>NW_027130511.1:15415000-16014696 GCF_026122565.2 Emydura macquarii macquarii
TGGGGGCTTGTCATGTGATGAGGGATGAGGAGTGTGGAACAACTTCCCTATTCCCCATACTTATTGGTTTGAAAGGACCAGGAAGCTGACTGGCTCATGATACCCCTTCCTCCCCATTCGTCATTGAAGGCTTTCCTGGACCTGCAGTAGCCATTAGGCTGCTGATTGCTGTCCCACTCTCCATATGTGAAGTGGTGTCAGAACTGCATCTCTATATTAGCTGTGGGTTTGACCAGATCAACCTTTTTAGGGTCAAGAAGGAAATATTCCTTCTGAGTGTGTTTGATAGGGTGTCACATGGATTTTTCATCTTCTTCACACTGTCTTTGGCAGAATAATAAGGAAGAAGGCTGGCAATTAATAGGGGAGAAATTATATTAAAAAGGTGAGGGAAAAAGTTAATAATCTAATCATTGTTGCATTGTTGCACAGCATGCAGCCAACATCCAAGGTGGGTAGGTGGCTGAAAGGGGCTAGCTTCCAGGGTAACCCAAACATGGGACCTAGGAGGTGACAGTGGAGCCTGGAGAGTCAGAAATCTACACAGACTGATATGCCCATTTATATCCTACTTCCTCCTTGTGTGGGCAAAGTGGTGGGATTCAGATTTGGGATGAATTCTGATTTTAAAATAAGGGATTAGGTTAAGGGGTCCAACCCAAGTTCTTTGATTATATGGAAGCAGGCCATTTAACATTGCATTGGATTCAGTTATATACATGTAGTTTAGAACAGTAACTCCCCACTCCCTCTAAAGAGGATCTATATGTGATGCGATTCATAAGAAATATGGTTACTTGTACCTAAAACATATATACTTATATCCAGTGAAATATGTTACGGGCCATTGAGGCCCAGTATGCATGAGGAGAGCTTGACAGGAGTATGTGCATATATTCGAAGGTGATACGTGGAGAAACTAGAGTTAATGGCCTGCCTAAGACATTCTACTGTGAGAAAACAACAGTTAGTGAAAGGTAATGGTGGCCTGCCTGGGACTTTTTGCTGGAAATTGAGTGAAAGACCTAGGCCTTAAAAGGTGACATACCATAAGAAAACAACAAGATGGGGAAAATAAAGAAGAGAAACCTTATATGGTGAATGCAACAGCAGGATTAATAACGTGATGGAACATACTATAAAGGATGAACTAAAACATCTGTACTTTGGAGTCTAACATCGAACCAGAGCCCCGACTCTGAAGAGGCATGTTGTGCCGGCTCCCTACACCTTAAGACTGGATCGGACCCTGACTGGCCATCGGGACTTCACCCTATCTACGGACTCTGGTGCAGTATTTTTGTGGTGTGAATGTGGAGTGAGTGAGTTTACACTGTAATCAATAAATTTGATTAAAATATTATTCACCAACACTGTGTCCCGTGTTCGGTCTTTTTAGCCTTCTGCCCCATCCCATAGGGGGGGGCTTTCTATCTCGAGCCTAACATAGGAAGTGTGATCATTAAAGATCTTGTCTCATCAAATTTAATAAAGTTGTAAATATATAAACAAGACTGTTAATATGCTTCTGGAAAATATTGGAGCTAAATCATTCGGGAGTTTTATATTCTATCTTTCATGAAATAAATACATACATAATACAATTAAATAGCATAAATAAGGGCAGAATATCAGGCAGAGACCATGTCTACCTCTAGACACACAGACTTCTAGAGCTTTCACAGTGTCATCCAGGAAAACTCTACATGATTCCAAGAGAACAGAAAAAAACTTTAGAGTATGAATGGATTTTTTCCAGTCATCAAAGTAGGTACTGAAATGGGTAATCTGAATAAAGTTAATGTGCACGTTGACATCACTCTTCGAATGAAAACAGCTCAATCAACTATTTGACTTATTTGATACATTAGTACATTTTACAGGATTGAAGAGGGAGGATTCTTTGCTCACCTACCAAATTTGAAGCTAATGCAATTTATCAATTAACTTTTCTGCCGTATACTACTCTGAGTAAGACTATTTTAAAATAGGAACAATCCTGGCATTTTCCTAAATATATTAAACAAGTGCATTATTTTATGACTGCTAGATTGTTAGATTGTAGGGACAGGGATGACACATATAGGCTTCAGTGTGATTTTCAGACTGCACCAGGTTTGCTCAAAAAAACCCCAGAAGTAAACTTGATAAAACCAGAAACACATAAAAAAAACTCCTTCAAATCCATCTTTAATCTTCAGTCTTATAAGTTTATATAAAAGTAAAGAGGCCAGGCACCCAGTGTGTTACTTCAGGTCTGTTTTCCATCAATACTCCTTTGAGTGATATGGTCTTATGTAGTTGAACCAGGTATCCCAGTGTTTGTTGCTCTTCAGTGACACATACACATACATACACATTAATATCATAATTACCAAACATCTGACATGTTAATCTTTCTCCAGAACCATGACTATATAAGGTTTCTAGGCTAGAAGAAAGGCAATTTTGCAACAAAAACTAAAAACAAAGGTGACTTACTCCTACCACTAGTATAAAGGACCTGCAATGTTGACTGAAGTTCAGCACTCTGGCCAAGTATCACATAAGACGGCAGCACAGAAGTTCCTTCATGAATAAGGAAGCAGGAGCCTTTTTGAAACAGAGCAAATACAGAGCAAAGATGCCATGATCTTCCCTCACTATCTTAATGAGAGACTCATCGTTCTCAAGTTCTTCCACGTTAATTGTATTAAGACTAGAAAGTGCTAGCAACTCAACATCTGCACCAGCAAATTTTAAAATAGGCACTGCTGCCCTTACACATACAGAGACTGATTAGTGGTGTAAAATAGAGAAGCCCTTGCAGCTGGCGATTGCTGAGGTGCATAGATGACATGGCCGCGTGCTTTTCATCTTGCCACATCTCTACACCATGGGTAGAAGGGAAGATGAATTGGAGCTGTTACAGCAGCGTTAAATCATGCGAGGATTCCTCTTCACAGCAGAATGGCCAGATCTGCTGGGTTTATGGCCACTTGCTGCTGGGACACCCTAATAAATTTGCCACAGCACAGGTCTGACTCTGGCTATTATGAACAATCATTATTTATTATTAAGCACTGTTACCTTACCTTCAGCAGCACCTCTAGCTCTTGTTAGTCTAACTGTGACAATCCCCTTCAAAGAGAGCTTGAGGGATTAGTGCTACTGACCTTTGCCTGCATCCAGCTTTCCTCCATCTATTTTCCTTTAGTAACACACTAGAAGAGATTTGCAGTGTTTTCGTGAAATGCCGAAACTGTTAGCAGATGTTGATCCTGCTGGAGAATGCAAAGAGGGCTCTCCTGGCTCCTGGGCACAGGTGGCTTGTTGCATCACCTTGAGAGAAGATGGGGGTGGGACAGAGAAGAACCCTAGGAGCTGTCAAGCTAGAGGAGGTCTGAGCTGAACCTCAATACCTTGTTCATTTATGTGTTAAAACCAAACCCAGGAAGGGAAGGGAGTGTGTCTGAGAGCAGGCTGACAAACTCAGAACTCATGTAATGTACTAGAAAACTTCCAAGGGAGGGGAAAGGGAAAATAAGTGTGGAAAAAAAGAATGAGAGATGAATACTCTGGACATTCTGCCCTGAATGTCTCTTATTTCTACTTTTATATTACTCCCCATCCCACCATCTTATTACTTTCTGGTCCCTCTTAGTGTAGTTATTGACCTATAGACATCTTGGATATAAGTTAGCTAAACATCCAGAAAGGACCAATAATAATGGCACCATACCTATTACTATAATAAAATACACACAAAGGCATTGAACATTGTTAGTTTAGCTGACAGTAGCATTGCAATATAGCTTTTCTATGTCCTACATGTTGCCTAGAAGGTGAAAGAACAGACAAATATTTGCATCCTCATCCACACAGGTGAGGAGGAGAAAATGGTAAAAAAGATCTCTATAGAAAATAATTAATTAGGATTTTGCGAAGGTACAGATTTTGCGAAGGTACAGAGTTTGCGAAGGGTTTTGATACAACAACATCATTTCCCACAAATATCCTCCCATTTGTTACATAGACTTTAGCTACCTCTCATTCTCTCATTAACTGTTTCACAAATTAGTTGCTCATTATGGGCCCAATCCTGTAATCTTACTCATACCACTGGCCTCATTGGAGTCTAAATTAGATTTGTCATGCAAATAAAGATTACAAACCTATAGGCCCCAATCTGTTCTCCTGCAAGTGGCTTTGTGATTTTTTTTCTGTGAGGCCCCTTATACAAGTGTAACCTAATGATCATATACTAATATATACTTAAATTGATCATTCTTTCTACAAGTGCACTGCATTCTCATTCTAAAGCACATTTTAAATTAGTATTGTTTTTTAATTCGGCCACATTATCAATTAAAAAAGGGAAATTAGTAGTTGCCTCAAGGGCTTCAAAGCTTTAGGCCCTATATAATAAACATAGTTTCCAAACTTTCATATACAGGATTTATTGGTTTTTGATTTAGAGCATTCGTTGTTAAGGAACAAAAAAAGGAGCAGTTCAGCATGAACAGAATTCAGCACAGAAACTTGTTCACTGTTATTTTTAGAATCCTAGGATTACAGAAGTAAAGGACTGGAAGGGACCTCGAGTGTCCATCTCCCATGCTGAGGCACAATCAAATACATCTAGACCATCCCTGACAGTTTTTGTCTAACCAGTTCTTAAATACCTTCAATGATAGCAATTCCACAATGCCCTTGGAAGCCTATTCTAACTTTCTAACTTAAATCTCCCTTGCTGCATATTAAGCTGATTATTATTTCTTGCCCTACCTTCAGTGGACAAGGAGAACAATTGAACACAGTCAACTTTATACTGCCTTTAACATGTGTGAAGACTGTTATCAGGTTCCACCTCAGTCTTCTTTTCTTTGGACTAAACAAGCTCTGTTTTTTAATCCTTCCCTTATAGGATTAGATCAGGTTTTCTAAACCTTTTGTCATTTTTGTTGCTCTCCTCTGGGCTCTCTACAGTTTGGCCACACCTTTCTTAATGTGTGGTGCCCAAAACTGGACACAGTATTTCAGCTGTGGTCTCACCAGTGCTGAGCAGAGCAGGACAATTACCTCCCATGTCTTATGTAACACTCCACACCCCAGAATGATATTAGCTTTTTTCACAACTGCATAACTTTGTTGGCTCATGTTCCACTTCCTCCCCCCCCCCCCCACCACCGCCACCACCACCACCACCACCACTCCTCGATCCTTTCCTGCACTACAGCTGCCTAGTCAGTTATTTCCCATTTTGTATTTGTTCATTTTATTTTTTTCCTTCCTAAAAATAGTATTTTACACTTGTCACTGAATTTCATCTTGTTGATTTCAGAACAATTCTCCAATTTATCAAGGTCATTTTGAATTCCAATCCTGTCCTGCAAAGTGCTTGCAACTCCTCCCAACTTTTTATCTTCCACAGGTTTTATAACCACACTCTCCACTCCATTACTCAAAGTCACTAATGAAAATATTGAATAGTATCAGACCCAGGATGAACCACTGCAGGATCCCACTAGATATATCCTGACCCCCCTGTTTGTCAGTGAACTATTGATTACCCTCTGAGTATGGTTTTTCAACCAGTTGTGCATTTACCTTACAATAATTTCATCTAGACCCATTTCCTTAGTTTGCTTACGAGAATGTCATGTAGGATTGTGTCAAATGCCTTAGTAAAATAAAGATATATCACATCTACTGCTTCCCCCATCACTAAACCAATAACTCTGTCAAATGAGGAAATTAGGTTGGTTTGGCAGCATTTGTTCATGATAAATGACTATTGCTTTTTATCCTATTATCCTCTAGGTGTTTACAAATGAATTGTTTAATAATTTGTTCTTGTATCTTTCCAGGTATTGAAGTTAGTATGTCTAATCTATAATCCCCCAGGTCCTATTTGTTTCTCCTTTTAAAGATAGGTATTATGTTTGTCCCTCTTCACCCATCCTCCATGAGTTTTCAAAATTAATGGCTAATATATATATTTATATTTATAATACATAATACTATACATTAGATGCTGGTATTATATACACGGTGCATATTTAGATTCTAGTATAAAAGGATAACGATCCCCTGAGTAATGAATAGTATCAATGTATTTTTTTCTACTTCTACTTGACATCAAAAATTTTTCTTTTTAAAGTCCTCCTTCAGCTGTAATTTCTGTTGAACAGAGACTCTTCCAGTGTGTTTGGCCATTGCCTAGTGCAACCAGGCTCCAATTATGATTGGGCCCCCCTGTACACTATGGTAATATACATTTTAAATTATTTTTCCCATTATAGACTTCCATTTTCTTCCCAGTTTAGATTCAACATTAGCAAACATTAGCAAAAACTGTTTAAGTGTAAATAAATGGTGTCAAAACGAAAATGTGGATCCGTTGTAATGTTGGAAGTGGGGCGAGTCCTGTTAGATCCTGGTGATCAGCCCCCTAGCTAATCTTACTCTCCACCAACCATGACTCCCATACGTTTCTGTATGGTGGGTGCATCCTTCTAGCTATTGGAGCTATATTTAACTCTGATTTTACAAATACAACATCATGTTTACATTGCTTTCTAAACATATTAATGTAACTTGTTTTCAAAAAGCCAAAATGAGACAACTTTAGTGTATTCCTTAAACATATTAGATGAATTACACAGATATAAAACTATCCAACCAATGTGCTTCTATTTTAATTCAAGTCTACATGCACGTTGTTATCATGCAAAGAAACAAACAAACAAAAATAAAGCAAAAAACCATGGCACTAAAATGCTGTTTGCAAACCATCACTCTGCCCACTCTGCTTTCCTGCTACATCCCTTTCTCCTACTCTGTCTTATCTATTTAGATTGTAAGCACTTCAGGGCAGGGACTGTCTATTGTGTTTTCACTGGGCCTATCATAATGGGCCCCCTTTTTTTTGGTTGGCCTCTTGGCACCACTGTAACAAACATAATTCATTATGCAAGTACAGCTAATAAAATACTTGAGTTTTAGTATATACCTTTATAAACCTCTAGTACACCTTTAATATAAACCTTTAGTTGAATATTCTCTAAATATGATAATGATGAACTGTCATGGCATCATTATATATTGAGCATTCATGGATATCTAATGCACCTATATCAAATCTGAGTAAAAGAAACCAATCTTATTTAATTAGTTTCCAGCTTCACATAATTTTGTTTTTCCCAGACTTACACCATTAATTCATCATGGTATGAGTTGCAAAAACAAACACCCCAAATCCTGCAAAAAGACCCACATGGGCCAATCATTACGCCTGCATGGACTGACATAGTTTGTTAAAATTCTCTACGCTTAGTTTATTTCTTGATACTTTAATGAACAGTTACAGCATTGGTGAAAGCTTTAAAGTTTAATCCATTAAGAGCCATTCAGAACCAAAACAAACAAACAAAGCTTTAACTACTTCAGTGACAACAGTGCAGAACAAACAAGCAGTCTCCTTAGAAAATCCCAGCAATTTTAGGATCAATAGCCTCACTCTGTGCTCCTAAGTGATGAAAGCTAGAAGATCTCTGTTGTCGGCTCTTTTAAAAAATGTTTCTGGCAAAGCTATAGTTGCAAATTTGATAAGTTTAGTTTAGTAATACCCATGTAGTCCAGAAGACTGACTTAAGTACTGTCACTGGTCACAATGAAAACAAACTAATTCAAACATCACTTCAAGTTGAAAATTGCCCCTCTGTACCCATAATCTACAATGTTAAAATACCTTTCAACATCTCTCCAAGTTCTTATACTTAGAGTTTTGTGATTATTTTTTCTAATTAGCAGCAATGGGATCTTTTTATAAATGCCATTTGGAAAATAATTTTACAAACGTTTCTGTGGATGCAAAACCAGTTCACTGCCTTATATTTTTAAAGAATGCAAGACTGCATTGAAGTCCATTTAACCCAATATGCCAATATGATAATCAAATCAGCAAAAACATTTATATATGGAAGGAGCAAAAATAAACACTTTTTCCTTCATGAGATTAAAAGCCTGTTAGCCCCTTTTAAAACTCTGCTATTGTCTATTGCCATTTGTGAAATTAGTATTAGCTTTCTCTTAGATGGTCTTGAGTCTTAAATCATATGTCAATGCAGCAGAATTTTTTATATAGTAGATCTGCTGTCAATCTAGAGAATTAAAATCCATCCTGCGTCTTTATTCATATTCATCTTGATGCCCTTTTCAGTTTCCTAATTTTATAATCCAGTTACTCCTGTATCTGTAGCTTTGTTTTTTATTTAAATTTCACTTAATTATAAACTCAGAAGTGAAATAGGAGGATTATTTATTATTTATCCAGAAAAGTCAACTGGTTTGTGTTTTACCCATAAATTATCTACAAGCATTAAATTATATACCTTCATAGGTAGTCAGCAGAGACTGTAAGCATTGCCTGAAACATGCTTAGAAGCTATTTTTTTTACTGAATAGATTTGGCTACTTTTTAATATTTTTCTGGTATAATTAACAGATTTTACTGAAGAGTTGCCTTGAATTTTTTTCTTAAATCAATAAATGAAATGTGTCCATGTTGAAAAATGTTAGCACTAACACTGACCCTCCCCAAGATTTCCTGTTTACAACTTGCACTGTCCATCTGAATTCTACATAGGAAAGCCATAAATTATAAAGCAGCAGTACATTAAAATACATGGTTTTACTCTGTGGCAGGAATGCTGTGTCTTTTAGTCCTGATTCATTAGCATGCTTGATGCATAAGTGACTTGTCAAATGGTATGTGGGAGGCTGTAATGGCAGCATGTAGGTTTGTATGGAAAACAAGTATGGCACTGTGAACATTTTTTCCCCTCATCATATAGGTATCCGCGTGTAGTGTTTGTGAGAATTTGCTGAAAACCTTGTCATCAAATGAACCAATTCATCAGAAGCACACGTAAGTATAAAAGAAAGTTCTCAAAAGCAGAAAAATCAAACCACCTAGAATTTCTGTAGCCTAACTAAGTGACAGACACATAGACAACTTCACTGCTGCCAGAACAACACGCTGCACAGTCCATGAGCAAGCTATTTGTCACTGCTACAAGAATATCCTCCACAACTTGGCATCGGGGTCCTTGGATAGCCAACTGTGCTTGCATAGCACTGGAAGTGCTATCTTGTAATGGGGAAGAAAATGATCTGAGGCTCTCATTATTATTTCAAAATGTGTTATTGTATGAAAAACATATCTCTTGTAACTAAACATGAAAAGTTATTGGATAATATCAGTCTACAGTAAGTGTGAAAAATGTGCAAAAAAGATATATTTGAAATTAGGGGGAAAGTGTGTATGCATTTCCTCTCCCCTCCCCCTCCCAAATCCCACTAAGTGTCAGAAAGACTGAGCATTATTATTCTATGCATCTGGTGTAAAATGGCACACTTTCCATAATAATTTGTAGAAAAAATGGGCCAAAATCATCCCTGGCATGAGGCTATTGCTTTAAGTAGACTTTCAGCAGAGATTAATTTGGCCCAATAACTTTGCAGGTTTAGTGTATAATTTGAAGATTCCTTGATAGTGAACCATTTCCCAGTAACTGATTGTCTGTTCTGTTTCAGATTTGACATGTTCATTTATAACATGCTGCTAAATGTTATGTCACAGAGATCAAATCCTTTTATGTTGCATGGTATCACATGTGATCGAATATAGCACAAAGCAATACAACCTTGGATGTGACCTAACCTTACAAATGAAAATTCACTTCTTGTTGGATTAGATCCTGGCTTGCCTCATCATTTACTGTGAATTTGGTGCTAGCGGGAAGCAAGACACATGGATGAGTATTTGATATCTAATGCAAATATTGTAGAGTTTACCAAATATCTGCAAGCCAGATTGTACAAACCTTATTCATGTCGGTGAGCCCATATTCACATGAGTAGTTCAACTGCAGTCATTAGGACCACATGTGTAAGTGCTAACTAATGTGAGGGAGGGTGACAAAATCTAGCGCTCTGTGATTATCTGATATATGAGCATGTCTGTGTTGAAAATTAATAATATAATTGTATTTTAATAAGAAGTGAGGGAAGTTGTTTAGGGAAATGCTAAACCGCAACACAAAATACAAGGCTTTGAAAATGTGAAAAAAGAACCGAATAATGGTCTGAAGATCCTGCTCCACTATCTGTGCAATCTGTTGAAAGATGGTAGGAAAATGATCGACCCCGCAGACTCCTAAACTTTAATATAAGAGAAGTAAACTGTACCGGTATTTTCAAAAGAAGATTCAGTCACCACATGTATCTGTTGCCAACTCCATGGCTCAGGATGCTTGTCAGATTATTCAAACATGGGGAGCACAGAGAGTGAAAATGTCAGGTGAGAATGGGGAGCCACCTTCCAGAAAGTCCACTGAGAAGCAGCAGAGCCACTCCAAAGTGGTTACGACAGTCAAATGGCTTAAGTAGATCAGTGCACTTATATCTCTTCCTCAACTCAGGCAGAAGATGTGAGGTACCAAGTAGTGGTGAACCCTCTGAGTCCACTCTGATACACTACTTGTGTGTGGCATGCTATGAGTCTACACAGATCAGGGCTGCAGGCCATGCTGGCTCCCTCACCTACGCCTAGCCTCCACCTCACAGAACACAATCACATCGGTTCTATTGCCAAGTGTCTCTCTGAGACTGAGGAGGAAGGGTCTGCATGTGTTCCTCTAATGATCAGAGCATTAGACTGGGAATTGTGAGGTCTGGACTCTGTGCCTGTCTCACCAACTAACTTGCTGTGTCTCCTTGGGTAAATCACTTAACCACTTTCTGCCTCAGCTTTCTAAAGCTGTCGAATAGGGATAATAATACTTACCTACTTCAGAGGGGTGTTGTGAAATCGTTGACTTGTAAACTCAGATTTGAGGCTTATTTTACTGATTATATTTTGAGGTGAGCTGTGGAAAGTCCCAAGATAATTAAAACTATACACTGCCATTAAAAAAAGATTAGATTATTGTTGTTATAGCTTCCTATACAGTGCTGAATATTGAACATTAAAATGCAGTAAATTAGAGTAAAACAAAAAACACAGCTGGTTCATCCTCTTCCTAACATTCCAAGCTGTCCACCATTTAGACCAGATCATATATCCGTAACAAAATAGATGTTGAAAGATTTTGTACACAAACTAAATCTGTATTGAACTGGGCAGAAAGCTCTTTATTTAACCATACATTTTTCAGCGTGCTTGACCCTCTCTGTGGCTAATGGAGTACTTTTATTTTTAAAGGTGGTAATGAGCCATCATCTGTTTTCAAAGAAGATACTACAAAGGATTTATTCTTTGCTCTTGGTTTTTTTGTTTTGTTTTTTGTTTTAAAAATGATACCACAGCTATATGTCTCTAACTGTGCTAGATAAAATACCATTGCTTGAACTGCAGCACAAACAAGCCTGAGAATCATTAACACCTTTTGGGCAGAGTTGTGATGCAAATTATTCTTTTCCTGATCTCTCTCTCTGATTATAACATTTATAATGGTCATTAATATTGGAAAGCATTTTTCTAGTTTGGTTAATCTAGCAAATTGACATTTCAGATCAACTCCAATTTCCTTTTAAAAAATAAGGCAGACTGTTTTTTTGTTTTTCTTTTCTTTTTCTTTTTTTTTTTTGGTGAATTTGAGACGCTATAGCTAGTTTTCAGGACTTTAGTGTGGTGCAAGGAGAATAGATATTCAGGGTTCCTTTTTGCCTCACAACATTTCTCCACTAGTGCATGAGGATGACAGAAATGGGTAAACTCCATTAAGATTAATAGTATTTAAGCACACAAATCCCTCCCTGATAAGAGCTCCAAAGTAGTTAAATTCATTTAAAAAATTGTCGGAGCAGTCAGGTTGTGTTCTTCCCACACTGTTTGTTCCCATGAAAGTTGTGATACAGCAATCAGATACTGACATCAGTTGGACAATGGACTTTCTTCTGCTCCCATTGAAGTCACTGCTTTTTGCACCTGACTTCAGCATATAGAGAAGCAAGTCCAATAAGTGTATTTTGCAAAATGAAAATACATCTCCTTGCTTAGAATTTACATACTAAACCATTAACCCTCTCGTCAAGCAGAATTTGCAAAAGTACAGAACTTTTTGAGATAGTTGAAACTATGCTGCACTGAACAAAACAGTTGTACCAAGCTCTGCTGTGGATGTTACTGCTGTTCAACTAGCTTTTATGTTACAGGCTTCAGATGCTACACTTCAAAGACTTGAGGATCAAACTCTGCCTTGCTGCATGCCAAGAAAGGGAAGTCTTACTTTAGTCCACAATGGACTGATTGGCCTGGTGCAAAAGGTCACCAAGCACTACAGATGCCTGCTTGGGACCAAAGCTTAAAAGGGAAATCCTGCCAAGCAGGATTAAGGTGTCTATTCTCTCTTCAGTATGCATGTATAACTCCTCTTAGCATCAAGAGGAGCTATGCATGCATGTTAAAAGAAGAATAGATGCCTAAGTGTGCCACAAGATCTTGCAATGTGTCAGATATCTTGCAAGAGAGACAAGAAAATTTGAACCCAAGTGTGGAAATCTCTGAAAAGACTAAGAACAGCAAGTGGTGGAAAAAGCACAATCTCTATTTATCAAATGACTTAAGGGGAAGACCTTAAATCCTTACTGGGGCAAAATTCTCAATGGAGTTAGAGCATAAGGATAGAGTAAACATGGAATAAAGACTTGAACCAAGAGCAAGGAAAATAATATTGTTATTATTTTATTATAAAAAGTCATATATAGAGAACCAGATGGGTTGCCATTAAAAAATCATTTGCACATATTCAGAGAAGAAGGAATCGGTCTGTATACAAGATTGTCTGTGTGCAAGGCTGAGGTGATGGACATTGTGGTGGAAAAAGAGGAAGAAAAACTTATAAAACTCAAGCTATTATTTTGGATGGAGTAGCTCAGAGTTTAAATACTGTGACAATGACTTTTGCATTGTACAGGATGAACACTGGGGAGAGAGACTACGTTTTTAATAGACTAGAAAGCTGAGAGATGGGATGCCTAGTTACCTCTAGCAGTGGGTTTTCAAGAAGAACTGGAAAGAGAAAGAGGTTTAATAGGCGGTAACATTCCACTGATAGTGCCCTTTTAATATGGCAGAGGCAGGGTAAGAGAGGAAGGAAATAACAAGCTGTTTAATTAACATTCAACCCACCATCCAAAACTTTGTTGGTTTATAGCTAAGACTGCTTAAGTGCAAAAACTGCCCAGAGCAATCACTGCAACACAAGAAAAATTTCCAGTTAAGGCAATCTTATTTCCTATACCGAATCAACCACGAGTCATGTCAACCAACTACTGACAGACTCTGCAACTCCACAAGGCACTAGTGACACATCCAACATGTACAGAAACACTATGAATACATCAAATCCCTCTGAATCATGTAGATCAGGCTGAAATGTTGCATGTTTTTGGAAATTTGCATGGGGGGAGTGTTTGTTTTCTGCTAATGGAATACCCCATCAGAAAGGGAAAACAAAGAGGAATGTGGGTGATTTTATAATTACCTTGACCTAGAGTAGTGTTAGGAAGACAAGGTGGGTAAGGTAATATCTTTTATTGGACCGACTTCCGTTGGTGAGAGAGACAAGCTTTCGAGTTTACACAGAGCTCTTCTTCTGGTCTGTATATAATCAATGCTCTTCTTCAGATCTAAAGAAGAGCTCTGTCTGGCTCAAAAGTTTGTCTCTCTCACTAACACATGTTGGTCCAGTAAAAGATATTACCTCATTTACCTTGTTCTAATATCCTGGGACCAACACGGCTACACTAACACTGCACAGTAGAGTAATGTCTTTTTCTTCACAAATGGGCGTATGTGTGTGGAAGCGGGGTGTTTGTGTGTTTAGTTGGTTGAAGGAGGTAAGAGTTACATGCTGAAGTGAAGGAAGGTGTGAAGTGGGCCTGGTGCTGAAAGGTTGAAGTTTGGTTTTTAACTTATCTAGTGGATACAGAGCAATTCAAAAGGAAGTGTATTAAGATCTAAGTAGGTGAGGAAAATATAGCCTCCTCTTAGTTTTTCTCTTTGGTTTCTGAGTGGTAAGGCTGAATAATACTTATGGGCCATGGGGGTGGGGTTAGAGGGCTTGGGAAAAAATCCATATTGAATTTTGGATAGAGAAATACTTTACTTATGCCTGCAGTGAGCGCCCAAATCCATAGACTCTCCTCTGATGATTGTCTAATTGTGTTAGAATTGCCTTACTTTAGGACACCCAATGGCACAGATTATTGTCTCAGTTATATGTCTTTTTCTAATTAAGGCATAAAAACATTGCATGTGCTTAAATCCACCCCTCTGCAGCAAAACCTTGAGCACATATGTACGTCCAATTGATTTCAGTGTACTTCATGCTCCGCAAATCAAGTTAAGCACATGCTCCAGGACTTTGCTGAATCAGGGCCTAAGTGCAGACACCATTATAAATAGCTTGAAAACACCTGAAATGGCCCCAAATGCTGTAGTGGATAAAGTACAAGAATAAGATGATAAAGTATAAGAATAAATATGATATTCCTAGCATGTCATCGCTGAGGTTAGGGGAATGATCTATCATTGAATCACAGGATTCAGGATAAAGAGAATTGAGTTTCATTTCAGGCTCTGCCATTCATTCACTGGACTTGGACAACTCACTTGTGCCTCAGCCTGCCCTCCGCCTTTGTAAAATGGGGGTAACCACTTTTGCCTACCGCACAGATGCTCTGAGGCTTCACTGCTGTAATGTTCATAATGCATAATGCTATTTTTCACTTATATCTGGCCATCCATCTAGGTATTTATTGCCAAGGCTTCGGAATGCCTGTCAGACCTTTCATTTTAATTAGGGCAACCACAGGCTTTGGCATCACCAACTCAGATGCTACTAGCGAGTTTCATATGGAGATGCGACTGCAAATTAAACCTGCCCTACCTTAATAGAACCTCTGGATAGAGTGGTTGCTGTGAATACTACGTGCCTTCCCTTGAGCAGAATACTCCTGGGATGCAGCCAGCTCCACTGGCACAGGTAAGAAGGTTCAGTTTGCTGGGGCTTGAGCTCTCCTGGCTCCCAGTCCTGGGCTTTAGCCACAAAAATAAATTTCCCCAAAGTAAGATATGAGGGAAAAGATATCATCTGTGCCTTTAACCAACTAATTCCACAAGAATAAGATAGAAATGGAGTAATTCACTTGCAAAAGTTAGCCCAAAATAATCTCTAACCTATTTATGTTGCTACAGCAGTCAATTCCTTTTTTGCCCCCCCAGCAAAATACAGGGCCAGCAGATTAGTGTCACATACAGTGCCTCTCTCCTGTGAACTGCACGCTCCTTTAGCCTAAGCACAATCTTACATACTTTTTAAATGATTCAACTTCTTACAAAAAGAATGAAATGCAGAAATGTAGTTTGATTTCCCCACTGCCTCTAAATTAGTAGCTGGACAGAATCACTATTACTGTCCAAACTGAAACCCTAGTTATAAACACCCCTAAACTTTGGGGATGTTTAAACGCAGACCCTTGATTATAAACTCCTTAGGGCATGTACCATAGGTATGATTATAACAGTTATAGCTATCTACCTATATGGCTCCCCACCCTGGTAAGCACTCTGAGTCTATCTCCTCTCATTTGCAGTAATCACCATATAAGCACTGTGAACATCTAAGTCACTGTATAAATAACAATCCAAACCCAATCCTTTGCATTTTAGGCTGATCTTTAGTTGGAAGCCTGGATTCCATTAAGCTCCATGACTCTAGTAACATGAAACATATTTCTATAAAGTGCAAATTGGGGCTATTTTCCAATTATGTAATTGCAAAATAAGTATTTTTGAAAATATATTAGACATTTTGGAGTAGTCACATCAGAAATGTACAACCGAATGAGTTTGTTATTTTCCAAGGTATGAAATACTTTCTCCTCATAGGGCTTAATCCAAAGCCCTCTGCAGTCAACAGGAGTCTTACACTGTCTAAAATATGTCTCTAATAAATAGACATCTGATTGCACCCTAATATTTACTATATTCACTTAAAGGTACTGTGTTCACTGAACACATGGCCTGATTTTCAGATGCACTAAGTACCTGTGCTTCCTGTTGAAGTCCTTGAGAGCGGTGGATGCTCAACACCTCTGAAAATCAGGCCAATAGCATGTTGTCATTTAGAAACATACAAAAGGTAATACATTCCAATGAACACAGAACTGATTTAATTTTGTCTCCGTTCGCTACATTGATTTAGATGGAATACTGCTGAGTGCAGGAATACTGCTGCATCCTTCTTTTTGCCAGATTCTGCCTCCCTTGCTCATACTGAGTAGCATTTCATGCTGAGTAGTGCCATTGCGCTCACTGGGATTCTTTCAGGTGAGTTAGGATGGCAGAATCTGGTTCTTTGACAGCTGACAATTGAGGACTTTTTCTTATGCTAACTTATTCCATTGTGCTCACAAGAAAAGTGTGGAGTAGAAAGAAGAAGAGGAAGAAGAAGAAAAAAGCCTATGCAAACTCCCTGTTAGGATCTCCATTCTTTACAAGGAAGTTATGCATTCCTGCTTTAATTGACAGTGGTGAGCATTTGCAGTTTGAGCTATTGAGCATCCTTAAATGGCCCATAGATCATCACAATTTTTAAAGATAATATTCTGTCCATGAATGAGAATAATCCAGTTAGGATCTACTCTCATGCAGAGACTGTTTCTTTGGGATATTTTTTTGTGTTTGGTGGTTTTCTAATAAAATAATAAAAAAAACTTTAAAATCAGAGAATTTAAAGAAATATTCTCATGGGAACAAAATCTACAGACTTTATTCTTCCAGATTAAGGACGGGAGAGTTTAGTCCTCCCTGAACTGCAGTTTTTACCATCTCTCTAGTTTTCTAACCAGTCGCCTAACAATGCCAAACTAATTCTTACTAATTCTACTTTCCTCACTCTGTTCTGACTCTAATCATTATTATTTTTTTTTTTTTAATATAACTACCCTTGCACTTATGTCATAAAAAATTCTGCCTTTTTTCCCTTTTTTAATATTTGTATTCAAGACAAACAACAGGAGGTTGAAATCAGGCCATTTAAAAGAAACATCTGCTGACATTTATTCATATGCTACATGTTCCACTTTCATCATTGAATGTAATGATAAACACACATTCCAGTCAATAATGGCAATTCCCAGCCAAGCTTTACAAATGGTCTCTTTAACACCTAAATTGACAGCTCGGGAGAATTTGAGATAGAAGCTAAATATGGTACATTTGGACACTATTTCTCTAAGTCTAGAATGACTGGAAGACTTTAACGAGCACATACATTATAATATGTGGATATAGTCTTGACTTAAACTGATAAATGTCTCAGAGTTTTGTGTCTCACAAAGTTTTTAATGAAAAAAATGAAAATAAAAAACTGAAGAAGCTATGACTCTGATTACCTGGGGGAAAACAAGGGTATGGTTCTTTGAAAAAAGAAACGAATTATATTCCCTTTAAACAGGAGCTCTTACCCCATATCGAAATGAAAAGCTGAAAAGTGCTCCTTTAAAAAAACAAACTTTTAATCTGATCTAGCTATTAGATCTACAATGTAGCAATCGTGAATTAACGTTGATTTAAAAAAAAAATCATTTCTATGATTACGTGATAAACAATATTGTTGTGAAAGAGATTAATTCCTTACCTGTGTGAAATTTTCATGTGATTTCCTCTAGGGGTGTGCTATGGATTGCCATACTGCAAACTAGTATCTCTTTTAAAACTAATGGTTTATACCTATGATAACTTGAAATAGTGTGCACCTATTAGAGCTCTCATGATGGGAACAAAATGAAATTGTGTCACCACTTTGTGTGCGTATAAATATATTATTCAGAAAAAATTATCTCTTTCTATGTATTTTATATATATCCGTTTCCATTTTAATTCAGATTGATTAACCTTCTTAAAACTGAATCATAAACGGATTTCAAGTCGAGCAGAAAATCACAGCTTTACCAAACTCCTTCATGTGTGAATAGTTTCTCCTTTCAAAACTCTGGTGTAGTTCAAAACAGGTCAGTCATTATTTATCAAGAGGAAAAAAACCTACACATTTTAAAATAATGAATGTAAAAAGTAATTATAGGATCACAAAATGATCATGCCTAGTGTAACAAGAAGTGTCAGAAAAGGAGCAACTATACAAAGCTGTAGCTCTCAGATTTGGGAAATTACTTCTCTGAAATCAATTCAGTTTAGATTAACAACATGAAATTGATTTTGTTTATTTATACTCATGAAAAATTGTAAGTGCAGAGTTACATTTTCTAGTCTTTTCATCTGTTCTGAAGTCGTGTAGAGAAGTAGCAAGAGTTATTAGTCATAGCACTCAATCATGTTTTGTATCTGTCTGTGGACCCAACTCTGCAAACACTTGCTATTGGATATAAGGGACGATTAATTTATTATGCCCTGAAGCATGTGTTGTCATGCTCACCAGTACAAAGATGGTGTGAGATGCTACTGAATTAGAATGGTAACATTTTGCACCCATATTGCACTCACTTTTCACTGATGTAAATGACAGCATAAGATGCAGAGCAGTGGTGACTAAGGATCATAATGCTTTCTACCATGAGAGATCCCATTGAAATCAATGCCTGGTAGCAAGTGTTTGCAGGATTGGGCCCATAAATAGCTATAAAACAGTGGGATTGTGCATGGTGGAACACACTATGCTTGGTAGCAAGTCTTTTCAGGATTATGCTCTAATTTAGGCACCTTAGCTTTGGGGCTTTCTTTCCTGCAAAAGATCAAGTACCTTAGTAGCTAAGAACTGAACAAGCATTGTGAATAAAGCATAAAAAAATCCCCAGAGATTGACAGAATTTTGGAAAGCATTAACTCTTATACCTTTTTCTCCATCTACACATTACCAATACACATTGATAAAGAAGGTAGACTGGGGTTAGTAAGAAAAACAATGTGAAATGTTTCATTCGATCTCTATGTGAATAGAAAATTTAGTTGCAAATGAGTTGGTTCATAAAAGCAGAAAACAACCACAATGACATCATTTTATCTACCATGTCAAAACAGTAAGATAACAATATATACTATAAATATAAGATATTGTATAATAATACTGGCCGAGTGTGTGTGTGTGAGATGTCTCCTTCTAGTGGCTGGCCCCAGAAAAGATGGGAGTTTGATATTTATAGCTAATGGAATTACTATTTTAGGTCAAGTTGTAGAGATTGATGCTTTTGTTACTCAAGTTCCTGAGTTCTAGCTCTGGTGATGACTGGAAATAGTTTGTTGCAAATGCGTGTTGTCCCTAACGTCCAGGTGATTCCACTCCTCTCTGCAATAAGGAAGAAAAAACAACGGCAGCAAACCTAAAGAAATGGAGTAGGGCTACTAAAGAGAGGGGAAAGGTGACTGCGTTAGCAATCTCTGTGTCACCACTTCTAGCTTGTCTTTTCCATTTACAAGGGAAGGAGAGCACAGCCTATTCGCAAAGACTTAGGAATGGCTGCTGTACACATCATATACCCCCTCTCCGAAATGAACTTACGAATGTGGAAATTTTTACTCAAGTTAGTGTTGATCAACCCATGTGCTCTAGATCACTTAAAGGGAGACTTAGAGCAATGATGACAATGCTGTAGTCAATGGCAGCACAACAACTAAGCCCACGGTACTGCCACTGTAGGCTGACAGAGAGCACGTTCTCTGCACAAGCGAAGGACTGGGGTAGAAATCTGTGTATTTCTATTTATCTCCCTTGGCTTTGTACATGGGAGGGGAACATATGGACGCAACTTTTAAAATGCTATTATTATGCCAATATATATCTGTAACTGTAATTATGTGCTGTTTGAAAGCCATAGGGTTCCTGAAAGAATTAATTTACTTTCATTACCAAACGGAAGAAAGATGCTTTATTTTACAGATAAAGGATTCTCTGTCTTAAGAGCAGAAAATAATAAGAAATTCTCAGCTGGACATATCTGTCCAATGAATGTTTCATGATTTCTAAATGGATACATTTTCCAGCATGCACTAGAAAGTTAATATGTTCTCTGAAGATTTCTTTAATTTAGTTGTTGCTAATTTATTCACACTAATACAGGAAAAAAATACTGCAAAATTTTTCATAACAAAAAACTGTGCATATCTCTGTGTTTTAGCTGGCATGTGGTTCTACACAGATGGTTTGGGGCTTTCTTTGCTGCAAAACAGATGGGCCTCCACTGTCCCTTACCAATCAAAAGAGAACTTGAAAATATAGGAATATCTTTACCTTCATTGTGTCCTCTAATTCAAGAAATTAAATGCCTAGATGTATAAATATAACTTCCCATGTAAGATGATGGAATAATATGGGGTATCATATGTTTAAATTAAACTGTAACCCAGTGTATGTTTAATTAAAAAAAACCCCAAAAACAAAGAAAACCAAAAAACCTCACCAAACCCTCAAGCCCCACGCTTTAGACTTTTTTGTAGACAATAGTTGAATGTTACAAAAAGTATTGACTAGAATTGACTTATAGCTGTTAATCTTAGTTGTGTAATACTGTTGTAGTTACACTTCACCGGTATTTAAATTTATTTTAGAGAGTGATACTATGTCATTCAAAATAATTACCAATTTAAGTGTGCAGCTTGTTGACAGATCATCTTTTATTATTTTGTTCACATACCACACTGTATGCCAGTAGCACAGACATTATAGCATGAATATCAACTAATCTTGTTTTGTTCAGCTAGGGCTTGCTAGGGAAAGAAGAGGGCACTTGGAAGCATTTTTCTATCCACATGCCATTCTCTACCTCTTGCTTGAAAGCTGGGTGGGTGACTAGCTAATATTCATGTGGGTCACCATGGCTGCTCAGAGGGGTGATGTTGATGGTGGTGGGTCTATGGTTTGTAGGAACTGCTGGCCCCCCAAGCAGATGTCAATGCTACTGGGGGTGCACACAACATTCCTGTTTAACTCCTGCTCCATTTAGGGATTAATCAGATTTAATTAAACCCTAGTTTGAGCATGAAAGTTGCATTAGGTTGTCCGACAATTCCTGAGACAGTCCCAATTTTCACACAACGTGTATATCTTTGGGGCTAAGCAGTCCAATGGGAAATAAATATTTCTGTAAACACTAAAGCACCAATATTACAATAGGAGCTGCATGGGCAGTCCTGTGCATTCATTTGTAGCCCCATAGAAGTCCGTGGGGCTCCCAATGGGCTCGAAGGTCTGATCCAATTGCAGGGTTTAGGGTCTAGATCTGATTTAAATACACAGAATGCTGAAAAATACAGGGTGGGTTCCCACAATTCTAGTCCTTTCTTCTACAGTGTGGTCATATGAGGCTGGTATGCACAGCAGGGTGTCCTGTAGAATGCCATCATAGAACCTGAGTGATATGCCCAAAAAATGTGAAGTTACTCAGTTTTATGATTAAAAATATTGTTATGTGACTCTAACTGATTTTCCCCCACTCTCCACCTTTTTTTTTTAAAGTGAGCTTTCTTCCAACTATAGAAAATGAAGATAGTTATTTCAGAGCATTACATTAAGGTAAGATATCTGTTATAATGGTTTATGAATTATACCAGAATACCATTTTTATCTGTGCCTTGAAAATTGCAAACCTAGTGCCATTTAACTTGGTTAATGATGTACATTTTCATGATCCAGTAGCCTTGTGTGGGAAGTAATTATATTTTGCTGTGTCTAATATTAAGAAAAAGGGGGTAAGTCACCAAACCCATTTTAAAGTATGCTGATTTTGTTGAATGCATGGAACACTGAGTAATAACACATCTGTCTCTCTCTCTTGTCTTCATTAATATTTATAATTTAACTTTTATTTGATATATATTGTGAATATTGTATTTAACACCATGCTGGAGTGCACCAGTGTCTTACGTACATGGGCACAAACTTTTTAATTGTAGGTGATATTGTTTGGTCTCTTTTACATAATTCGGATGGATAGTTTTGTATTATCTTTAAGTTTTAAAAAAGAAAATGGGAGGAAAAACAGATTAAATGAATTTATTACAATGTCAACATATATCAAGAGCCTGTGGAGGTTTGCATCTTTGGGGCAGTTATATTTATATAGCAAATTGTTCACTTATGTCAGACATCCAAGTCTAGAAGTGATAAACCTCAACACCTAGTTTAATATATAATTGGGCATGTTTTGGAAGAGATAGACTAGGAATCATTGTCAATTCTTACAACCCTCTCTTTTGGAGAGTTATGGAATGGCACCGATAACCTTGGAAATGGCTGTATAACCTTCCTCTCTGCCAAGAAGAAAGGTAGATTGAGTCAGTTTAATGGTGGTCATTGTGGTGACCTATATGGATAGAAAAAAGTAGGAATTGGGATTCTGTGCTATCTTCGACACACGTCAGTATGATTTGAGGCCCCAATCGCTCAAAGAGCTACCAAAGGCGGCTAGTTCTATGAAGGCAGCATACTCAGCCCCTGAGATGGAAGTCTGTTACGTCACTCTCCAGTGGCTTCTGTGACCAGTCAAGGAGCACTGTTGATAGATGTTGAAGGGAATTCCATCTAGCCTTCCTCATCAGGGAAGATAACCAAACACAGGGATTTGAGGAAGGATGGGGTCAAAGTCCATAGATGAGGATAAAAAAAAATGAAGGGTGGGATTACCCTTGTCTGTGAACATATCAGCTAAAGAAAAAAAAAAGGTTGTTCTTATTTTATAATATATCTGTCTAATAAACCCCTAGAAACTAATTACTAAAGGTTTGCATCCTCAAAAGTAAGCAAAACACTGAAGGTAATGGAGTAGTGTCTTTGTCTTCCAAAGAAGAAAAGTAGAAAACCTCATAGTGCGTTCACTGAAAATCTGATCAACAAATTCATTCAAGTCTTTGTGTGATACACAACATTATTATTTATATGCAAGTGAGTGGAACACAGCTGAACTACTCATGTTTTCTAGATCTCTACCTTGACATGGATTTTGGGCACCTTTTAGACTTAAATGCTTGGATGAGTTCACAATATGGGTATATTATTTTTTTCTCTGAATTATAACAAGAAAGGCAGAAATATTCTGAATTTTTTTAGAAGATAAACACCATTATTTTTGTATCACTTGGTTAAAACATATTTAAAATTACATGGCATAGAGGAATTGCAGACTTAAAATTTTGAATACAATGAAAACAAGTGTCATTTTTCTCTCTATTTGTAACTTGTCTGCCTTTCATAAAACTCCACAAAGAAACATTTTGTCAACTAATAATTTGATAAATTTGACTTGTGATTTGAAGTGTAAAACAAAGGATGTTTTTTCAGCACATGTAACACGGGAGGGTATTCTGCAGCACAATTTCAGAAGTCTTTCTCAGAAAGAAACCTTATCTAATCCTGTTTCATCCTTCAAAACTGCCTACACACTAATCTCAAGGGACAAATTTAATACTTTGCAACAAAGGGAATATATCCCTTTCAGGTTGAATAGAGGAATTGTTAGGACACCACGTGAGGTATGAATAACATTATAATGCTGCCATTTACTTGGCAAAAGAAAATGAAAGTCTCCTGTTGCAACCAAAAGACTAGGCCTTCATCCTTGGGTTAAATTTTTTGACCCATGCTATATCCCAAGACACCTATGTTACTGTTATATTTGGGTTTTCTACCTCTTGTGAAGTAAACACTGAGCAAATGTAAGTAAACAGTTTGTTTTAGTTGAAGATAGAAAGCCTCTATTTAATTGAGTTTTGATGATAGACGTGCCCCAAATGGTGCAAACATCTTTGACATGGTAAAAATAATATTGTTTTATGACATGTGTAACACTACATAAAGAATCTTACTTTGGCACTTTCTGAGTTCACAACATTTAAGTGGAAAAATGACAAAAGAAAGTCAAACTATCCATATCAGAAAAACTTTGAACAAAATCAGATAGTGTAACTCTCTTTTTTAGTAATACGGATACATAATATTTTTCACTATAAGTTTTTGATAAAAACATCTGGATGTGTACCTTTAATTTGCCTTTTTCATATATCATTGAACTCATGCAAATAGGTCACATGAAAAAATAAATTAAATACTGATTCCATGTCTTATCTTCCCCCAGTCTCCCATGAAAAACATATTTATTATTGTAAAGGACATGTTCCTCTCACAGGTAAGACTTTCCTAATGATGCAGATTAAGACACAATTTAATGTATAGTATAACTGGAATTTAATCTCCCTCTTGATGCACTACATTTAATTTTTTATTTAATATGTTATTTTAATATATATTATTTTAATTTAAATTGACTACAATAAAAATTATTCTAGACTGAAGTAGTGAATGGGACTTACAATTAGTTTAAAAAATGTATTAATGCAGTTTTTTTTCCATGCACAAGACAATATCCTACTAGCAGAGTTATACAAAATGGTGATGTGAGATTATCAGATACATTACATAGAATTTGGGGTTTATCAGCCTTCTGTCCTGGAATCTTATAATTCCACCTGTCTTCTAAGATATTTCCTGCTCTATAGCATAAATTCCACTGACTAAAATCAAGTTACTGTTAAAACGGTAGGAACCTGCAAGGAAGGTAGAATTTTAAGGCTCCAAGACAGTATATTTTTGGACTTTCTCTTCAGCTGCCATTTTTTATTAGTGATGGGATTAAACAATTTTTTTAAGACCTATTCCATGTCAAACACCAGTCCTAAAATGGAACTGGATAATAAAACATTTTCATGCAGAGTGCCCAATTCCTACATGCATTTGCATAGATGGCGTGGAGTGTCGTGGCAAGTGTTTTGCATGAGAGGTGATAGTTTTCCAGTCTGCTTTCCAGGATTACTGTAACAGAAAGACTCCCAGACTATAGAATTTCTCTTTTCATCATTGTGTCACAGTAAATTGCAAATGAAAGAACTTGTGACAAAACCTACCTGATTGGTTATTCTTAAATTAGTCACTGCTGATAGATTAAGCATGACATACATATGGGTTGTCACCTGACTGTCTGCAGTTCCTGTGTCATGTATTGAACATAGGGTCTAGAAGGTGAGAGTTGGGCAATCTGTGTTCTATTCCCAACTTGCTGTATGACTTTGGCAAGTCACTTAATCTCTTTGTGCCTCAGTGTCCCCACTTATGAATTCATAAGTACTTTAGGATCTATGAATGAAAAGCACTACACAAGCACAGCACAATATTATCTGATCTCAAATGCTAGCTATGAAATCCTGGATGCTTTTTCTCGCAGGGAATTTGTGTAATATTGACTAGAATTCAGGAATTCAGCCACTTTCTGTCCTGTATAGACAGCTTATGCTTGTATGTGCTAAAATTGTGAGAAACTGGAAAGCAATGTGATTTCAATTTCTTTCAAGATAAAACATTTAAAAAAAAAATAGGTCTGATACTCCGCTGCTTTGCAGCTGGTGCCATCAAAGTGTGTGAAGAATGCTACCATTATGATTTGTTACATTTTCTACACACTTTTCACAGTTGTAAAGGACTATGAAAAATGTAAGGCAGTGAAATATGTGGCCCCCTGTCTTTGACATTTATTTCTAGGCAATTTCTAAACCATACTGAAGATGCAACCATAGCTTTATTAACACCAAAATAAAGGGTAATTTACAGATACTAATACAATATTTCCCCAACACTGCCATGTATAAACATACCCTAGTATTACTAATGCTTGCCCCCATGGACAGATCTCTAAATCTGGTGGATTATGTTATAGTACAATGATTTCCACCCCTTAAAGAATGTCTAGGTATCGCTTATAGAGAAGGAAAGGCATCTTCTCCTGCCCTAACCCTAGTATGCATTAAATAATGCTACTCTGCAGACTTAGTTCTCCTCCTGCATTATCAATGAAAAGTTTCCCCATGGAAAAATAAACACATAGGCAAACTTGTTGCTGCAAACGCTTAGAAGTACTTGATGAATGATGAGGCTTTTCAATTTAAAACAGCAGCCTCCAGTATCTTGTTGAGTCTTGTCAATGATGTTGACTAAACACAAGCCAATTCATGTCCACCCTGTTCAGTCAAGAATGTTACTAAGGAATAGAAAAGAATAGTGCCAGAAACTCCAGTTATTAGGGACAAAAGCAGCCAAAGCAGGGACTGCTGCCCTGGGGAAGAGCAGGTAAAATAGGGCCCAGATGGGGCCATCCCTCCTCCCGTGTCCCCCTGGAACCAGAACTTTGTAAAGGAATCCACCTCAACCTTCTCTGAAGGCACTAGGACTCAGGTGGTAATTCCCCTCTACCTCCCACCATTTCGAGGAATACTGCAGAGAGGAGCCAGGCAGAGAGGAGCAGAAGCAGCCAAAGCAGGGACCATTAGATCTCCAGACTAGAGACCTTTAGATGGGACTTTCTCTGTCATGTGCTGATTGGCTGTTTGCTCCATCTGTTTTCCCCTCTCTCTCCCTCATCTCTTCACCTCAGCTTCCCTCCACATCTGCCCTCTTACCCTCTTCTCCCTTGTCCTGTCCCTCTCACCTGCCTTCCTTTCCCTATTCTTTCCATTTAGCTGATCCCCTCCTAATTAACCTCTGCTCAACAAATAAACAAACAAACTGTGGAACTAACATCACATTTGCTGCCATCACATCACATTCATTCTGCCTGTGTGTTCTACCCATTCCCCCACCCTTTGTCTGTCTTGTCCATTCTTCGAGGCGGGGACTATGTACTACTCTGTACAGTGCCTAGTACTATGAGTACCATAGTCCTATTCTTGGCTGGCCCTGAGGCTCTACTGTAATAAACATGATTAGTAATAATAATGATACTACTACTACTAATAATAATATAACAACAACAACAACAATAATAATAATAATAATAATAATAAATAACAATAAACTCTAGTTCAGGAGTATTAATCACAGATTTTTTTTAAAAAGGAAGCTAGGTTTCAAAAAGGACACTTCATCCAGAAAGCTATACTGCCAAATTAATCCTTATATTTGCTTACACCAGGGCTGAATTTCATAACGTTTATGAAAACAGTCACTTTAGAAAAAAGTCATCAACTGAATAGGGTGATAGTTTGGGAAAACTTTCACAGTATGTACAGATCAGAATCTGTCATTCTATCCTATTTTGCGTTTTACATAGCTGCGTGGACATCCATTACAGTATTTAAAGCAGCATGGGATATATTTGCTAATAATCTATTACATTGCTACTTCATGTATTTGTTCAGGAAGAAAGATATCAGTCAATTCCCCACAAAATCACAAAAATAGATTAATAATAGCCCATATTTATTACTGAATGATCATTTTAAAATATTAAACTAATCTTAAAATATTAAGATTATTTAAAAAAACTAGAAAGCCTCTTCTCAGGTCTGTATCCATTACTAAATACATTCCATCCTTATTACATATATTTGAGAGGATTTATGCTTCCAATTATAAGACTGTTTTCTTAATATCTTGATTCTAGTGAATAGGTATTTTAATTAAAATGAAAGTCGTAATATATTTTGCTATTTTATAAATGTAGCAACTTCAAATATTTATCTGATATGTAAAATTAATCTATTGCAGCCTCTAGCTAAATGCGTGAACAATCATTTTTGGAAAGCTACGTTGTTACCATAAATGACTGACACAATGTCAATTAAAAAGAACTTAACCCCTCTGGGGTCAGAGAGGGAACTTCACAGTCCCTCAGCTCTCAATTAGGGAATGGCCTTGGTGAATGATAAGCTTTAAATGTGCCCGAAAGGCCAAGAAACTTGGGCTCTGCCGTACCAACAGGGGAAGTGAGTTCCAAATCCCAGGATTCCCTATTGAGAATGCTCTGCTTCTAGACCTCAAAGTCCAAACCTGGGGACTATTAGAGAGAGTGTCCCAGCTAATCTTAACTGGGACATGAAGAGAGAGCTGAACGTAAGGTAGCCAGGACCCAAACCATGTGCACCTTTATAGATTAACAACAAAACCTTCAATTGCACAATCCAGAACCCATGTGTCTGCAGTGCATCATGTGCTCTATGTAAGAAACACCATTAAGTAAGCAGGCAGCTTCGTTTTGCATAGGTGGATTTTTGAAGCACTCCAAAAAGGTAGCCCCATATTTAGTGTACAAAATAAATGAATGCAAAAATAACAAAGGCCTGGTTGTTATGTTGAATCCCTTTTAATTGCTTGTATTCAGAGAGAGAGAAATCAGCACCGGTCACAGAGAGATGTAACACAGGGACGTCTTTATTGAACTAACACTAAAACCAGCCAGGACTGGCTGAGCTATCCCCTAATAGTCTAACTCCATTGCTATGGCAACAAGCTAAGCTCGGTTGCTACGGCAACCTAGGCAATTAGGCAAGACACAAAATACACAACACTGGTTAAGTGTTGAAAGGTCTGTAACTCAGAGGATTGGTCCAAAAGCATCTAGCCAGGTGCAGATGAAAAGACAATGTCTTGGCTATTGCACCTGAAATCTATAAATAGACAAAAATATAACACCACCACTGCAATGCAAACTTAGCTAACAAATTGAGGAGTATGCTATCTTCTGCCATGTTCTCTATTTGCATCCCTGGTATAATAAGCATTATTTTGAGTTGAGCTCCTATTCAGGTCCTGATATTGGCTGGGCACTGGGACAGAAAAGAGACTGTATCATCTAGGTCCAATGAAAAAGAGATCTGGAATCAGAATGATCAGCACAGTTCAGCCTGATAAGAGACCACATAGTTCTTCTATAGATAATAGATGATTTTGGGAAATAACAGGCAAACTTTTACCTGATGGATTATGTGCCCAAATCCCTCTCCTGTTTTCATGGTGTCTGTAACCTGCCAACTACCTGCACCCATTTTGTACCTGTACAGTTGGCATAATAGCTGCTTTTCAGCTTCAGAGAGGACCCTGAGAAAACAGGGTTAAAAGCCCACTCAGTTTCCAATCACGGCTGCTACAGGCACCCAGATGGGGGCCATTTCCATCAGCCCCTGACTTCTTGAAATGCAGTTGGAAATGTTATTGTTTTTCCTATTTTTACCTGTAGTCTCTTGCTCTCTTTTCAACCTAGGATTTTTTTATTTTTATTTTTATTCTGTAGGAATCTTTGCATTGAGGTGCATTATACAGAAGTACTTATATTTTAAGGGAATTTTTTTTCATAATTTATTCTGAAGACTCTTTTGTCTGCCAACCTTAGCATTACAAGATCTGGCTAACAACTATCCATGGAAACAAAAGGAAACTCATCAATGGATGGCTTTCAGGAGGATACTAGTTTTAGGTCTTGTAAAAATCAAAGATTTTTTAGCTAATGAAAACCCCTAATTTAGACTTCATGGATCAATGTAACCTGTGACTTGCCCTGGTACAGCTCACCCAGAGTAGACAAGGGTAGAGTGTCTTTAGGAGACCAATAACTCCTGTCTCTGCATGCTCTCCGCAATGGTCCTCCATGCCAGAACCTATGCTACAGGTCTTCAGTTTAAATATTATGAAACATTTATATTGCAGAAGTACCTACAGACCAGTGAGATCAGGGCCCTTTCTAACTATAAAAATAGTTAAGCACTGGAACAAGTTACTTAAAGAGGTTATGGAATCCCGTCATTGAAGGTTTTTATGAAAAGCTTAGACGAACACCTGTCGGGATTAGGTATACTTAATCCAGCCTCAGTGGAAGGGAATGGACTAGATGGAATCTTGAGGTCCTTTCAAGCCCTACATTTGTATGAATCTGTCACTGTATGGCCAGAAAGTGATTGTCTAATCTGACCTCCAACATAGCGTAGGAGTTCCCTGAATTAATTATTGTTTATACAAGAGCATATCTTTTAGAAAAACATCCTATCTTGATTTAACAATTTCCTGTGATGGAGACTCAACCACAACCCTTGATAATTGTCCAATGGTTAAATACTCTCACTGTTAAAATTTGCATCTTCTTTCTATTCTGAATTTATCTACCTTTAACTTTCAGCAACTGGATCTTGTTATACTTTTGTCTACTAGATCGAAGAGCCTTCTATTATCAAATTTCTGTCCCCATGTAGTACTTATAGACTGTGATCAAGTCAGCCCTTAACCTTCTCTTTGATAAACTACTGGGGGCTCAGGAGGGCTGAAGCACTAGTTCTGGGACCTAAGGCAGCTGGGCTGATACTATTGTGAGATGTGAGCAGTTTTTATTAACCTAATTAGCAACACATCAGTTTCTGTGAAGATCCTTGAAATGAGAACACAGGTAAACATATTAAATTAACAATAGTAATCGGGAAGAAGTTTAGGGGGTCTTGATCAAACTGGCATAAAACACTAAGAAAAGATATAAGATTCTGCTTCATGGGGGCTTTAAAATGTTCATTGAGATATTGACAGGCAAAGTAAAGGTGCATGTTTGGCAATTATGTTTCTGTGCAATAGTCAGTCTAGTATGGAGTAGGATTCATTTTTGCATTTAAAAATACTTTAGGATATGGTTTAGAGAGATGATTGCGGGTATTCCTCTGTTACTAAGTTTTGAAGGAAAGGAAGAGTATTTATATGTTCTGGAGACAGATCAAAATAAAATCAAGTGTGACCAAATGTTGACAAGTGTTCCTTAGTCATTTCAGTCTGTTCCCATCCTCCCATGAAAAATCTTAATGGAGAATTCCTTTTGTTCTTCATCATAGCAGTTCTTGGCAATAAACTGGCAAGAATAGGATCAGCAGGCCAATGGACTTGATGGTAGAAACAACTATAAATGCGCATGCTTCCACGATTAGTCAAAAAGCTAAGTGCAAAAAGAGATGGCATTCTATACTGGCACATACTATCTACACTTGGAATCTTGACCAAGATAAAAGATTTATTTTTAATCCCCATGAAAGTTTAAATATTTCAACTTTTCTAAATATTATTTCACTTAAAAATACATTAAAGGAACAGTCAGCAGTCCAGGCAGGAAAGCAGCTCAGCATACAAGACTCTTCAATGGCTTTGAACCTAAACTATTTTTATTCTTTCCACTGAATGAAAATAAAAACAAGGGGTAATTTTACCTCATAAACATGTAGGCTCTTTTTGAAGGACCAAACCTCATGCAAACAATTGCCATAATAATGTTCTATATTTATGGATTATTTAAAATCACTATTATGTATACAAAAGGATAAAAACATATGCTTTCATTAAATATTTATAATTCACATTTATAGTCCTGTTTCCATCTAAGATTTGGATACTTTGTACAGTGTAACTTGTGTATGTTTAGTAAATACATTATTCACCAACAGACATTGTCTGTGGGGGGGGATCAGTGTCACTCTTCCAGTATAAACTGGTGTCATGGAGAAAAAATAGAACTTAAAGAAATTGATGCTAAAAGAGAACAACCCTCCCCTCACAAATGAGCTACTCAAAAGCAAATGTTCATGGAAGTTAGTTATGTGACAACATAACCCCTTTTCGCTGTGATTATTTTGGAATTAGATTGGGTTCTTCAGTTACCATATAGAGTTAAAGGTGAGCTGCACAGCTAAAATGAAAATTGACTTAAGCTCAGAAATATGTGCTGAATGGTAAACCTGTGCAAACTGAGTGGTTTCACTTCACAGGGGCTCACATGACCATTTTCTTTGGCTTTTGATCTACATAGGTTTACGCCCTGTTGGAGTTTCAGGTTGAAAAGATGATTACATCTCAAACCAAAACTCAATCAAAATTGCTGAGTTTCACTTGGTTTCATGTTGAAACCAGAATAAAATCTTGAATTGCACGTGATTTTGTTACAAAACCAGAAATGAAGTGCGACACTGATTCACTTGACAGGTCCATATACCTTGGTGGATGTTTAAATGAATCTGGTCTAAGTTTCATGTCTGAAATGAATAAACCCTCAAACATTGTGAGTTTTGTGTGCTTTTGTGTTTCACTGTGAACCTTTGGATTGTCACACCAGCTAGGCTGTATGGGGGTTCTCAGCATAGAAATAAAGTTTAATAAACTGTTACAAGGTTATTTCATACTCCCTCTGTTAAAGTATCTTGGTACTTCCTTGTTTGCTAAAGATGTCCAGTATGCATCATTCTGTGACAGTGCAGATACCATGGGTTGCAATGAGATTTATGGTATCTATCAGGTTACAGAATTGTATGCAGTGTAGTTGTAGCTATGTCAGTCCCAGGATATCAGAGAGACAAGGTGGATGAGGTAATATCTTTTATTGGACCAATTTCTGTTGATGAGAGAGACAAGCTTTTGAGCCACGCAGAGCTCTTCTTCAGGTTTAGGATGTTGGAGGCTCAGTATAATTTGAGTTGCCTGACCACTGTCCTACAGACCTAGCATAACTTCTTGCTTGGCTGTTCTGACCTCTGTAGCATGACATCTTCCAGTTGGCAGACATGAATAGGACTACTCTGTAACCTTATAGATGTCTCAGTTTTTGCATACCACGGCACATAATAAGACAAAATACAGATACTGTATGCTTGCAGCTGCATATAGATAATGGTGATGGGAGGAACAAGTTATCCTTGAACGTCTGGGGGTACACTGTTTTATTGCCAAGGGGCATAATTTTACTCCGCCTCTCCTATCACCAGATGTTGTTTTGATGACCCCAATTATCATGGTGGGAATGGAATGTAGTTAAGGGTGGAAACCCAATGTAGGTAATTAGCATATATGATAATGAGAGAGATAATTAGGTGAAGGTTGTTTATGGAAGGGTATAAGAAGTCACCACTTAGACAAAGGGGGCGCTTCACCAACACCTGACTCCGCAGGAGGTGCTGTCTGTCAGACCAGAGGCCACTGACTCCCTGGCATGGCCTCTGAGGAAAGCCGTTCCTGTATATAGCCTTCTGAGTAACTGCTTAGCTCTATAGGCTTAGTGAGTATGATACATTGTAGTTAATTTTAGGCTTTGTATTATAGAAAACCATGCACATTAAACGTTATTGATCTGCAAATTGGGCGTACCGTGTCTCACTGGTATCCACACTGATCACAAAGTGTCCAGAATCAACATAGGAAAGGAACTTCCAGCGTCACAGGAAAATGACCTGAAGGAGAGCTCTGTGTGGCTCGAAAGCTTGTCTCTCTCACCAACAGAAGTTGTTTCAATAAAAGGTATTACCTCACCCACCTTGTCTTTCAGGTCACAGAATGATAGTTAGGAAATCAGGAAATACAAACACATTTTAATGAAGGAGAGTACAGTAAATAAAAAGGGAGGTTACAGTTTATTTCTTTGGATACTTCACCTCACTCCAGGCTGATATTCAGGGGTTCAAATTTCACTTTACCTTTTATTTTTAACATAATTGAACAAAGTTGTTAATTTACAAAGTATTTCTATTTTCTTGATGTCTTTTTAATTGTTTATAATTAATATGTGGTGAAAATTCTTATGGAATCCTCAATAAGGTTGTATGGTAACTGAAAATTGACTACAGTCAATGATTATCTGATTATCAGTTGCACTGTTGTAAATGTGGAGTAGCTCCAGTGAAGCCAATGGAGTCACAGGAGAAAGTGAAAGGAAAGTCATATCCTGGCTTCTTGAGTATTTTCAATCCGATCTGCTTACTTTACTAAGTTTTCATAATTTTTTACTCTTGTCAGCATTTAACAGCCAATATAGCCATGGGAAAATGATCTGGATTCTACTGTGGCTCACACATCATCAGCAAAATGATTCACTAAGGTTCCGATCATGCGAGGGACTCCACATGGGCAAAGGGTTCCATATAGACGGATCTTCTTGCAGAATTCTTGCAGAATCAGGGATTATGTTTTAGTTACAGTGTCTTTATTATTGGTGATATGAGTGCCACTACCTACTTTCAGATCTAAGGTGGAGTTTGTAAGGTTGGCAATTAGAACACAAAAACAAACAAACAAAAAAAACCCACATAGTTTTTTTCTTCTAAATTGGACAGATTTGATCTTTAAACCAGGAGGAGACAATAAATATGGTGCAATGACAATTTTACATGGTCATTTTCCAAAGAAGAAGCACATTCTAAGCCTGTTTAAACTGAAGAAGATATTTGCACAACTGTGGTAATCCATGAAACCTATATGATCATTCTTGCTCCAACCAACTGACCATCCTTCCCTGTATTCCTCCAGCTGACCTCTATCACTGAATCATAGAATCACAGAACATTAGGGTTGGAAGGGACCTCAGGAGGTCATCTAGTCCAACCACCTGTTCAAAGCAGGACCAACCCCAGCTAAATCATCTCAGCCAGGGCTTTGTCAAGCTGCACCTTAAAAACCTCTATCTTCCATTGTCTCCTTCCCTCCATGAACAGCCAAGTCCTGCTATCTCCTCAGTGGCCAAGTGGCAAAATAGAGCCTTGTAGAAGATTAATTGCTTGAAAACACTTCCTGGTTGAGTAAAGGTAGGTTGTCCGCAGTAAGGTAGGGCATGCTCCCTTAGAGGTTACAGCTGGTCAAACTTGAACTCCCAAGCAAACATGAGGAGAATGACTGACTGCTGAGCCCCTAGCAGAGTTCTATTAATGAATACTAACAAAAAGTTAACCTTGCAGATTTTGTATGCCTCTACTTACAAGCTGTTATCCAGTGAAAATATCTGGAGCCACTCTCTGTTGGACTTTTCTTTAAAAAAAAAAAAAAAAAAAAAAAAAAGAAAAGAAATATAACTCATTAAAATAGAAAGTAGAAATTCTTTAAAGTCTTACATAAGGGGCATCTGGTAACATGGCACAGATACATCTTTATAACAAGGTCCAGTTCTCCCCACTGAAGATCCTTGTGCCTCATATTGTTATATACAGTCACTGCTAAATTTTTACCATGGTTAAACCCTGCAGTTAATTTTGGCTAGATATATTCAGACATTTTGAACCTACCTGTTTTAATAATTTACTGCTTTGGTTGTAAACACTATGCTCTGCAAATTATGATACCCTGATTTTAAGAAAAATAAAATAAAAATCATGATCTATACTGTTACTGACTTCAGTACTGGAATTCTTATCAGTATTTGTAAAAGTATTTTCCTACAACTGACTTAAAATGTAAGATGTGTCATACCTGCAATGTTTTCTGAAACACATCAAATAGAAATTCTAATTATCACAGACAGTTGATAATCAGTGACACTGACACTTGTACATCACATTCTATTACTTATCTACTATTCTGTTTATATAAAGATTACTGGAAAACAGCAGTTTAGTTTTGTAATTTTCAAACAAACTGAAAAAGTGCTCCCTTGAGGCTTTATTAAAGCTTTATAGATGGTTAGCACAATTATACCGGATGAAATCAATATATTTAGATTGCTTTATTCAACAGTTTATCATGCTCTATTATTTAAACAATAAAATTCAATTAATAATTTGTAAGATCATTTTTCTTGTTTTATTTCAAAATATTTCAGCATATTTTAGCATATCATTTTTAGAGTAGCAAAATACTCTAATGTATAACATTAATAAACGGTGATAGACTTTACTATAAATATTGCATCTGTTGCCAAGTAAAGTTACATACAAAAACAGAACATTGCAAAACAGCAGTTCAGTAATTCTTTCGGTAATGTAGACATGGGCCTTCTGTATCACTTTAAGTATCTTTGAACTTCCTGAACCCTATGAACTAATAACATTCTGGGTTGTTGTTTTTTTTCACACCAACAGTTTGCTAGGTTTAAGGGATTAACACAATATTTTTGTAGAACTGTTAGAGCACAGAAAACCATCTGAGCATGCTTGCATTTATATATGATAATTTTTTAGTAAATAAAGTTAAACAGAATTGTTCACAGTACGAAATTCTGTCTTACACATGCAGTAAGGCCTTAATCTAAACCCCATTGAAGTAAATGGAGATTCTCCCATTGATATCAATGGACTTTTGATTCGAGCCCTAACTGAGAGGCATTACTTGTACAAAAAGCAAGATAACCCAGAGTCATTGAAAGAAATACATGTTATGTACTACAATTAGGAATCTCAAAAAGTAATGGGTTATATAAATACCAGAATAAATATATCAGTAATTAGGAGTTTTTTAAACATTCCAAGTTTTCATGTTGAAAACATAGTCAAAATCAAGGCAAGTACTGGGTCTGATTTTTTTTCTGTCCATCTTTATATTGAGAAAAGTGAAATCAAATCGGTAGCAATTTACATCTGTTTTACACACATGGAAATGAGCACACTAGGTGCAAGGCACCCGAGAATCCAGCCCTTTGACTTTTATGAGGATATATCTGACTTCACTGAGGTAACTGAAGGCATAATTTTGTTCATTTGAAGAAAAAATGTAGAGAACCAAGAAACAATAAAATTATTAGCTACTCAAATATTTGAGAACAATGTACTCAAATGCACTGACTTGAAATTGTGGGTCTGGTCATATAATCCTTATGCAGGCAAATGCCCCCTACTGACTCTGATAAAATTACGAGACTGAGCCTTATATTTGCTCCAGGTTCATCAATTCCATCCATCACCTCGTGGGCCCCATTTTTACTAAAATAAATATAATATAATATACGACCAGATTAAACCACCTTGTTATACTCATCTAATTCCTTAGACACAGAGTAACATGTGTAGATCTGGAGTATGGCAGTGGCGAGTCCAGGCCTGTCCATAATCTCTAAAAAACGGGGGGGGGGGGGGGGGGGGGGGGAGTACTTGAATATGCTATTTCTTAATTAATGTAGTGGTATATGTAGGGAGTGTATCCCAAGAATGGGTGAAATCATTTAAAAAATAGAAATACCCTGTGTCCCCTTACTCTGAATCTTTGTCCATTTTTAGAACCAAAGTTGAATAGAACCTATCTGAAGACTCTAAATTGTTGGATATATTTTCTCACTTCTGGCTTTCAGGGAATTCAGTAACTGAAATTGGTGTAATCCAATAAGACAGGCTATTAATAGGGTATGTCTGGCCAAGACCAGAAATGAAGGTGCTGGAAAGATTGTCTCACAAGATTTCCATCACAGCTTACAAACTCAGAGGCATGATTTTACAGGTAAGTGTTGGCTGCCGATCTAAATTGCATCTGAACTTCACATTTTTGAAGGTTCGTCCATTACTAGTATACGGCTTGATCATGCAACATTACACTCAGGAGTAGTCCTTAGTCCTGTGAGTAGTCCCATTTATATGAATCAGGCTACTTAAATGAGTAAGGATGTTGGATCAGGTCTCATATTTATATTTATGCATTACCCCTGTTTTTAAGATAATGAAAAATAACCTCAAGTCTCTGCAGACCAAAATTAGAGTTATCTTTAAAGTGTTTTTCTCTTCTTTCTTTCAAACCTTTAAAGCTAAACGTTAATTATAAAACCTTTAAATATTATAACTCAGTAATGGAATAACAGAGCTGATAATATATTACATTAGTGCTTTTCATCCCAAAGTGTTTCACAAATTATGGGTCAAATTTTGAAGTCTTTATGGGATTGTTGCATGAATAAACTCTTTACGATATGCCCCTCTCCACACCTCCACACACTAGTGAAATTCAGCCTCATCTGGGAGAGAGAGACAAGTAGCTATTCAGTGGACAATCACTGCAAGCCAGTGGCAGGAAGACAATTTGGCAAAGAACTCTGAATCAGACAGATCCTATTATGCAAAGCCACTTCCAGAAGAACAATTGATGCTCACTTTTTCTCAGGGAGGACAACAAAAAAATCAATTATTTATATTAAATGAAAAAACCCCCCAGATTTTTCAAAATTTAAATCAGATTTTTTTAATTAAAATTGAATACAGTTTTAAAATAAACCTATTAAAACTAAATTTGAAATTGCATATATTTAGGCCTACACTTATTACAATCTATGACAATAATTTAAACTAAATGCAAAAAATAATATTAAGTTGTACATTTTTTCAGCCAAATTTTAAAGAAAGCCAAACCACTGAGGAGGAGGAAGTCACTTGGAACCAGTGTTTAAGTGTTAAACTAGTTTTTGACAGCAGTAATCTCTTCTGCAATTAGAGAGAGAATATTTTCTTCATTTCAATTTATTAAACTACCTCAGTTCAATGACTAGTTCATTCAAATTAAAAAAAACAAAACAAAAAAACCAATTGGGAGCTGAAAAAACAGGAAAGCTTGTTTTCCTCTTCCAATCTATGAATAAAAACTAGGTGGGACAGGGCAAGATAAAACAATCAGTTCAAGTCACTAATACAGATCATACTTCCATTATTTAATGAACTCTGTTCGTTTTAAATACAAAACATTTTTATTAAATTTTTTTTCTTATATATATTCAGCACTTTTATGGTAGTTTTATTTAATCAAAAAAAATAAATGCAGTTTTCTGTGTTTCTCATTGAATTTGAATTTCCATCTAAAAAGAGATTGAAACAAAGTAATCAAAAGTTAAATGTTAATCATCTAGTAGAAATGCATCATTCACATTTTCTAACATAATAAAAATGTTAAAATTAAATAGTTTGAGCAATTGAATAAATGTAAGTTAACCTATATCATTGCTCAAATAAGTATATAGACACAGTGTATTCTCTTGGTTAGCAAAAAGAAGCACCAAATTTAGCCTTCACATAATATTTAGTTGCAAATAAACATGTTTTCATGGCTACCAACTAATGAGAATCAACCTTTCTTTAGGAAAATAACTAAAAAGTACAAATACAGAACAAAATTAAAATTGAAATAATGATTTTTTTCTTGCTGATTTTAATCATGATTAAAATTGGTGATTTAAATCAATTCATCCTGTTTTTTTGACACTGAGGGAGAAAGGGTAGAATTGATCCTAATTTGCTTTGAATCTGCTATTCCAGATAGTGTCTGTTTTTCAAACCTGTTGCATAGAAACAAAGCTTTTCCCTCATGGATACATTCTATGTGCTGAGTTACAAATTAAACAATAAAAAATGACTCCAGTGTGTAACTAATATTCAGAACAATGCTACCGTCTCCTTTACTTTAGTCTAAAGACCACAGGAGAACATTTTCAAAAGCATCTGAGTGATTTAGGAGCTAACATCCCATTTTCAGAAGTGATTTGGGCACTTAGGAGCCTTGATCACATTGTCTTTCAATGAGTTTCAGGCTCCTAAATGCCTACGTTCTGGTCTACACTTACCTTGAAATTCGGCGGCAGTTGATGGGAGTTATGCAAGCTACACAGAGTAGCTTGTGTAACTCCTGTCAACTTCATAACTCCTCTTCTACGCGGTGTCTTCACTGCGCTTCACTGATGGGAAATGTGTTCCCGTTGATGCAGCACTATGCCACTTGAGGAGGTGGTTTTAATGCTCTTTGAAGCTGTGTTGGTCGCAGGATATTAGAGAGACATGGTAGGCGAGTTATTATGTTTTATTGGACCAGCTTCTGTCTAGCCTGAAAGTTTGTCTCTCTAACCAACAGAAGTTGGTCCAATGAAAAATATTACCTCACCCACCTTATAAGTGGTTTTGAATATTTTACTCTCTGGTCTCACATCAAATACACAATGCTACATAATGCAAAAGAAAATGTCTTTGAGTCACTACAGGTTTAGGTTCTAGGTCTAAATCAAGTCACTATTTTACAAACACAACTTTTGTTTCACATTTGCTGCATTTTATTTTGTAATAATAATATAAGTAAAGGAGGTATTGTTTTGAGAGGCTTAAAGTCTTCTTAAGCACTGGATTATGAATGATTAAAGTCAGAAGGTTAGATTGTCAAGTGAATATCTAAACTCATCACATGTTCTCATTTCAGATACAGAAGTATCTAATGAACTAGATTGTCAAAAGAATGGCAAGAAAATCCTATTTAAACATCAGTCAATGCAAAGCAATTAAATTGGTGTTAGATGGAATGTTAGTACATTTTGTAGGACAGACCTGAACATACTGTGGGATCATGAGATCTGCTGTGTCTGTCTCAGACAACTGAGTCTTGGTACTAAGAAATGTTTACATTAAAAATAAAACAAGCTAAAGGTGAGGTAATTTCTTTTCTCACCAATTGTCATTAACTGGAGAATGGCCATATATAAAAAGAAACAACATCCCATTACCCACCAGTTTCTTAATAACTCCAATGGGTGGGGAGGGGCTATGAATATTCTAAAACCATAGGTCCAAGTCTGGTCTCACTCACACTGATGGAAATCAGGCATAGCTATACTGAAGTTGATGTAAAACTGGTGTTGGTGAGATCAGAATTAGGCCTCCAGTGAATTCAACAAGACTTTGAATTTGAGATGAGCCAAATATCACCAAAGAAGCATTTACTGTACCAGAATTGCATTAGAATGGAAGAAAAAATAGAAATATAATAAGCAGAAACTTTAAGAGGAGAAACAACAAAAGAATAAAATAGCTGCCAACTGTGCTGTGGATTTATTCCTTCGCTGTCATGGACTCCATGCATAAAGCCTAATCAATATGATTTTAAACAATTAATATGCAAAATGTTGCACAGATGGATCAACAGCGGCACATACCGGTATACAGCTGCATAGATGTTATTTCGTATACAAATGTCTGAGCTTGTATTTGCCAGGTAGCCAGGAAACATCTTTTCAGGGACCTGGAGAGGGGATAATCATACACTGTTGTTGCACAGGAAAAGAAGAGAGGATCATTGATCCTCTTTAATGCTTTTCTCTTCAGCCTCAGCCCCTGTAAGTTAGCATGACAGATGTATGATCTGGGAAGTTTTCCAGATTCATTTTTAAGATATTAAAACATTGAATGCTGATTATGCTAGACGTTTTTTGGATCTGTTACTACCATTAAGAGCACTAAGGATCCATCCTGAGCATATCCTGGATAGGAGAGAACTTAGACAGATAGCACTATGTGCCAGGGCTGCTAGGACATAATATGTTTTCCCCGTTCCTATTACATGAAAGGCTAGCACCTGTAAACCTCTTCGCCATGGAATTACTCTGACTGATAAACAAATAGAATTATAGTGCTGCACTATAGGCTAGGCTGATGACTATAGGGCCTCATGTAGTCACACAGTATGCTCAGAAATGCTGTATGCCCAACTCAATATTACTGGTGCAATTATTATGTATTAGTTTATTATGTTAACCTAGAGGCATGAAGAAGGATCAGGGCTCCATTATGCTGTAAAAACATGGTAAGAGATAGTCCCAGCCTGGAAGATCTCATAGTCTAACAGACGAGAGACAGAAAGGTTATTATTTGTATTGTGCTGATTCCTACAGGCCAGGACCTTATAATGTTAGTGACTGTACAGATACAACAAAGAGATGGTCCTGCCCCCCAAAACTTACAGCCTACATATAAGACTATAGACAACAAATGAATATAACAAACAGCGGCAGGAAACAGGGTAGGAAATATTGTCTCCATTTGTCAGATGGGCACTGGAAATAGAGAGAGACTAAGTGACTTTCCCCAAATCACAGAGGAAGACTGGCAGAGTTGGGGAGTTGAACTCAGATCCCCAGTCCTGTCCATTGACCATCTGTCCTTGGTTGGTATTAGATGCCTTTTTTTGTACTTTGGGCTATTCCCAGCACAGGTGCATCTTCTACATCATGAAATGGACTTAACTTGCCAGGCGCTTTAGTAAGTGAGGAGGTGAATGATAAAGTGGCCTCTCCCACTTTGTTTATGAGAATATTCTTGCAGTGACCTATATTTGCATAAAGAGGCCCTGTATTTTCCTATTTTCCCTGAGGCATGTATCAAGACTTGTGTACTCAAGTTCTTAATCAACAACTTTCTAACAATAATACATTTCTTACCTTCTTAGTGGTAATATGACTGTGTGACTATAGCCTGTGATGTTTTAAGGGGGAAAGAATAAAGACAGGGATTTTGTTTAAGTGTACTTGTGCTTGTGAAACATGCCACATTAAGTCTTGAAAACTGATAATGGTCCCTAAGGGCTTGTTAGCTAGAGCACTGCATATGATATGATTCTTTAATCTAGTAGAAAATACATACCAAGATCCAGGGGTTGGAAGATGAAGGTAGACAACTTCAGGCTAGAAAATTAGGTGCAAATTTTTAACAGAGAAGATAATTAACCATGGAACAATTTACCTACAGACATGATGGATTTTCCATCACTTGAAGTCTTTAAATTAGACTGGATACCTTGATGTTACAGGTTTCAGGCAGAAATTACTGGGAAGGTTCTCTGGCATGTGTTTTGCAGGAGGTCAGACTAGCAGATCATAGTGGTCTCTTCTGGCCTTAAAAATCTACTAATCTTTGCCCACTGCCTTCAGATGGTTCATTTTGAAGCTAGCTTGACCTTAGTCAGGAGCTGGAGGTGATAGTTAGGACATCTTTGAAAGGAATGTAATCCTTTAAAGATGTTATTCTTTTTAATTCACAGTTCCCGACAGAGAATCTATTCATTCTGCATTGGGTGTTATCAAGTCTTTCCACAGTGTTCCATGAGTTTTTCTGTTGCCACTGTAGCTCTGTAAAACCACTTCATAGACTAAGGATGCTTAGGTAAGCTTATATGAACTTTCTAAACTTGTGTTTAATTCTATCTCCCAGCAGTGCGCACCAGTCTTCTATTCTTACAAAAAGTCCTCTCAAACCCCAGAAAACTTCCATTCAGTTCACACTTCAGCATCCTCCTTCATATCATAAGTTATTTTCTGAAGGGTAGAAGCAGGACGTTCAACAGCCTGCTACTCACCCCCACGTCTTTATATTGTGTGTGTTAGGCTTATTGGGTTGAAAGAGGAAGTGGTCAATACACACAAAAAAAGGTTTGGTTTAGTATGGATTTGGATTTTGGGTGAACATCCAGAACATTCTTATTTTATCTGAATCTAAATTCTCTCATCCATGCATTTTTCACCAAGACCTTACTTCTGAATCTTTTAGTCAATTACAGCAAAAGCTAAAACAACAGCACTAGCAATAGAATAGTGGAGGGCAAACTTGAGTAAATGGAGTTTACTCGCCTCTCATTTGGAGTTTAGTTTAGGTTAGTTCACCACTTCTTTTTTAAAATCACTACACCAGTAAGCATGAACCTCTCCATATCAGACTGCTGGAAGACTACTGTATTCCATAAACATAAAATAAAAGCCATAAAATGCATAGCTGTCTGAGATTCATTTTAACTCAATGTTTTTAAAAAAATCAAGGCGTTTAGCTATCTATTGAGTGGCACTGCCCATGATTTTTTAAATGATTCATTGTTTTGTTACATTATTATATTAATTTATTACAGATGTATTTGAGCAAGATGGAAAATAAATGATAGATGTAACATTACATTACATGGAATGGCAAGTACACCAATTTCAGCTTGTGTTCTATTTACTGCTTTGTAAGTTTAAACACAGAGACTGGCATCTTGTTGATTATTTATTTATTTATTTATTTGTTTTAAACCACACACAGCTATTGCTGTAATGACACTGGGAAAATATGTCTGTTTATTGTAGACCAAATAGTTTTCTTCAAACATTCTAAACACATGCAAAAGTTCATGATGCATAATGATTTGAGAGTTTCTGTAGGTAGGTGTTCTGTATTTCAGAGGATCCATATGTGTCACAAACAGTGAACAATCGGGAACACTCACTGATTATGATTTTTTTTTTTTTTTTGGCAGGCGCTTTCTGTTGCTCTGGCAGGATTGTAGTGATGCATTAGTTATTTGCATAGAAAAGATCCTGGTCCATGACAGTCACTTATTTTTGGTGCCATCTGCACTTTTTTTTTGTGAGTAAATTCTAAGAGAAAAAGTGTATGCAGTTCATGGATACTTTTTTAATTTGGATACAATCCTAGTCCTTTTCAACTGATGTTTGAAAAAAACATATTACATTCTCATTATGGAACTGTACAAAGAACTAAAGCTTAAGAATTAATTAGTAGGAGGGACAGGCAAAGATCCAGTCAAACCATAAAACTCACAAAAAGGACTCCAGCTCTTTTCATAGATATCTAGGTTGTTGGATTTTAAAAATAATATTCTATGTATTTCCAAAATGCCCATTTTTTCTGGAGCTGTTTGCATATGTTTTCATATGTAAAGACTAGCCATAAAGGGAGCATAGCTCTCCTTCCCTTTCTTCCTCCATCAGCACCTCTTATTTGTAGGATCAAACATCAAATGTTTCAGGGAGACCCTACTACTCCATCAGAAAATGTTTGCCTGAAGATATGTGTCTTACAGATGGCAAGAGTCATGCTTATTTTGAGAGAAGCCAGTTCCCTACCTAGGTATTCTGCTCTAAAAATGCTCCTTCCTCTACAAGGTGCATTGTAGGCCTTGTCAGTTGAAGTGTCTCTGTTTATTGCTCTTGCCATGCTGGGGCACACAAAAACAGGTGCTCATAGAGTTAAGTAGGCCCTAGTTTGTTTAGGACTTTGTAGATAAGGATCAGGATCTTGTACTGAACCTAGGACTAGACTGACAACAAGTTTCAGTGACTGATTTTCATAAATGCAAACAACCCATGAGCTTTACTTTATGAAAATCAGGCCCATTCATACCCATGTTATAAACTATCTTGCCTAAGCATAAACTACATGGTAGCTGTTGCCAGATGTAACCTTAAAGATTCCATGAAGCATTAGATATATGAATGAAGAACATGAGGTGAAATCCCAGCCCCAACGAAATCTGACAAAACTCCAAATGATGCCAATGGGGTGAGGATTTCACTGATGGTTAGTGAAGAGAACCAAAGCAACCTTAGTCTTCTGAAAAATCTTACAAAAAGTACTAAGTACAGTACCCAGTCCCAAGTTTTGCTTGAATTAATATTCAAGTGAAGCTATTATTTTTGAGAGTGCCGAAGTCAGAGACAAATGAATACTAAAAGTTACAATCTGCACTCAGATTCACCCAGACAATTTGCAGCCTAGATAATCACGAAAGTTTCTCAGATATGGATTCCAATATGCTGTCAGCAGAAATGGTCTTTGTTCTATTGCAAATAATTAAGTGATGAAATAATAACTCTCTTAAGCTGTTACATTTTCCACTGAAAATCACATTGATGGTTTCCTTTAGGAGATTCACAAAGATATCCCAAAATCTCACTCATTCTCCCCCTTTGGCAAAGGAACTTGTTCAGGCCTTTCAGCAATATCATCTTAGGAAACAGAAATGGCATTGTGACAATACCAAAAGATATGTTTCTTGTGATGCAAAATGAAACAGTGCTACAAATGACATTTCACATTGAGACAATGCTGCAGATAATGTGTAGCTGAGACAGCAACCAACACATCTAACTATTAACACTATTCATAGAAGGCAGAAGATCTGACCTGGATCCAAAGAAGGCAGAAGATCTGACCAAGTTGAAAATATTGCTGTGTTGCTAACAATTGTATATACATTATAACTCAGAATAGTTAGCTCATGAGACCATAAGAAAACAAGTTCAAATTGTTAAATCATATTACAGCAATTTTTTCGTTTAATGCCCAATGATTTTGTGTTATACTGTGGAGTTTGGTTCAGTCTACTGCTTGATTCACTTCATGGTATTCACTTCAATGGTAGTTCTTGTATGTTATTTGATGATGATTAAATGTTCTTAATATCACAACTACGGCTGGTCTAGAATTATTTGACACAAGTTTTTTTCTTGGAAAATGTCAATTAGTCAAAACTGAAACTTTTTGTGGGAAATGGTGGGTTTCAACAAATTTCCTATTTTGAAATTTTTTTTAAAAATTTCAATATTGTTGAAATTTTCCATTTTGGCATTTTCTAAACAAAAAGAAAAATTCTTTTTTTGGTTTGAAATGACATTTTTTATCCAAATTTAAGCTAAGACAACAAAAAAATGTTTAAAAATGAAACATTACGATTGACACAATCTGAAAATTTTTTGGATTTTGTTTGTGAAAATTAGAGATTTTGACTTTTTGCCCTATTTGCTACAGCACAATTGTTTTTAAATCTCAGTAATTCCTACAGGATGGGAAAATTGTTTCCTGCCGAGTTCTAATCAGAATTCATTTGAAGAGTAATACAAAACTTAAATTAATTTTCCAGAGTTTGCAGGCATTTCAAGAGACATTTTAAGAAGCCTGGACAAATTCATTTAATGTTTATACATTTTTGGCACAATTGAGATGATTTTCCAACTCTAAGAAATTATGCCAAATTGTGATTCCTGATTCCAAAGTGTAATAGACATGAGATAATGTTGTCTAGTGGGTAGAGAAGGGGATTGCGAGCCATGATTTCTCAACTCCATTTTTATCACTGATTTGTGTTTTTGATCTTGTGCAAATCACTTTCTCTGTGCCTCAGTTTAACCATCTGCAATATGAATATAAATAATATGTGCCTAAAATGGTACTATGAAGCTTAATTAATTAAAATTTGTAAAACATTCTGAGATCCTAAGATGAAGGGCCCAATATAAATATGTTATTATATACAAATATAATGAAATTTGTCTATTTTTCTCCTGTGGACTCATACTAAAAGGGTATATAATTCCAAGAGTCTTCTTATCATTTGTTATGCTACTTCAAGATATTAAAGTAGCAAGGAATCAGTAGAAGGGGATCTAGATGGAGAAAGTCAGTAATAGAAAATTACAGTTTAAAATATACAATACCACTAGGAAATCTTTAAGTAGCACAATTTTTTTAATTATACACCTTGTGAATCACATTTTTTTTAAATGAAAAATAAAGTAGAACTAAAATAACTTTTTATTTAATAACTTTTTGTGATTTCTTATTGCATAGATTATGATACTTTAAATTTTAACTTGTATGACATAAGTTTTTCCAATGGTTATTGTAACACCAGTATTACAGCACAAGCACTTTATCAATGCCTACAAACGTGAGTCAAAATAGAACCACATTGGGCAGTATATAGCTTTGGAACATTATACTAATGATAATGAAAATGAGCTTATAAAAATTCAAATAGCATTTTGTGAAACTATTATAAAGCTGAAGCTTGGGAATTAGACAGAGTACCCACACAGTAGGAGAGTACAAATGAACACCTACGCAAATGGCTGCTATGAGAACTGAACAACCACCACACTATATAATAGAAAGAAGCAAAATGAAGTGCCGATTGTAAGTGGTGCTTAACTTTATTAAGCCAAGAGAACACTATTACTGAAAGTCTATATCTGACAAAGGGAAATTACTTTGTTGTAATCATGTTCATGAGCTGTCTTGTGTAGTCAAAGGCCTGCCATTCATTTAAATTAAACTTTAGCCTTTAAAATGTTAATTAGATGTTACAGCCAGATGCAATATCGAAGAACCTTTAATTTATAAGTTCATTTTTCTTGAAACATTCTCACATGTTTGTAACAGAACAACAGGCATGGATTTGTGACAACATCAAAAGACTAGCCTGCTATACATACTCCTTTTGTTGTCTTTGATTGCACTGCTATATATATTAGTGAGTATGAACAGTAAAGATCTCCTTGAAGGATATACTTCTAAGTCCTAAATTAGAAAAGAGAAAATGACTGCATATTATTTTTTTTAAATGAATTTTATAGGAGATAGTTCTTCCTCAATTCAAGCTGTTAGTAAAAATTAAATAATGGATGCAATCTATTTTAGCAGCTTTCTGTCACTACGCCTTTACCATACAAAATGCTTAAACTATTTCTAATTTACGTGGACAAATTAGTTCAATAGTACCAACTGTAGTATAATGGCGCCAACTGTTTATAAAAACAAAACTATTAAGTTGACAAAAGTATGCTCAAACAATAGTATGGATACCAGAGCAGAGTACAAATTGAACCCTTTCACCCACCCAAGAATATTAATCAGAATACGCCTTTCAAAAGAAAATGGTGATAATTTTTTCTCCATAGGCAATCTGTGTAAAGTTCAGAAGCTGGGGGAAGAGGAGGGAATTGAATGAGGGTCCCCATTTATGTATATGCTTAGCTCAGCTTTAGAAAATTGTCTTGAAAATTTATCACAAATTGTGCTAACCCTGGGCCTTGAATTTTAGAGGTGCTGAGCACCTGTAGTTTCCATTTACTTTAATTAAAGTGTGGGTGATCAGTACCTCTAAAAATCACATCCTGAACTTTACCATGACAATAGTGAGGGGGGTAGGAAAGATATTTTGGCTTGCCTGAGGAAAATGAGTGGGATGAATTTTGCAAGGCTGGCTTCATTAATTAGAAATTTGAATTTATAACTGTTTTTATGCTTGATGGTTTACAAACTTCTGGAGCTAACCTCAGAGGCCCAGGAACATATCTGTCATTATCTATCTGGTCCTTATTTTTCTAAAAAAATATGTCAAGGTATAAGTTGGTATAAGTGCCAGAAATAGTGACATAGGCCCAAATTTTAATGGTATTTAAACATTTCTGAGTTCTGAATTGCAAAGCCTAAATATATATATATATATTTTAAATAAGCCTAAATCTCATTGACAATTGATGGGTTTTAGACTCAAATCTGTTAGGTGTTGCAATGCTGAGTGCAGCAATGCCTAAACATCTTTACAAATCTAGACCAAAGTGAAATTAAATCGTGTTAGCATACAGATCTTTTTGTTTGCATTTTCCTCCATAATTACTGTTACATCATTAGTTTAGCTGATTTGCTGCTGATAAATGTGCCAGCTATGGCTGACACAATGCACCTTCCATGCTACTAGGAGTACCATATTTGGTACCTCAGGAGAAAACTTCACACAGATGCTGAAGTGGAAAACCAGCAGTAAAGTACTCAAATGTCAGACCAAAGTCAACTGAACTCAATGGGTTTGGGATCAGGCCCTAGGAGCATTGCAGAATGAAATGTGGTGATTCATCGTAACCACATCCCAAGTTTACATATTGTCAAATTAAAATGAATTTGTTACTGTAGAGTTTTGTTTAGAGATGATTTCAAATTTCAAAGTTCAGACCCACAACTTATTCCTCATAAGGTCAGAAATGTTCAGAGCATGGGGTTTTGGGTTGGCCCTCAGGATAAATAAAGTTGATAGAATTTTCAAAAAGCACATAATGTTGGCTTAACTCTGTTCCTATTGACCTCCAGTGCTGAGAACTTTGTGAAAAAAACCCATACTTCAGCATTGTAAAATTATCATGAGATTTTCCCAGGGTAAGGAGTAGGCTGTGAACTTTGGCTCCAAATCCAATATGAACTTCCCTAATATATGGTCTGTGAACTTCCCTAATATATGGTCTGTACATGGGGTTTTGATTAGGACACGTTTCTGTTTCTCTTCATTTATTTTATAGAGACTATTTGAGGAATAAGGTATTATTTGACATGAATAAGGGTTGCAGAATTAGGCCTAAAGTGATTATATGTAATTTGTCACATTGTGGCATCGTTGCAAGGAATCTTCATTCAGTAAAACATGGGGAGGAGATTGACATTCTGTGGAATTAGGTATTTATTATTCCCTTATATTTGCACATCATTTCTATTGGTCAAAAGGCAGAAGTGATGTGGTATTTCTTCTTTGTCTCTGATTGGTTGGACGTATCCATTTAAGCAAAGGCATAAATCCAGCTCAGCAGAAGCCATTTTCACTTATATTTTAGTCAAGATCTCTGATCCAGCTCAAAAAACTGGAAAGAAAAATTTACTCCAAGCACCTGTGACTGTTTGATTCTGGCAGCCAGCTGCTTAGTAAATACATTATAACTTCCTCTAATCCCACGTCTTGGTCTCTGTCTGACCATTAGTTTATATTTAGGCTCATATAATTATATCACAGGTTTGGAAGAGGGAAAAAATCTCTGATATAAGAATTCTTTTGCTACATTTGAAGCTCGAAGACTTTATATGTATTTCAAGCAATTTCCAATTCACCCAAATTTTTAAGAACCGTCATTATTATTTTTATATTTTGGGTCAGATAGCAATTCCATCACGTTTAGAACAGCAAAATTGTTACCCTGAGATCAAAGGTCTGTTACTAACCTTGTCCCATATGTGGGTCTTGCAAACCTGTGTAGCCATTTGAAACCTTTCAAAATTCTGAAGAAAAATCTAGATAAAATGTTTTTTTCAAAAAATTTCACAGGAACAAAAAACTTTTCATGACCAGCAGTGACTCTTACCTACCCTTCCTTACTTTCTTTCAGGAGGTGTGAATAGCAGCATTGACTGTGGTGATTAGTCTTTTGGTGTGTCTTATTTCTGAAAGATGAGTAAAAGAGAAGAAGACTAAATGAGCCCTCCCCTCCACAAACACACCCATGCAAGGACTAAGCACAAGCTGCCCCTTAATGGGTAATAAAGTAACTCGTCTAATTTATTTCAGGTACTTGTAGAGTGCCCATCACCTTAGTATGTAGCTGCTTTGCAGTCTTCCATGTCAGAGAGAGCAACACTATTGTAGTCCTTTTCCTCTGAAGCAGCTACAACTGACAGTTCTGATTTGTGTGATGTTGTATATAGTTACAAGCAACATTAGTCTGCTGCACTAAATTTAGTTCATGCATTTCAGGCAAATATAATTATAGCACAAACTCCAGTTTATTGTCACCCCACTCTACACCTCATGGTGATGATTCCATAAAAACAGTGCAGATTTGTTCTTCAAACATTTAGGTGCCTCTTGAATCTTATTATGCATATTGGTTTTATTGTAAGTCTTATCTGTAAAATAAAGACAAGAAGGGTAAAAAAACAACATTTCTACTGCTGTTCTCCTCTGAAAAAAGCTAATGAGACATTCAGAAATGTATTTTTGCTTCCTTCTTTTAGCTCACTTTTTTTAAGATGATAAAATATTATGTCAGTCGAAAGAAAATTAATTACTTGCTTAGCTGGAAACTCTTCTCCCAATAAATGCTGTTATTGGTACGTTTTGCCACAACGAGTCTAGTATGTTTTTCTTCATTTATTTTTATATATGAGCTTTCATCCCCTCCCCCACCACCATGAGGGATCTTTCTTTGCAAAAATGTATTTGGAGAACATAGAGTTCAACAATATTTCCAGTACATGTTAGTTCTTGAATGCTGTCACTTCTATATAAAGCGAATATTAGCCTTTTAAAGGAGTCATATTTCAAGGATCAGGTGGGAAAGACAGAAGTGTTGGATGCACCTCACTGCACTGCTGTTCATCCTCAACACTTTGCACAATGTGAGAATGTTTAATAATTCCAAGCCAGCCTACAGATAAGAATCTCTGGTGTCACATCACAACTGACAGTGCTGGTGTGAGATTTGCAGTAAAACAATATTCCAGCTGTAGCTTTCATTTACAGAAATAAAACAGCAGAATGGAAATGGGATGGGGGAAGGGGAGATAAATATTTTAGCCTTTTAGTAACATTTATACAATTTATAATGGAGCTACTAAAAAAATGAATGTTAAAAAGCATAAAAAATTGAAAGGTATTTGATTGTAGAGCTCGTGTTGAATTTTTCCAGATCTTTGAAAAAAATTATCCAGTTAATGTTTAGCATCTAAAGACATCCAATACAGGCGTATCACCAAATATAAATAAGCTCTTTCCTAAATAAAGTGTATGGCAACTGTGGGACAGGCGGTCCTATTTTTCTCCCATTAATCACTAGAAACTTCACACGCAGGGAAAGTCTCAAGGGACATTTCTGGCTGGGAAAAAGATCCTCCCTCCTCAGTTCTAATCAGTCCATCCCATCTGTAATGGCTTTAGAAAATTGTTAATGACATAAAGTGACAGTCGAAGGGCTTTTGGTCTGTCAGTATAGAGTTTCTATGAGCTCTCTAACAAACTACTACATACTGGCCTCAAAGCTTCTGGAAAATGATCTGGATTATGGAAGAATAAATTTGATATGTTAGCAATCACAACCGGGAACTGAAAAGAAAGGCTTCCTTAATGCTGTTCTTTCAGACTGTAATGGGAAATACTAAGATAAATCTGGCTTTCAGACAAACCACATAAGAATGCTGCTAACATTCAGAATATAGGTCTGCATTATAAAATGTGTAAAATATACATGCATCTGAATAAGAAGTTGAGAATAGGAACTTAAACAAGCCTTACGTTAGTTTGCATTGCATTCTGAATGCAGCTGTAAGTCTAAAAGCTACTTGTACATTAAAAGCCAGTGTAATAGCATTAAATTAAATACTTGAATGTATGTATTTTAATGTGTATGTATACTATTCAAATATAAACATAGATCCAAGCTCTGCAATCTTTATTCAGGCAAAATTCTCTCACTGCTTTTTGGATAAGGATTATTAGATTTGGCCCTGTAAGTTAAAAAAAAGGATTGATTACTTTTCCTAATAAAACTAAAAAGTTCTGCTCCTCGGATCATAAAACATTGTATTTACTTCAATTATTTCATATCTGAGACAGGAGAATAAAGCATAGTGAAAGTTAGAACTGCTGCAATTTTTTACATAATTCAAAACAGCACTAAAAGATCAAAATGCACAATACCACTTCTGGTATTACTTAAAGCTATGGGGAGAGATTCTGATCTCACTTACAGAGGAAAATCAATTGTCTGTAATGGATTTACACAGATTTATGCTATTGCAAGTGAGACAAGAATCTGGCCAGCTGTGCCTGCCTTGATAAATACATGCATACCTGTGAATTTGAATCAATTTGGAATAGGTAGATAATAGGTATGTAAATGGAAATTTGCCAGATTTTTTAAAGACTAATTTTATTCTTCTACAGCAAAAAACTTTTCATGTTATTTTTCAATTTCCAGAAAATTCACTTCATTAGAGTGTCACAGACATTGACAATATAAAGACTGAAATACTAACATGTCAAAGTTGTTCTGGGATAAGTTGCTCTGGAAAAATATTATACTCAAATGTGTCTGAGAGCCTAAATATTTGGTTTAAGCAGTTACCTGGCAGTGTCCTGAGAAAGGGCATCAGTGATTGGCCCGTCTTTTTCCTGACTGACAGAAATGTTACGCTGTGTTTGGGTATTCTCTTCCATAGGTAGTGATAATCAGTCAAACAATGTCACATCTGACATGAATGTACCACTAGGTTACATGGCCTAAACCAAGATATTGTGGCATGACACTTGGCAGTACAATACAGTTACTGGAAATCAGGAAGAGAGGTTTTAATGGGAGCAGTAGATTACTCCCATAAATCTTGGGTAAGAAATTTCATCACCTTCATGTGATGGCAGTCACAGAGGTTTAAACGGTGCTATTCAGATACTGCCTTGAGCTCTACAATAGCCCAGCAAAGGTCAAACAAAATGGCCCATATTCCCTGGAGGTACAATACAAAACTACCCTAAAGATGAAATATTCAGCCAGAGGAGATCAACCTACTGTGGGGCACTCTTCTAGTGGTGTAAAACCACCAGAGCCTTCAGCCAGCACAGAAGGCAAAGTTGTGGGATAAGGGCTATCACCAAACGCTGCAATCCTTGGCTGCTGTATGGGCCCCTTGGTGCTGTTGGCAACTGCCACTACTTAGAATTGCCACTACTTAGACTGCTCTAGGTTGTGTCAGGGGACCTACCTACCACAGACTGAGGATCCCCAAACCCAAGATGAATTAAATGTTCTTCAGATGCAGCTCAGTATCTGGGCCTACGTTAATTCTTCAATTATTGCTATGGACATGTCAATGATTCTGTAATTGTACAGACTTCATGATCATCAGCAAAGAAATATCTCAGGACTTTCTTATCTAAAATTACAGACCACCTATTGCTTGAACTACAGGAGATTCTTCATGAGGGAAGCAATACTAGGGCTTATGTTCTTCGTAAGGCTTTTGCTAGATAGGAATATAATCAGTAATCCCGGAGCAGCTGTGACATTCTTCCAGCCACTTCATTATATTACAATATTCTATAAATGATTATTCTAAGGGATCTAAAGGCATTAGTGTGCACTGTTCCTGGCTCAAATGTATACAGGATGGTAAAGAGGTTTTCAACTCATGTCATAACTCAATATATTAAACTAGCTTGAACAAAGTTTTGCAACTTCTACTCTTATTTTATAAAAATTGGTGCTTTTTCCCCACTTTTCTATCCACATTTACCACTGGACAGACACCCATTGTCAAAAGCAGCAATCATTGTTTGGATATGAACATTAAGAATGAAAAACATTGCTTTGCTTGAATATCCAAATTCCTTCCACCACCTCACACTTCCATGTGTGTGGGAAAGGCTCAAATTATAGCTGAATTATTGTGTTTCTTTTCTGCAGAAGACTTCCAATGAACTCTTCCTTGACAAAGTTCAGAATCAGTACTCCATCCTCACCTTCCTTGACCAGTCAGCCACCTTCAGCACAGTAGACCATGCTTTTCTTGAAATCTTGCCATACCTCATATTCCATGTTTCTGTCCTCTCCTGGTTTGCCTCCAGCCTTTCTAATCACTCTTTTGGAGGGTGTTTCTGAGGATACTTCCCATCCTCCCCCCCTTTCTGGTGGTTCCACCGGGCTCTGTCCTTGGTGCCTTTTCTCTTTTTTCTGTTACATCTTAACTCTGGGTAATCTCATATGGAAACACAAGTTCAACTACCAGCTCTATGCGGACAACTCAGATCCACATTTCTACTCCAGAACTGTCTAATCTAAAATCTTGGCTTGTCTGGATGACATCTTCTTGTGGATGTCTAGCCATGAACTCAAGCTCGATACGGCTAAAACAGAGCTCTCAGTGTTCCCCTCCCAACCACTCTCCATTCCCTTTTTTGATCATAGTGGATGATACCAATACCCTGCCTGCCACTCAGGTCCATAATCAACTCAGATCTCTCTCTAGATCCTGTCTAAATCTTGCAGATTCTTACTGCACAGCACCTCTAAGACTATTTTTATCCAGACACACAGCTAAAACTCTTGTCCAGGTTCTCATCTCACATCTCAATTTGTGCAACATCCTTTTCTCTGGACTCAAGAAATGTATTCTTGCCTCTTTCATATCTATTCATAATGCTGCTGAAAGCTTATTCTTCAAGTGCATCACTTCAGCCATGTCACCCCTCTCTTTGCATCCCTCCACTGGTCCCCCTACTCTATCACTTCAAATATAAGATGCTTCACTTCATTTCTGAGGCCTTTCACAGCTATCCCCACCCCACCTGTCATCTTTCATTTGCTATTGAAATGTCAACTGTTGCCTCCAATCAGCCAGCCTCATTGCTCACCTGTTGAATATTCAAACAAGAATCTTCATACTTTCTCCTATGCTCCTGGTTGGGTGATGCTCTCTGTAAACACCTGCAAAGTTACCTCATAATCCTCCAAATCCCTCCTCAAAACTCCTTTTTGCTGAGATGCCTATAAAAAAACATGACAATAGTTAGACTGCTGGTATGCTGAAGTCATAGCTTATCTTGCTGACTAATACTGTGTCATTGTGTCCTTGTACTTGCCCATCTGCCTGTATCCATATGATTTCTCTAATCTTATAGATTGTAAACTCTTTGTGTCAGGGATCATCTTTGTGTCCTGGTCTATGACTAGGGCCTTTAGGTGCTACGGTAATAAAACTACTAGATTACAACAACATATAGGAGGATTCTGCAACCTCTTTCATGTTGTATAGTTTGGCTGGTGAGGTCTTAACAGGAAGAGGAGTCTGGAGTAGGAGTTATTGGCAGGCCGGTGGGGAATGGCAGGGACAGGACCAATGGTCTTGTCATCTATGCATACCCACTCATCACAAGTTATATGCAAAGGTGAGGGTGTGGGGTTCATTGGGCCATGGCCACTACCGCAGTCCATAGACTCTTAAAGGCTATAGCCTGGGATGCACAGGTGCTCCACGCCTGTTCTACAGAGTAAAAGTAATCTTCTAATTCTGCATTCAAAGCCCTTTCACTGAGTCCTGGTTTACACTAAAAAATTAGGTCCGTTTAACTACCTCAGTCCGGGGTGTGAAAAAATCAACACCCCTGAATGGTATTGTTAAACCGACTTAAATCCCTGTGTAGACAGTGCTAGGTTGTTGGAAGAATTCTTTCATAGATCTACCTACTGGCTCTCTGAGAGATGGATTACCTGTACGCTATTGTGGCACAGCTGAAGCAACGCAGCTGTGCTGCTGTAGCATTTTAAGTGTAGACAAGCCCTGACACTTTGGACAGAGCACCAGCATTTCACATTAAAGTCTTGTCATCTCTAGGAAAAGAGGTGTGTTTTTATATGTGTTGTCTAGAATATTAATCAACCTGAATTAGCTAACAAATGTTTTTTTAACAAATGTAAAAATCCATAGATAAGGCAAGATGTAGTTTTAACATGTTGCATGGTCCAGGTAAACCCTTGTCTCCTCAGTAGGAGTTACCTTTATCAGCTTACACCTTGTAAAACTATACTTGCCTTATCTATACCAGGATTTTAACCCATGTTAAAATAACACATATTAACTAACACACTAACAAATCACACTGTTTTCCCTAGATTAGACATGACCTTTATCAGGAAAGTAAAAATGAATACGATGCCAAAACATATAATGACAAAAAAGGGCCACAGATTTCTAAGCATTGCTTTGGAAATAGCATGATGTTGGCTTGCATGTCAGGAACTCTGCATCATCACAGAAGGTACATCTTTAAAAAAAGCAAACAAAAGAAACCCACATAAAGACTGCAGTAGCAAATGAAAACATTTTTGATAGCTGGAACATATTTCTAAATTGATTTTGTACTTGGAGCGGGGAATGTCATCAATTCACTTCTCTCATGGTATGTCTCATTTCTTTTTTACTAAATTATGTTCCACTGCTAACTGTTAATGCATTAGTCACTGTCCACAGTTCGTATTTTAATATGCAAGTCTTTTTTGCATGATATCTTAGGTAGACTTTTATCACCAGAGCAAATGTACTTTTCTGTGCAGTGAGGAGGGGTGTGTTTTAGCAGAGCCCATTCTTGAATACCAGCTTGCTGCATTCTGACAGGTGTTTTTGGTAGATGAATGAACTGGTTCAGAAAATGTAAGTGCTTGCCTGAACTTTTAACTATTATCTGACCTCAACCCAATTTTACGTTAGGTTCATATAAAGATCTCTGCTCTTCTTCATCTGCTTCTTCTCCCTTCTCTGTTCTCAACAGGTCATGATTTATTCTGTGACCATCCAATAGACCGTTGGCCCCATTTTCCTGTTACATAAACTTCTAGAAGGCCTTCAGCTTCACCTATCAGAATTCATTTCACATGATCTTCTGATAAATTCACAGCTTCTCTAGGTAAGATCACCCTTTGTATAACTCTCCAATGAGCTTTCTTCTATGTAATCCATCAAGGGATCAGATTTTTGCCTTCTCCACATGACTTTTCAAGAAGGCTGCAGCTTCTTTTCCTTCCATATCAGTCTTTCCATCTATCAGTCTCACAAACTCTCTTCATTTTATGTACCCTTTCAATAGACCCACACTATTCTCCTTCTCCGTGACATTTTTTATTTCCGCCTTCACCACCATGCTTTACAGACCACATAATCTGAACCAAGCACCTATTGTGGGACCTAAAAGCCCTGGAAGTCTCGCTACTAGTTAGCCTACCTAGTATTTGCTCATTTTTTAAAATGATACACAGATGCAGAGACCAAGTTAGTGACCTAGGAACTGTTTGAGAATCAAGTCCATAATCCATATAACCTAGAAACAATACAAAGGGGCAAATGTAGCAGCAACATGTGGGCTAGAAAGAGAACAAAGGAATTCTCTTAAGTACATGCTAAAATAGAAAAGAAAAAGCTAGCAGCCACATTGCAAATATTTGGCTTGCTTCATTAACGATCAGTGGAAGAAAATTTATATAAAGTAATCTCCAACTTTTCCCTTCCAAACCACTTCTGAAACCTCATATTCCTCTCCTCCAACAAGAATCCATCAGTCAGCAAGATTGGGAAGTGAGAGCCCCTGCCAGTCAGACTGAACCAAAGACACAAGAAAAGAGGAATTATAAAAGTAAATTCTGGTTCTTAGTATAGAATAAGGACTATGTAAGAAAAATGTAAATATTTTATTTTTGTTGCATACTCTCTCTCCTTTCAACCATCCTACCATGTCTGCAAGAAAACCTGCCACCAAGAAGTCGGCTGTTCCCCCTCCTAAAACCTCATGTAAGTATAAAATTAAGAAAGAAAATGCTCATTTTAACAATTATTTTAATCATATATTTTGCTTATTATTCACCCTATTTCTCTCTACCACAGAAGGTCAATTAGTCAGCAAGCCTGGAGGCAAGACACCCAACCAGAAGTCTTACCAAGATATAACTAAACTAGTGAGCCATAGTGAGTTGTGAGGTCTTAACAGGAAAAGGAGCCTAGAGTGAGAGTTGTCGGCAGACTCATACCACAGAATGTTCTTTGGTTACCACCACCTGTACTCCACTGAAACGTCTGTCACAGAAGTTTCATATTACTTCTTCCTGGCCACATGCCAGGACCTCTGCTTCATTTTAATCCACAGTCTTTTGGTGGTTTTTGACACCATCGGCCACTCTACTTCTTAAAATCTTGTCCGCCATTGGTTCTTGACACTTCATCCTCTCATGGGTCTTCTCCTACCTTTCTGATCATTCTTTCAGAGTCCCATTTGGTGCTTCCCTGTAAAGGGACACTCTCCTCTTGAGTCCTCCTAGTGGCTGGATGCAATACTGTTGTTCTTTTCTGGTCCCTGACATTCCCTGCAGGCCAGCCGTGGGGGCCAGAGGGCCAAGTCACAAAGTCAAAATGAACCCCTTTTGGGGTATTAAAAAGCCCAATAAATCAACAATCTGTCCTAACTAGGGTCTTCACCCTTGCTCTGGGTCCCTTAAATTCAGCCCTTTGTATGGGCTCCCAAATGAGCCCTGTCCCCTTCTTGGGGATTATGTTACTTTACCTGTGGCTGGCAGGAGAATGTAGGCCCACCCACTGCTCTGGGTTCCAACCCAGGGACCCCTATATACAACAGCCACATACTGTTTACTTCAATTCTTTGCTGCTACTTCCCTGGGCCTTTTCCTACTGGGCCCTTTATCTCCAGCCGTATATCAGGACCAACATCATCAGTTTCTCCTCTTCTGCAACCTCAGCTATGTAGGTTATCAGAGTTTACAGCTAGCTTACTTGTCAGGCTCTTTTGGCCAGAGAGGCACACCCTTTTTCAGTCCTCTGGTCACAGCCCGGAATTAAATTGCTAAAGGCAGGCAGCAACTTTTATGTGAGCCAGCAGGGCCCTGTTTGTCTGTTGCTAGTCCCTCTAGCCCTTGGATGATCAAGTTTTCAAAATGGCTGCTCTGGAGAGTCCTTTTTAGGCAAGTCTGGAGGACTCACCTTCACTGCTCTTATCCTATGATTTCACTGCTTCTTGGGGCAGTGTGTAGTAGGATTATGGGCTCCCCAGCAGGGAGCCATAAAGGTTTAATACACCCCATAGACTTATAGACTTTAAGATCAGATGGGACTAATACGATAATTTAGTCTGACCTCTTGTACAACGCAGGCCACAGAACCTCACCCATCCACTCCTGTAATAGACCCCTAATCTATGATTGAGTTATTGAAGTCTCAAATCATGATTTAAAGACTTTAAGGTACAGGGAATCCACCAGCAAGTGACCTGTGCCCATGCTAAAGAGGAAGGTGAAAAAACCCCAGGGCCTCTGCCAATCTGCCCTGGGGAAAAATTCCTTCCCGACCCCAAATATGGCAATCAGCTAAACCCTGAGCATCTGGGCAAGACTCACCCCAGCCAGACACCCAAGAAAGAATTCTCTGTAGTAACTCAGAACTCAACACATCGAACGTCCCATCACAGGCCATTGGGCATATTTACCACCAGTAGTCAAAGGTCAGTTAATTGCCAAATTACGCTGTCCCATCATACCATCCTTTCCATAAATTTATCAAGCTCAGTTTTGAAGCCAGATAGGTTTTTTGCTTACTGTTCCCCTTAGAAAGCTATTCCAGAACTTCAGTCCTCTGATAGTTAGAAACCTATGTCTAATTTCAAGTCTAAACTTCCTGATGGCCAGTTTATATCCATTTGTTCTTGTGTCCACATTGGCACTGAATTTAAATAATTCCTCTCCTTCCCTGGTATTTATCCCTCTGATGTATTTATAGAGAGCAATCATATATCCCCTCAACCTTCTTTTGGTTAGGCTAAACAAGCCAAGATCTTTGAGTCTCCTCTCATAAGGCAGGTATTCCATTCCGTGGATCATCCTAGTAGCTCTTCTCTGCACCTGTTCCAGTTTGAGTTCATCTTTCTTAAACATGGGGGACAAGAACTGCACACACTATTCCAGATGAGGTCTGACCAGTGGCTTGTATAATGGTACTAACACCTCCCTATCTCTACTGGAAATACCTCGTCTGATGCATCTTAGGACTGCATTAGCTTTTTTCACAGCCACTTCACATTGGCAACTCATAGTCATCCTTCGATCAACCAATACATTCAGGTCCTTCTCTTCCTTTGTCACTTCAAACTGATGTATCCTCAGCTTATAGCAAAAATTCTTGTTATTAGTCCCTAAATGACTGACAATCCCCATCACACTGCCTCTCTTCCCATCTCCCTCTTCCAGGGTGTCCCACAAGGCTCTGACCTTGACCTCCTGCTCTCCTCCTTCTTTACACCCTACTTCCATTTTTATTCAAGCATCTTGCAAGTCTAGTGCTATACTAAACACGTACCCATCTCCATGCAATACCACATATTGGCCTTTCTTTCTGACATCTCATGGATGTACAGCTGACAACTTAAACTTAACATTGCCAAAACAGACCTTTTGATCTCGCTCTCTGTTCATCCCTTTCCCCAAGTTTTCCATCACCATGGACACCACCACCTTTCCTCTAGTCACTCAGGCCCTAAATTTGGGTATCATCCTTATTCATGGGGAAAACTCCCTATCAAAATTCAAATCCCCAGCATGTTATCCTCCTTTAAATTCCTCCTCAAAACATATTTTAGTCATACATTTTGCTTATTATTCACCCTATTTCTCTCTATCATAGAAGGTCAACTAGTCAGCAAGCCTGGAGGCAAGACACCCAGCCAGCAATCTGATCAAGACATAAACTAGTGAGCCATAACATTCAAATCATGTCCATATGGCATTGGCTAGGTATGTGGTGAGCTGAGAACTCAATTTCAGAAAATTTTGTTACCTCATCCTCCCATCCTCTACCATCCTATAGTCTTTCTTGTCAGCTTATCATGTCCTGTCTGACACTTAGACTGTAAGTTTTCAGGGGAAGGGATATCTTATAATTTGCCCTTACAGAACTTACTAGAGTGGTACAATGATTGAAGTTTCAAGTGCATTTATAACATAAATAATAAAAAATTGAAACAAGTCAGCTGGCGTCATTTTCTAGTTTTAGAATGGAGTTAACACCTTTTGTTCCATCTTGCTAGAAAGCTATCAAAGCTACTAGGCCAGATACTCAGTCCTTGCTAAGGTTCCTTGATTCTACCAAAGTACTATATGAGAACCTAAAACCTGCCTTAAGAATTCCCAGCTTTATGTCACACATTCCTCTCTCCCCCTTTACTACAGCAGGGAGAATTTTGGGAGAGAAGATCATAACTGTCAGTCAAGGGTGATCCTGGTCTGGCAAATTGGTACCTAGAGTATAGTTCCTGCCGATGAAAGTTAACTCAGCCCCGTGACTATTCTAACTTGTACCAAAGAACAATTCAGCCACTGGTTGGCCCCAAGATCTGGGCAGGTGGAAAGGCAGCATAGAGGCACCTTTGCTTCCCCCAGGGGAGAAGGACAAAATGAGCCATATACATCAGTTAGAACCCACTTAAACCATAAGTGATGCATAGACTTTGTAATGGCTCTCTGCAGGAGGGTATATTTCATCTTTTAGATTCTCATGAGATATTTTATGGTTACCTACTCAAACCTGTCAAGGTGATGCCCAAGTAACTCAGGAAATGTTAACATTTTTCCAGCTTTCTGTGTGACAGTGACATTTCCTGTTAATTTCATCTGTGCTCTAAGCTCTCAGAGCCAAAAAAATTCTGTGGGAGGCAGAATGATGTCATTTAGTCATAGCATAATTTTTCAGCTGCTAGAACAAGACATATTGTGGCATATTCTTCACTACTTTTTAAAAGTAGTGAAATATAAACTTCAGGTGATATCAGTTTTATTTTTACACATGAGGGGGTTAGACGCTGCCTTTTTCAGTGCTTGGAGATAAATAGCAGGTTTAAGGTGACATCATTCCTCCTCCAGCAAATATTTTTGCTCTGAGATCTAAGGATAGGAAATAACCCCAACCCAGCAACGCTACTCACTGTTTGCAATGATCATAACAGCAAAACCCAAAGGTGAAATTAAAATATGATTTTATGTTACTACTGATATTGGAAACTTTGTACAAGCTAAATATCATTTTGGAGAGACTGTGCCTAGGAAAAATGGGCTGTTTTAAGTACATGGCATCAATGTTAGTGATTTAAAAATAAAATGTAAGCAGAATGACTAAAATCACTCCCCTTGAGAGTAAACAGATTTAGAACTAGTAATCATCACAGAGGTCACAATAAACAGAACAAACTGCTGCATCGCTAGCTCTGTGTGTTAGAGTTTGGGAGAGAACAAAAGCTGTGTGTCTCTCTAGTCAGGTCGCCCAAAAAAAGAACCCCCATATATATTAAAAAATACGGTGCAGCTGTAGGCAGTGCCTCTAAATAAAGTTGTTCATTTTATTTTGTTGCATCTGTCCCAGTGTCCAATGAATTTAGGCTTTGTTACTGGGGACAACATTAAAGAAAAACCTAGGAAGTTAGTTGAAAGTGTGTATACAGTAAGGAAGGGGTCATTGTAGATTTTTCTGTTTAAACTTCTAATGAGGAACTTATAGTCTGGGGCAAACTTTGGGGAAAAAAACAGTTAATAAATATCTATTTATTCTGCTTGTAGCTTTTCCCATGCCAATACTAAAGATACTTATATTTGTCTGAATTGCTCCCTGTAATGGGGAATACTGATCCTTTAAGTTTAGAGGATACCAGAAGACCCCATTCCAGGAACACTGGAATGAACAAAAGTGTAGGAAAAGGCCAGAATTGGAAGAGAGGAAGAAGTCCCAGGGAATTAGCAGTTGGATGGGAAAAACCCAGGACACTGTCCCTTTTGAGAGCCCAGGATCAAATGCCCTGTAGAGTAGGTGGGGCAGATCGCTCATCTCTTTCAGCCAGTTGGGAGGAGCTCTCCAAAGGAGGGTAGTACATATACTGCCTTCTCCCTCAGAACAGGAGAAGCAAGCCAGAAGACTGATCTCCAGATAAAAAGGGGTGGGAATGGCTGCTCTATGAAGAATAGATTGGGTTAGCAGAAGGGATCCATATCTAGTAGAAGAGCCAGAGCTGAGTATGAATCTTTGTGATATGGTGATGGACTTTATTCGTGGGTCTTTAAGAATTAATTTTAACTGTTTCAATTATTAAACTGGCCCCACTGGGAGAGGGGAAGGAAAACACAAGAGAGACTTTGGGGTGCAGGGGATTCTTAAGGGCCCTGAAGAAGGAAAACAAAGTCAGGGTACAGCAGGACCACCTCCGGCCATGGAGAGGTGCTCAGGAGGTGATTGCCCTGCTATACTGTCTCTGAACTTAGCTTTTCTTTTTGCTTGAAACAGAAATGATTCTAAACCCTTCTGTTTACAATATAGCAGTACATTTCTATGGGAATGATTGTGTTGTCTCAAATTTAACTCTGCCATTGCCTGCCCTACTCAGGAGGATTGTCTTTGCTGAGGAAGACAGACAGTCTGACCCAGGTGTATTGATCAGTCAGACCACCTGCATAGCGGAGATGAATGATCACACAACGAGGTCACCTTGGCAATAGGGTAGATATAATATGATGACCCATGTGGGCTGGCCACTGTTTTGTCTGTCTGTGTAACATTGGCTTGTAACTTTTGGATCACAGTAGGATCAAACCAAAGGAGAGAACGGGCAGGGAGGAAAAAAGTCCTTTCCCCCCAACCAATGCAGATTTTGTTTTTCATCTGAATTCTTTTGGGTTAAAGTCATCTTGTGTTTCATAATGCTTCCAAATGCACTGGTGATGGAAGTGATCACTTGTTGTCCTTGCTGCTCCTTTAGAAAAAGTGTGTTGAAGCAAGTTCTCCAACTGGCAAAACGCTCCTGCTGCAAAATACTGGGCCACATCCCACTTCACTTAGGCCTTGTCTACACTAGAAAGTGTTGTAGACACAAGTTACAGTGATGATCAAAAAACACTATAATTACAACTCTTGTGCAGAACTCATTGTGTCGCCGAAGCATGCCCACTGTTTGTGCTGTAGCATTGACAGTGAGAGCAGTGCTCTGTAGGCAGCTATCCCACTGTGCAACTCGCCACCTTGTGCCACTAAGAGCTGTGGGAAGGCAGAGAGGATTGCAGTGCATCATGGGTATGGGCTCAACATCCCATGATGCATTGATTTCTGTCCTGTTATTCTGTGGATTTCCGATTAGTTTCATGGCATTTTTCAACGGCCCTCGTTTTGTGTGCACCTGCCATCTCCCTCTGAAAGGATGGGTCCTGTACTGCTCTACACTGTTGTTGTCAGTGTTCTGAACACATCGTGGCTGGTCGTGCAGTATATCATGAGCTTCCAATCGAAACAGGAATCTGAGGTGCCTGACCTGCTGTGTGGCATGCAAACAACCAACTCTGGACTACTGTTTGCATTCGCAGAGCATCTGCACCCCGTGCACCGCTCTTTTGGGCACATAAAACAAGCACTGAGTGGTGGGATTGCATTGTTCTGCAGGTCTGGGATGACGCGCAGTGGCTGCAGAACTTTTGAATGCACAAAGCCACTTTCAAGGAACTCTGTGCAGAGCTCATCCCTGTCCTGCGGCGTAAGGACACCAGAATGAGAGCTGCCTTCTTGATGGAGAAGCGCGTGGCCATAGACATGTGGAAGCTGGCAACTCCAGACTTCTACTGGCCGGTCGCTAATCAGTTTGGAGTCAGCAAGTCCACCACTGGAGCTGTGCTATCAGAAGTGTGCAGGGCCATTAATCGTAGTCTGCTACGAAGGACTGTGAGTCTTGGAAATGTGTGTGAAATAGGGGATAGCTTCAGAGTAATGGGGTTGCATAACTGTATGAGGCAATAGATGGCATGCATATCCCAATTTTGGCCCTGGACTTGAAATGGAGTACATCAATAGAAAGGGGTACTTCTCCATGATACTGCAGGCACTTGTCGATCACAGTGGGTATTTCACTGACAGCAATGTGGGCTGGTCAGAGAAGGTGCACGCATTTTCAGGAACACTGACCGTACAGAAAGCTGCAAGCAGGGACCTTCTTTCCAGACCAAAAGATTCCAGTGGGGGATGTTGAAATGCCCATAGTCATCCTGGGAGACCCAGCCTACCCTTTATTAACATGGCTCATGAAGCCTTATACGGGCAACCTGGATAGCAGCAAGGAGTGCTTCAATAATAGGTCGAGCAGGTGCCAAATGACTATTGAATGTGTGTTTGGCAGATTAAAAGCCTGCTGGCTATGCCTTTATGGCAGGTTAGACCTAAATGAGGAAAACATTCCCATGATTATAGCTGCCTGCTGTGTGCTCCATAATATTTGTGAAGCTAAGGGCGGAAAGTTTCCCCCCTGGGTGAGGACAGAGGCGGGTCATCTTGCAGCTGACTATGAACAAGTAGATGTCAGAGCTATTAGAGGAACACAACGGGGGTCGGGGGCATTCGAATCAGGGAGGCCTTGAGGATCCATTTTGACAATGAGAAACAATAAGGTGTCTTTGTAAACCGCACTGTGCCAACTTGCACAGTATATCAATGTGAGCTGCAACCACCGTGTGCAAGAAACAAATAAAGATTGCTTATTCTTTACGGAGTATGTCTTTATTAAATAACAGTTGTTCAGAACGCACACAAAAAGCTGGGCTGCAGGACGAAAATAGTGTGGGGCAGTGTGAGCTATGACAGCATGATGTAAGTCCAGTTATTGTTTTGGAAGCTGTCTGAAGGGGTGGAATGGATGGAATACTGAAATGGGCTGGGAGTTTGGTAGGAATGTGCGGGTGGAGTTTGGGGAGGGCATGGAAAGCAGTTCTATATTGGATGCAAGGGGGAGTGTGAGCACACATCAGTTCAGTCTGCAGCATTATTTAGTGACTTTAGCAGCTTCATTTACTCCTCCATGGCTTTTATCATGTGCTCGTGATCTGCTATCACTCAGTTTTCCCTCTTCTCCAGTAGAGGATTGGCAAGTACCTCCAGGAAAGTTTGCTAGAGATCTCTCTGGAGGATTCCTGTGAAGTCTCAGAGTGCATTAACATACTTTTCCACCGCCCTGAATAGGGGAATAGGCGGCACATACATACACAACTACTTTTGTGCATTTCTATCCCTTCAACCAGCTGTGTAATGCAACACAGCAAATGACAGCTGTACCTCATGTAATTGAGCAGCATCAGCTCAAAAACATCACTTACCTGAGCTCCCCTCCCCTGCATTCTGCACTCCAGAGATGGAGGGCTGGGACTGGCTCAAACCCTCTGGGGTCAAGAAGAGGTCCTGGATCCCCAAGGCACCAAATGACACATCCTCTGCTCTGCATCATCCTCCAACTCGACCTCCTCATCTATGACTTCTTTGTCTGGGTTGAACTCAGTGTCTGCTTGTGGAGGTATCCACAGGTCTCTTGGCAGTGGAGATGGAGTCTCCACCAAGGATAGCTTCCAGCTCCTTACAGAAGCAGCAGGTCTTTGGCTCTGCACCGGAGTGATGGTTTGACTCCCTGGCCTTTTGGTACCCCTGCCACAGCTCCTTGGTTTTTGCACAGCACTGCAGCATGTCCCATTCATAGACCTCTGCCATTAAATGAGAAATTTGACCATAGGTATTGAAGTTCCTTTGGCAGGAGTGGATCTGGGACTGCCCAGCCTCCTCTTCCCAAATGCTGATCAGATCCAGAAGCTCGGTGTGCTCCAAGCGGGAGAGCATTTGGTGTGTGGAGCTGCCATGGTCAGCTGGGAAGATGCGATGTGAGCTCTCCACGCTGACCAAGCAGGAAGTGGAATTTCAAAAATTTCTGGGACTTTAAAGGGGGAGGGATGGATGGCTGCAGGGCAGCGGAGCTCAAATTGAAGGCCAGACTGGTCAGGATGGGCGTTGGGGGACCCTTCCTTTTACTGTGACACAACCAAGTGTGGTGTCTACATTGAGACTTTGTTGCTAAAAGTTTGATGCAAAAAACTCTATGCCTCTTGTTGAAGTGGTTTTATTTTATTGCAAAATCAGGGGAATTTGGTTGGTGAGGGAGGAGGGGGAGTGGAAGGGGGAGATGAGAGGGTGTACACCACAATTTTTTTGGCATAAAAAGCTGACTTTGGTCAACAAAAGTCTGTAGTGTAGACCAGGCCTTAGAGAGGCCACTTGTGGGGCATTGTGAGCTGCTGGCAGTATTAGTATCCCTTGCAGACAGCCATACCTTTGTTGACTATCACACAAGAACAACAGAGTGGGAGGATGTTCCCTATGCCTTTTTCCTGCTTCAAGGCACCTGCACTGCAACACCTAAATTTTGGAGCTTAATTTCTTGATGCCATAGAATCATAGAAGTGTAGGACTTGAAATCATGGCACTAGACCCTTAGGACAGCCCCAGTTTGTAAACAGAGCTCTGCCAATATGTTTTCAATAACTATGCAATTTTCATTTTGTTCTGTTTATATTAGTAGTATAATTCCAAAAGCAAACAGATGTGCTGTTTGGCCTTTAGAGCTGCGTTTTTTTCCAGTTAGGAATTGAATCATAAAAATAACTCACCTACAACTGCCAGTTATGAGCAAGTGAATTAAAAATTTCATGCCACTGACTGGCAAGTGTCCCTACGACTCTCAAGCATGATAGAAGAGGACAGAAGAGCAATTGGTTTCACATTATCGTGATCTGTTAGCCCTTATTTAACAGTAAGGAGTCAAACTCGACATCTGCATATAGAAGTATAATATATTTGTAATGGTATATTCCCTAGCGCTCTGTGATAGCACTACTGGTATATTCTCAAGGTTTCAGATATTTGAACTAATGAAGATTCCAAACTAAAACCCCAGTCCTGAACTTTGTGTGTTTTAGAAATCAGAATCTGGATCCAAATTTTGCAAATAGCTCTTATCCTTATGATGCACCGAATACTTCTGAACTCCCAAGTTTTCAAAATATGATCTAGAGGATAGATTCTCAAAAGTACAAATAGCAGCTACGCACCTAACTCCCATGCCCCTTACTGCTATTTGTGCCTTTGAAAATCCACCCCTAGATCTCATTTTGTGGCATTAGCCTCTATGGGGATAGAACCATGCTTAAAAACAAACATCACTTTTTTTTATTTTAAACACAACATTAACATTTTATAGTTCTTGAAGATGTTGATATTCTTCAGAGTTCTTGAATTATTACCTGTGGATTACATATTTCTCTTCAGTAAATAGCAGCACTATATAGCACAGACTATATACTATGTGGGCAAACTGTACCCACTAACCTTTTAATACTTTACCCTTTTCTACAAAGACTGAACATTATTAGGTAATGAAAGAGTGTATGAGAAAGTAGTAGATTATTTATGATAGAAACAAAATGAAACTAATGGGACAAGATTTGAAAGCTGTGATGCATGAAAGATGCTATAGAGGCAGCTTTGGCACCATGACAAATAAAGATAAAGACTCAGTGGGAAGCAACAGTGTGAACATGACTATGAAGAAGAAAGAATAGATTTACTGAATGAATCCTTGCCATCTGGTGTTTATTTAATACACAATGAAGGTCAAATGGCTACTGATCCTTTCTTCTATAGTCCAGTGACTACAAGAATGGGTAGAATCAATGGATTTATCAATATGTCTGGAAATGTTTCACCATATGATCTGATTGAGTCAATATTATTGGAGCAACATGCTCATTACTATTTCAGACGTGGTTAGGATGGATGGTTACAACTATGAATATTTTTCAAAAGCTATGGGACTGTAATTTTGTGAATCAAACAAAATTATCACTGGTTCCATCAAAATTCACTTTAGCATCTAAAGACACTTGTAATTAGAGAAATATAACTTAGAGCTAACACTTAAAATGCTTGCAAAATGGTTGTATATTTTACACATTAGAAACTGGGTTGGCTTGTGCTAAACAGTGTGATTTTTTTTCCTCCTTTGTGTGGTTTCCTTCTTTCCTCAGTAGATCGATTACACACCTATTTTATGTAATTATTCCACTGGGACATATTAATTTTTGATTAAATAGGTTTATTAGCAATTATATGCAAACAGCATATGCTGTGAATAAATCTGATATATTGTGATGGGCTGGACTAGGTCCAGAGGCCCCCTACTGAAGGCCTCTTGGCCTGCCTTACCCCACCCCTGAAAAGAGCAGAGGAGAAGTCCTCCAGACAGCCTAGGGAGGCTGTAGGGGGAAGCCAATCAGATGGGCTACTGGAGCAGCCAATCAGAGGGGCTGCTGGAGCGACCAATCAGGGGTCAGAAGGGCCATATAAAAGGAAGCAGCAGAGGTAGCACAGTCAGTTGCTCCTGGAGCTTGAAGAAAGAGGACCAGCTGCCTGGAAGAGCAGCATGACCATGACAGCTCAGGGCTGGCTGGCTCAGCCCAGAGGACTGAGCCACAACCTAGCCAGACTTGGGGAAGGTACTGTGATCAGCCCTGCTGGTCTGGTTGAAGACTGAGACCAGGGAGGGCAGCTGAAAGGATGCTGACTGAGGGTGCCAAGATGGCCCCCTGTTGGGCTATTAAAGAAGGCAGTGCCTGTGGGGAGGAAGTCTTGGTGCTATGACCCCATACCAGGACTATGAAAAAGAACTAGACTGTTTTCCTTGGGGGGTGGGGCGTACTGTGTGTGTGACATGGCTGGAGGACTGAGTCACTGAAGACCTGCTGAAAACCCCATCAGCCAGGGGGTTGTTCATGAGGGGTGGGTGCTGATACTGTTATGCATATATTTAACTGTTATTTTACATAACATTCTGTTTCCTTGCAGGTTCTCCCAGTTGCTTACTTTCATGTAAGCACTATTCTCTAATACACCTGATGCCCTAAAATTTGCCCATGCCCTACATTGCAGTGGTACTTGCAGGTTGGAGGAGTCTGCTTAGCTCTTCTATTAATACTTAAATAAAATTCTTAGCTTTCATCAGTTTATTGTCATTGTTCTTTGACCAGCTGAAAAGAACAGAGAAGAGAGCGCTCATAAATGAGCGCCAATAAAAGGGGCACAGAAACCTCTTATAACCTCCAAATAGAAAATCCTATTAAGAATTAAGGCCATATATAATACATCATTTAATTCTTCCATGCAGATGGTATCTTGGAAATATAGAGGGAGAAAAGCCTAGTGGGTGGTGCAGAAGTCTGGAAGTCAAAACTCCTGGATTCCAGTCTCAGCTCTGTCACTCATTTTCTGGTGTGACCTTGGACAAATCATTTAACCTCTCCATTTACTCACCTTTAAAATGGGCATAATGCTAATGACCTACTTCACAGGGGTGAACAAGGCATTAATTAATGTTTATAATGCACTTTGAGATACCTAGATGGAACTTGTTATTGTATTACCCTACAAGTGGTCTCATTTCTAGTGACCTAAAGGACCAAGGTCATAGAAATTAAAGTTTGAATTAGTGGAAAAAATAATTTTGGATTTACACAACAAAACTGTAGACTCCATTGGCTTTTTCTTTTTTGCTTCCATGGACATGTCCTTTTGTGACCAATCGATTTTCAGAACTGACTGGAGGCACCACCCACATGCTATTCTGCTCTTTAGACTTCAGGGATCAAAGTCTGCTCTCACTTACACTTGTACAGCTGCATGATTGGCTGTAAGTGGCAGCAGAATTTGGCCCAAGAAATATCAGACTGAAAATTAGTGCAGAAGGATATTGTGTTTATGGTGATTCGATATAAAGGCTAGAAATTTCAAATATAGTCCTGCCCTTTGATGGTGAAACTGCCATTGAAATGAATGGGAAATGAAATTACCTGACTTTCTGGCAGCAGAGAGTTTATTGGATTGGGACCACAGTCATGGGACGTCTTTCTTAATATGACCATGGCTGGCATAACATAAATCTGTCTTGGTGGAATTTATATGTCACAATATTGCCTGGACCCAGAGCTAGGCAAACAAGTGAGGCTGCAGTACAGATTTAAATGGGGAGCCATCCTTCAACTAGTTGTGAAATATCAGATGCAAATTCATGCATTTAAGAAGATTTTAGACAAGAATTTTAGGCAAATACTAACATATACAAATTCCATCTCTCTCTTGTGCTTTTTCTCATTCTCCCCCAGTCATCAGCCCACCCCATCTATGCTTGGCTTCCAGTCAATTGTCTGCTGCCCCCCCGTCCCATCAATCTGTCCATCTCTTGTCCTTCATCTCTCCTCATCCCCTACTATTCGCACATACCTCACCAAGAAATTCTTTATCCTGGTGAGTCCTTTGTTCCCACAGAAAATGATCCTTCCCCATTTATTGACCAGCCAATCCATTTTCTGTCTCCTGTGTTGTGCTCGACTGCATCCATCCATCTTTACCTACTTTAGTCCATCTTCTGTTTTCTCAGCACTATCAGTGTGCACTCTTAACCTAACTGATTGATACACTGATGTCCCAAGCCAAGGATTCTCTGTACATACCCCCACACTCTGACTCAAATCTCTGCTATCAACCTTCTTTTTCTTCCCAGCCATCCCAGTTACTTCTCTTGTCTCCAAGGTATTCTCTGCCAAATCCTATTTGCCAATATTCCACCCTACAGACCAGACAAAACCAAACTCTGAGACACCCATCCAGACAACTGATCCTCATATAAGCACCCCCTCATCCACACATCTCTGTCTCTTCCTGGACCCAACTAGCTTACTGATCCTTTGTTCCCTTTCCTCCACTGCTGCAAATTGATCCTCCTTCCCTTCTAATCCCCCAGTTAAAATCAATCCTGTGTTTCCTTCTCCAGCAGCACAAAGGGTCCTCTGTGCACCCATTTCATTCCTCTGAGCAAAACTGATCCCACGTCCCCTCCCACTTACCCTTGAGGGATCTTTTTTCTTTCTGCACCACAGGCAGGTCTCAGGCTCATCATTCATCTCTCTTCCCACATCTCTGTGGGCTCTGTGATAGGTCTTCTCCTGCCTGGGCCCTGGCAATGGAGTTACCTAGCCTGCTCCCCATTTAGAGTCCATGAAGTGTTCACTGTCCAGTAACCAGAGTAGCTGCCTCCTCTGCCCCCTGTGGTGAGATGGCAAGAGGATGGGGAGAGACACTCAGGGAGCTAGACACTGAGCAATTGCAGCTCCCCATGCTCCCACCTCACACACCAGGGGAGTGGTACTGCCTCCCCTAGCAATGGTCCAGTTCATAACATGGGGAATGATTAGTTAGGCACAAAGCTAGAGTGTTGCATGAATGCTGCAGGGTTGAGTTTATACTGGTTTCACAAACAAGAGTTGCCTAAGGGTTTGGTTCATGTGCAGGTTCCGGTCTTATGAACTCAAAGCTATATGAAACTCACACCCAATCACTTCATAGCCTCTACACCTAAAAGGCCCCTTATTAAATATTTTAAAGTATGAGGAAGTAGGGAGGAGCAGTGATTGAACTTCTTTCAGCTAGAGGTCACTGGCCCCTTCAAAAAGCACAGGCTGGCAGCTTCTCCATTTTCTATCTTAGGGTTGCCAGGAGTGGCTGCTGCCCCCCACAAATTCCCCAGGTCTTCTGTGTTGCAAAAATGTGTTGGATAGCCACCCAATAGATACTGGAGCTGCAGAGAAAGAGAAGAGGGTTCTCCTTTCCCATTGCTTTATGGAACCACAAGAAAGCCCTGTGGATTTGGAGGAGTCATGATTCTTCCCCAGCATTCCTGACCCCCATTGTGTTGAGGGGTGAGTAAGGACACCAGATTTCCCTGACAACCTCAGTAGTTAGCACAGCATCCTTGAGGCCTGGAGGCAGTGAGACACATAGGGGATTCAATGAAGAAGGGGGAAGTGCATTATCAGCTTCGTATACTACAGCATCCCAGCTAGGTGGAACTTTCATGAACCTGGGCTAATGTTAATGATTCCACTGGGAATCTGAATAAATTCTAATTTGTTTCCAGTTCTAGACATATTTTTGTACAGACTTAAAGCCAGGCATAGTAAGGATAGATGCTGTGCAGGCTTCCCCACAGAGGGTCAGATTTTCAAAAGAGTTTAGTCCTTGAGGTCAGGCCTAGATTTTCAAAAGAGTTCAGCATATTGGGGCTGAGCTCTTGGAACTCTGGCCATGACCATCATAATGTGCACTCTTAACCTAACTGGTCAATACATTGATGGTCCCAAGCAAATGAGTCCCACTCAGATCTCTGCTGCCACCCTTCATTTTCCTCCCAGTGTCTTCAATTATGTGTCTTGTCTCCAAGGCATCCTCTCTCAAATCTAGACTACTAGCCAATATTCCACCCCACAGACCAAAGGTTTTACATGAAAAATTTCATTCAGCTCTACTCCTAATACTCCTCAGTCATGACCTGGCCTCTCTTACTCTACTTATGAGCTGCTCTGGAGCAGAAATAGCCAGTCATTCCAAAATGTACCAATGTGGTAGTTTTGTGATATAGGTCAATATCCACTGGGAATTAAGAGGGTGAACCCCTTAAACTAATTTTTGTGTAGCTTCATAGCTGTCATTAATGTCTGTTTCAGTTAGATTTTTGTTTTGCATGAAAAGGGGAGAAGCTGAATGAGTGTAAAGGGGCAGCTGAATGCCCAACTCCCAAAGTCAACTAACAGTACTAAGTTAGCATGTATTTAAATGATTGCCAGGGTTATTATAGAATTTATTGGGCAACAAATAAGCAATCCAAACATCTGAGTAGCTTTTACAGTTTTAAACTCTGAAAAAACAGATTGGGTAGTTTGATGTTGCTTCCTTTTTCAAGAGCCAAATAGAGGACAGGAGCTGGGAGGACTAGGAATATAGGGCAGGTTGTCTGTAACACATCCTTTCCTAACTTTCCTCCTCACTGCCAAAATCCCTCACTGATTACGCAGACTCCTCATGCAACCTGACTTTCCATTGCCATTTCCTGACTCATCCAGTGGGCTGATGAAGATCTGAGGTTGCTGCTGGAACTAAGGTAGACTGATAGTGAGTAATACAATTCAGTGACATATTATAAGGGTTAAGAAACTTCACTAATTACATGAAAGTGCAAGATGGTATTCTCTTTCTGTCATGAGATCAAAAGCTTGCCATTGTGCTTTTCCTTAGTTACTGTTGTTATATGTCTGATAAGGTGTCAGCAACTTGTTAATATTATACAATGACCTAGATCAATTTAATACATTTCCATGTATTTTTTAAAGTTATATAATTTCATCTTGCCCTAGTCAAAACTTCGCAATTTCTTATCCATATACATATTGTTTAGCTATAATATTAATTTTTGCCTGGTGGGATATCATTTAGGCAATGTCTCCCTTTCAGTCAGGGGTTACCATGTGTTTCTCCTTTTATTTTAGCGTACATGTTCCTTAAGGCTATTATCAATTAAAGCTGCAATCAGCTGCATGGGTTTTATTTGTAGGGGTTGGCAGTGGATCAGCTCTTGCAAGGTTGCTGTCCTACATGGGCCCCAGTCCCAGGAAGACCCCTATCAGGGCCATCAGAACCCACCACATTACATATTTTCAACACAATCCCAGTGGCATTCATCCTTTTCCAGTGTTGTGTATGTGTATTCTATACTCTAGGGTCTCCCAGGAACATTGTGTGACTGCCTCCTTTCCCAGCACATTTTTTTCAAGGGGTTGCCCAGCATGGGCTGCCGTTCCAAAGCTTCAGAAAGTGCCAGTCCTCCCTACAGGGCAGTGGAATAAAAGAAACACTTCTATTCCTGCTGCCAGCCTGTGGCTTTATAGAACCCCCTGCAGTCCCGCATATAGTGTGTAGCATGGAAGCTCAGAGTAAGTGAATTCCACACAGATTCAGAGTAGAGTGAATCCCAATACCATGAAGGGATTATGGACGGTCTTTGCCACACAATGCCCAGCACTTCTAAAGATACTGGAAGAGAAGAAGCATGTAGTCATAGAATGGGGATTGATGAGGACAGGCAATCCAAACTCTCACAGGGCTACAAGGTAGCTTTGCAAAGCAAGCTCAGGTTAACCTACCAGTCTACTTTTATCAAAATACCCCCACAACCATCTCACCACCTCCCAATTAAAAGCACACAACTCCCTGCCACCCCAAACACCACCTGGTAACCTCCAGTCAGTAGTAATATACCGCACTTCTATAGCAGTTTCCATCTGAGGATCTCAAGCATTTTGCAATCATTAATACATTTAGCCTTGCAAAATACTTATGAGAGAGGTAAGTATTAAGATCCCCATTTAACAGAAGAAGAATTAAGACACAAAGAAAGGAAATGAGTAACTTAAAGTCAGATGGGAAATTTATGGCAGAAAACAACTCAGGTCTCTTGAATCTCAGGCCTCTGACATGAGATCTTCTGTCCTCCACTTGCTCCACATGAATCCAAGCAGAGGTAACGACTGAACCCTTTCTTCCCTAAGGAAAAGTCATCAGAGACAGGAGCAGCAGTAACTCAATGTCACTTCTTTTTTATTCTCTTTAGGTTCTTACACCATGCTCATCACCATAGCATGTAAATATCTCTATGGTAATTTAAGCTTAAGTGCAGGGGTTCCTCTTGTGCTGTTGGGCTGAGAAATAATGAGTGGACCTCCCTTGCAGGTGTCTTAATTGTTTAGCTGCTTTCACACAACTTAGCAGCAGTAATTTTGCAACTGGGTCAAATGCCGCTCACCTGACCTAGCAAAATACTTGGCTTATTCACGTGGTCCAGTGGAGCTTTTTAAGATTTATCTGCAATGCATTGGTGATGTGCCAGGAGAGTTATTCTGATTGGAGAGCTGCCTTCTGTGTGAACATTTCATAGTGCTCAAGGATGGGGTTTTTGAAAGTGCGTACGTGACTTAGGAATAAAGGTCTCATTGAAAATCAACAGGATTTGTGCTCCTGAACCACTTAAGCACTTTTAAAATTTGTATCCCTGGATAACAAAATAATGGAGGTATCTAAGGGTCAGATTTTCAAAGGTATTTAGGTGTCTAAAGATGCAGATAGATAAATAGTGGGATTTTCAAAAGTACAGCTTAGGTGCAATGTGAATTAGATGCCTGACCTGTTTAAGTGCTTTTGAAAATCCCCCTAGGCCCTTGTATGCATGTTTAGGTGCCTAAATCCCTTTGAAGACCTGGCCCTAAGTAACTGTAACAATACTTCATTCTAATACATCTTTGTTGCAAGTTTTTACAATTTTTAATTAATTGAACCTCAAAGCTCGCCAGTGATGGTAATATTATTATACCGATGTTATAGATGAGTGAATGGAAAAATTAATTGACTTCTTTAAGGTGAGACAGCAGTCAATGACAGATGTACGAAGAGAACTCAGGAATCCTGACACCGAAACCTCCACTGTAGTCATTAAACCAACACTCCCTCATTAGCTTTGTGCTGGCAAGAGTCTTTTTATTTAAGTTTATTAAATCTAGTCTAATTTCTTTTTTTCAAACTTGAACACCAAGTGATTTCTTGTACTGAAAATCAACAATATATCTGACATCATAGGAGAAAGAACTCATTGCTTTTTGATAGAAGAGACCTACAAGTTATATGACTTCCTCAAGTGGGTGAGGAGTGTCAGGCTACAGGCAGCTGATAAATGGTATGTCATTTTGGGATGTTGACTGACATCTTAAAAATACAAAAATGAGTGCTTGATAATGGGTTGTTAGTATTTAAAATGGCATTGATTTTAAAACAATTAGAAATATTCCTATTTACAATTAAGGCTTATATATTAACATTAAAATATTGCTTTCAGGATAAAAAGTCCTACATTCTGTCATCGAGAAGTGATGGTCTTGCAGTTAGGATGCCAAAAATGTGTGCTCTACTCCCAACTCTCCTGCTAACTTCGTGGGTGAATTTCATTTAACCCCCATAAAGCCCATGTAACCAGCATTTGTTGCGGGGGAGAGTTGGCGAGGTTAAAATCAGCCCCTGAATCTGGATCAGATCAGCAACTACTGCACTGGCCTAGAGATCTGTGCTCCATAGCTCCAGAGCGCTAATGCTCTTGTCATGTGGTGTCCTTCTGCTATGCAGGAGAGGTGCTCGTGTTTAGAGGTACTCCACGAAGATAGGAGAAGGGAGAGAAGCAGGACTGCAGCTTATTTTAGATAGTTGGTTGATAATCCAAACTTCACTAAATGGATCTCACCCCCCTTTCAGAAAATAGAGGATTTCAAATAATCAAGGTTCTCCTATTGACAAAGATCACACTTGCATCTTTATGGCAGTGCCTGTGCCCCACCTCAGATGACAGCTACAGAGTTTCTATCCTTGTATGATGATGCAAAAAAAAAAAAATTTTTAGGAAAATTCCTAAAGAATTTATTTTCTTCAGTTTTGTTCCAATTTAAGACTGAGTATTTTAAAGTCATGGATTTATTGTACTCACATAAAAAGGATCAGCTTTCCCAGCAAATTAACACAGTATAATAAACTCAGTGTAAGAATGACAAACTGAACCAATAGAAGTCAAATGAGTACGCAACAGGTTACCACATGGGAGAACTGCATTTGAGAATGGCTATAAAGGTTGCATATATTCAGCCTCTGGTTACACAGGGAAGAGAGTTCTGTGGCAATCTACAATAATTCCTCTAGCCAAGATTTAGGAGTTGTGCCGATGGAATCCAGAAGAAATCAGGCCACCTTCAGCTGCAAGGGTGTGTAACACAGTGAGAAGCTTTTGAAAATGGGGTGGAGGAAGGTGATTTTTTTCAGAGCTCCCAGATGGGCTGGGTTAACCCATCCCACTCAGGGAAACTAACAAACCATCTTCAAAAAGAGATATTCCTGCTTTTGTTCTATAAATGTATAATTAGCTTTTTGAGCAAGATTGCTACAGCCAATTTTTCCCAATAGGACAGACTGCATAAATATATATAGGCACACTGCAGTTGTAAAAGCCCTCACTGGCACCTATAGGTAAGCATTTAAATGAGAAATTGAATGCACAATCAGCAGCTTTGAACATGGAAATAGAGGGTTTTGCAGGCACACATGATTTTTTTTTGAGTGCAGTCACTCTACTACTTTAAAAAATGTGATGCCTGATGTTTCTCTTGTTCATTTCATTTCTGTTAGTGCAATGATAATTTTAAAACTGAAACTGAAAAAGATGTTATGTTAGACCCACGCTCGTTCCCGCATTAAAAATGGCAGAATATGTTGTAAATCGGTTGGATTCAAACAATCCCTTTTTTTAAATAATAGTAATCCACATTTTAGAAAAATTCTAACAAATTATTTTAGTGAGATATACTAAAACATTGTTTTGTGCTCCATCTGTTGACTAGATGCTGATCAGAGCATAGTGTTTTGTTTGATTGAAATCAGGCTTCTGTTAAGACATCATGTGGAGATACTAGATAGTGGAAAGCCCCAGCATCAGTTCATACTAATATTTACATTCTCCCCCCTTCCTTTTTACTTGAACCCTAAAAGGATTTTTATCCCCCTTACTGTGGATCCTAAGGATCAGTCTTGCAAGATTCTGTGCACTCTGGCCAACTCCAGCAAAGTGCTTGAGCACATGCTTAACTTTAAACTCATGAGTTGTCCCCATTGATTATGTACTTTTGCTGGATTGGGGCCCAGTGGTCAACACTTCAGGGCAGAACCCTCAATTCCTTAAAGAGATTCCCTAGGGAAAAACCCAGGTGCAGCAGGTTGTGCTGGTGGTGTTGAGTGTCGGCACCCTTTCTTCAACTGTATGAAACGATTCCACGTGAGGGTGGAAGCAACTTTGCCTCTGAAGGCACATCCGACAAATGATATTACTCTGCTTATCTAAAATTGCTCTGCAGATTCAATCAGGACATGTAGAGTGTTGTTCTCTTCCTGTACTAAACTGTTGTGTTTCTGTGTACATCTGAAGTTCAGTGGAGAATAAAATGACCCCCCAAAAGTTTCCAATGAAGGTTCTTTCAGATCTGCCTATTAGTCAATAGAAATACTGCATATGTAGGGAGAGCAGAATATTGAAGAAAAATGCTAATGTGAGGGTCTTAGAAGGTTATTTTCCTACTAAGGACGATTTGGGCTGAAAAGCCACGATGTACATGTAAACATTGTTACTGGGCAAAACCCAAAGCCCAGGTAAATAGGCTTTGTGCACTGGAGCTCTGTCGAGTTCAGGGGGAATCAAATCCTTCCTTCAAGTTGGTAGAACAAGACTGCTATGCAGTTGCTACCACATCCCATGGACTGGAGTAGTAACTGCTGCTCTTGTACTCCACCAGCTTGGGGTTTTTGGCCTGTGGATCTGAGTAATCACCATGAATCACTGGCCTCTAACCTTTCCTAACACTGCCACAAACTCCTGCAAAGAGAGCCACTGTAAGTGTTCAAAGGTCTTTCCACAGTTTACTTTCCTATACAGTAGGATCTCATTTGTGCTGTTAAGAGCTTCTGTGCCCCATGGCAGAAGTGGGGTAGGACAAGATTTGGCTCATTGTTATCCTGAAAGAGAAGGAAAGGTGAAGATTTCACTTAACTAAGCCTTCCACAGTTGTGTCCATTATAATACAGCTAAAGAAGTAATCTTGTGTCATTTGTTTTTCAATTTTATTCGTTTTATGTCTTGTTTCAAACACAACTAATGGGTATGGAATTACTGACATCATGTAATTTGGATCATCATCATGGGATTTGAGTCGTAATTTCTAAATTATTAAAAAATATTAATGTATAGTAGCATGAACTTAATTTTTCTCCCATTTTAAGCACTCTTTAGAAGCATTGAATTTTGAAAAAATCTTTATGTAAATGTACACATCACTGCTTGTAAATGAAACTAGTGCATCTGAAAGCATTGTGTTGTTTTTATGTAAAAATCCAAGCATAGGAATGGATATTTACTGGATTACTTCATAGGTATTCAAATATTAATGGACAGATCTCTGCATTCTGTACTCAGTCAAGATACTTATTTACTGCAGATCAAGTCCTAAATATGTTATCTAGAAAGCTTACATAAATCATGATTTACCTAATCAGAAAGTATGAAAAATTCTACGCTAATCGTCCAACACACTACAGCTTAAAAAAGCATTATTACATTGTCTTGGACTCTTATGGGAGACTACTGCAGTATTCTTTTTTAAGGGTTATCAGCAAATGATATTTACTTCAATGACATATTTCCAAACAATAAAATTAATGCATATTGAAGTTAAAATATTGACATTTATTATTCTCCTGCTTAAAACCAGAAAATATTTTCTTTTTAGAATTTCTGAACTGACACAAATGCCTTTAAAAAGGGTAATTAGTGACAAGTGACTAAGAAGGACCCTGTGTTGAGAAGTTGAGCCTAAGCCTCTTGAAGATTCTCCATGTAAACAAGTCAGACCACATCACTCATTATCCCTCTTTTGTTTACTGGGAGAAAAGTTCAAACTATTTAATGAGAGGATTACCCATACTTCAACTCTATTGAAAAAGATTAATTGATATTTTCCTGTTAGGGATTTAACCACTTGGATTTGGCCTCATATCCCCTATTGTTATTGATGCTGTGATCAGCAGAGCAAAGTTGCTTAAAGGTTAGACAAACTTTGCAGCATGAATTACATGAACTAATTTATGTTAACGTTTGGGAGACTTCTAGTCTGGAGGAATGCTATTAACTGCTCTGAGTCTGTAGTTAAAACAGTTCTTCAGAAAGATGCTGCAATAAATAGGGTCTGCTGGAAGAGTGCATTTATACTATAGAATTTTATGACCTATTCATTACCAAGTATTAGGATTAAAATGTAGCCTTTTTGATAATATAAAAATACATAACAAACTATAAAGTAGGCACTAAAATGACTAAGATTTCACTTCAGTAGCAATCTTTTGCAAGCATAATATAAATAAGACCCAGTATCTTTAAATATATTTCTCTCTTGCAAAGTTTTACAAATTTTCAAAAAAAAAAAAAAAGTGTATTGTGGACATATGGCTGCATATTTGGATTACACAATTTGCATTTTTCAAACTTGCAATATTTTTAACCATTCATTTGGTGTTTGCTTTTGCAAGCAGCTAGTATTAATTTGAAACAGTTAGTTTTCTTAACTCTTTCAAAAGGACAAGAAGTGGATGGTATTTGCATTCAGAAATCATTGTAGCTTATGTGTTTGTTTGAAAATGTAAGCTTATTACATGATTTAGCTATATTAAGAATAAATAGACAGAAGATGTATTTGAAAAAGTTTTCATAGACAAAAAACCCTAACGTGACTGTATTTTAGATGTGGTCACATAAACCCTGTTCCTGCAAAGAATATATGTGTGAAGTAATAGATGGTGAGAAAAAAAAATGAAACTACATTTCTCATCCTGTCAACATCTAAGGCATGTATATTCGTTATGATAATTTACTAAATTTATTTCAAAAGCAGCCTCTCACCCTAAATCCTGCTCAGATAGCAGGGATATTGTATTGCTTAGTATTAAAAAACCAAGCTAGATAATGAGAAATAGTTCCCCAAAGTACGTTTACTGAAGAAAGAAATAGTGTGTGTGTGTTCCTATGTGTGAGGGGACAATACTCCCAATTCATAAAAACAATTTGAAAGAGAGGATGAATGCATTTTAAGCATATGTTACCAGTCAAATAATACTATAAAATTAAGAATGTTGAGACAGTGATGAGATATGTAAAATCAAAACTGAAGAATTTAGAATACTAACATTTTAGATGATTTTAATAGCTACAGGTTATTCACAGTATTATTATACATTACATGTTGTGTGTTACAAATTCATGACATTTTCTTTGAATATTCCATACATAAAATAAAATACACAACTAATTATATTTTCAATACACAGTGCAGATTATTTCAACTATTTCAGCATAATCATCCTAAATGTACATGCTCTATGTAATGTATATGCTAAAATATGCAATATTCTGAATTTTGTAATATTGTGCATACATTTGGGCATATTGCAAACATATTTGGACATATTGTGGACATATTTGGAATATTTCAGTTTTTCTCTGAATTGACATACTACATGGATACTTTTATTCCCAAGAAACTGCAATCTGCTTCGTTTTCAATTATGTTTGTTAATGTGTGTATGTAATTATTACTTATTTATTAATTTCAGCAGAAGTTTTTAATTAATTAGCAGCTGATGCAAAATAAGACAAAAGTAAATACAAGCACTTACATTACTTTGGATATTGAACAAGTACAAATTTTATTGACCCTAATCCTGACAAATATAGTTAACCTTATTGATTTACTCAAGCACATTGAAATAGAGTGAAAAATGTTTTACCACAAGACACTATAGTATGACCATTCTGTCAGCTATTTCAGCCTACAAAACTTAAATGCACAGCCTAACATTGAACATATTGATTCTCCTAAATAGTCTTTCTATAATAAATACTACATTATCACTGCAAGTCTCTGCAGTCATGTTAGATGATCGGAGAATGGAGCTGTAATCAGAGGAAGTTCTGTGAAAGATAATCTTTCTTTATTCTCCTCCTCCAAGACACAGATAAAGAGGAACCAGGGGACAGCAGTAATTGCTGTAGTTGCTCCTACAAAATCTGCTCTTAAATTATGAAGTATCAATGCTTAACAATTTAGTATTTATCCTTTCAAAAGTAGAAGTTTTCAGAAACATGTATAAATGCAATTAACATCAATGCATTGCTTTTTACAACTACTCTAAGCCCAAACTACTGTTAAAAACACCTACAATGTAACAGAAAATCACTTAAAAAGACAAAATAGCTCACAGAAACTAGCTGTAATGCAACTTCATTTCATTTGGAATCAATAAAATCGATACATTAAATCTGAAAAAAAATAATCTTCACTTGTCTGTTTGTGATCATATTAAATCTAATATTTCTGTAATATTCTTTTTGTTTGTTTGTTTGCTTTTCATTTGAGAGTTATGTACATATAAAGGAGGTGAAAATCCATAGGCCATAGAATTTCCAAGTCACAAAATATTAGCATATTATCGTGGGTTTTTTAACCCACAAATACACCTAATCTTGCTATTAAAAGACAAGCCTTAAACAGAAGGAATACAAGACTTAAACAAAGCAGAAGACAGATGTCCAGAAATTATCAATTGCTAAAGCACACAGATTGTGATTAAATTTTAATGTGGCTTTTAACTTAAGTAAAGATTTTGCTTATCAGAGAGAAAGAATCCCAGAGAAAATATTGTTATTGATTTCATCATTTTAGATGTAACTGATCCTTTAAGTAATTTTTCTTGGTTTCAGTGTCACTTTTTAAGTGTCTGCTTAGACTGAGGAAATCATTAGAGGGCATGTTCATTTAAAATTCTGAGTCTAATGCATAAATTGTTCTCCAGTGCACTCAAAGTCACATCTGTTGAAAACAAAACAGCATTCAATCCACTGAGTAAAAGCAAAACATAACTGTGGAATGGTTGAAGAGAGCTGAAGTATGTAAATTAAATGGCATTAAAAAGTTTCTTGATTGATTTAGGGGATGATTGTGTGGGGTTGTGGGGTTTTTTTAAATATTGATTATCTTTAAAATGTAATATGTGTCTATGAAGATATATGCCAATTACATGCACAGCAGCCAAATGAACATCTAGCTTAACTACATTGACTTTTGGGGAAATGCACAAGTAGCTGTGTTAGAGCCATCACACACCAGCAGGATCCAAGATTTTTTTTTTTTTAAATGGAAAATGAATTATGATGTTGCCATTCTCATAGAGAAGCATTTCTTATTGTTCTGTCAATAAAATTAATTGCTAAAACTGAGGAGCCATAATAGCCACTATCAAGTTCTGATGTTTCATAAATATTTAACTATGTGTAAGACTGCTGAGGTCAAAAGGGCTAATTCAGTTTAGCTTCCTCAGTACTTACGCAATATTGACTACAAATAAAGTTAACTGAATATTAATGACAGATTTTCCTATTCACAGTGTTTTTAGATAGACATACTGTACCCATTTACTTAACAGGGTTAATTTTAGTAATTATTTTTTTTTAACAAACAGGCTATTTCTAATCATACTGAAGTAAGTAAAGAGATATGAATGGTCAATGTGTCTCGAAGAGTCTATTATAATATCCAGCCCTAGTGCTTAAATTTATACATTTCAACACAGAAGAATATTCATAATTATTACCAGTAATACTTCATACACCTATAGCAATCCTCAAAATGTTTTACAATGGATTTTATTTGAGGAACTCCAGAGCAGATGTGAGGGCATGGAATTCACCCTTCCAACCCATTGGCATTGTTATTCCAAGTCTCTTAGCTTGATTAACAGACCCTCCCCATCCATATCTCTTTCACAGGCATATGGCCACTGGATCTAGATAGGCATGGATCCAGTGGTCCCCGACAAAAAAGCCCACTCCACATCAACCTATTCTGATTCAGAACAGATTTGCCATTTCATAGGTCACCTTTTATGGCTGCTTTACTAAAAACACTCCTCCCACACAGTAGACCCACAGAGGTGACGTGATGCAGGAGGCTTTGTGATGACTCTGCACATAGGAATGAATTTCACTGAAAATTCAACCCTTCAAATGTATTATTTTAAGGCAAGATGTGATAGCATTTATTTCTTTTTGGTTACCTTTATTCCTTGACTGTACTCCTTTCATGTAAGAGGTTCTAACATTGTATATGAGATTAAATATGTGTGCACTAGAACGTTGTTAAAGGCACAGTCGCTACCGTTTTTCCCTGCATAGTTGGACTATCATGGTCAAACTCATGATTTGTTGAGTCCTTTATGAAAACTGATATATGAAAGGTGTAATATAAACCCACATGAGCAGTTATACTATATTGGAACACGAGGGGAACCTCTCACCAAAGCAATCAAGCGGGAGAGGGAGCTGTTGGGAGTGGCCATCGAGGAGGAGGAGCAGCCAAGCCAGAGATGAGGGGAAGCACCCCTCTATTTTTTGCAAATTGTGAATACCCTTTACTTTAACCACTGAATTAAATTCTCATTCTCTAAGATTTTCCATTACTCTGGTGTGTAGTAACTCAGAGAACACATAATTCCTTAACTTAGTCTATTTACCATCTTCATGAACAGGCAGAAACACCACGGAACCAGCCTAGTATAACGCTGAACTCAGCAACAAGAATAAAGGAAAAGAGCTATGAGATTCTGCTAGTGCTAGCAAATCCAGCTGCACAACAGCTTTCATCCTGGTGGAGAGATTTGCATACACCATAAAGCAATTGTCACTAAAACATCAATATTTACTAACTACCACACCACAGTAGCTGGAACATCCTGCTACTTCTTTCCTAAGTACCAAAAAATACTGTGGAATTGCAAATCCCAAGGCTTGCCTACAAGAAAACGTAGTCTGTGGTAAACTGGGGTGTAAAGCTACCCTGCATTATTAGCCTGCCATACCCTAAATGTCTGTGGGATCCTACTGCTGTGCACTATCCGCTCCCTAGTGTGCCTTGACTTACCCTGTTTTGAAACTGGAGTAGATCAAAATGCACTAGGGAACTGTTAATGAATGACAGTATCCACAAGGATGCTCAGTGTGTGGCATGCTAACGCAGGGTATATTCAGACCCCAGCTTGCCACAAACTGTTTGTGGAGCCATGTCCTCAATGTGGTAGATGCTGCTAAAGGCTAGCTTTCTAATGGTGACCACAGCTGTAAAACACATTGGTATACATTGCCTTTGTATGGTGGCCACTCTGCAGCACATATCCTGCCGTGGCAGGACCAGGGTCTGAATGGCAGTAGAGAATGGACACAAGGAAATCTAGATTAACAAAAAAAGCAGAAGATGCTAAAACCCCCAAACAGACCCTCTGGTGTTTCTGGCATATAACACAAACTGCAACGTGTCTGGTTACATTCGCTTCATGCAGCACAGTCTTTACACTTCTAAACTCCAAACAAACAATATGCTCCCAAACAACACACCATTAGAAAGAGTAGCTCTTATGTCTCTTATGTCTTCTGTTCATCAACCCGCCCAACCCCACTCTCTCCCACCTGTCAGAGTAGCCTCAACATGGTTTTTAATAGGTCTGAGCTTAGCTTTGGCTCACTTGCCCCTGATTTCTACTGCTTAAGGAGGCGCTCCCAGCTGGGACTCTGAAAACCCATACTGGGATTTACAACAACAACAAAAATAAATGCCCTTGTCTGGTTTAGTAGGGCCTCCTTTCAGGACTACAACTGAGGTGAGGGCATTGAATTATATGCACTACCCACCATGGAGCTACTCTGAAAAATTTGAGCAATAGTCCTGAAATCACTGAGGAGATTTGGTTGCTCTAGCAGGCCATTCAGGATTTGGCAGACTAGGAGGTTTGTGACAGAACAAAGAACTGAACCTTATTCTCATTCCAGTGCAGTGTCTTAACAGCAAGACCAGCTTCTCTGCTAGTACACTAATTCCTTTTTCTTATTCTAAAATTATTTACTACAAAATAATATGCAAAAGTCTCTTGGGTATTGTCTTATTATTCACAGGGCTGGTATCTCCAGTTCTTATTAAGGGTGCCTGACACTCACCATTATAAGACCCAGTTTTTAGTTGTAACCATTTGGGCAGAAATTTTCTATGCTTGGGGTAACTGTATTTCTCACAGGGAAAACAGGACACCACTCAGGGCTGGCCCGAGCCACTTGCCCAAACCCTCCCTGAGCCCTGTCTCTGCCCCTTTGCGGGGCTGGCACCAGTACCTCCCCTGCATGTTCATCCACACCCCATTTTTTGAAGAAAGTGGGCATGTGTCCCAATTGTTCTTGCTAACTTATCAAGTTGGCAAGATGAAATGGGACACATGCCTGATTTTGCCAAAACAGTCGGGATGGGGCTTAAAAAAGGGACTGTCCTGGCCATAATGGGATGTATGCTCAGCCTATGCTGTGTGTCTGCCTCAGGCTCAATATTTATGGACAATTTCAGCCAAACGAGTTCAGTTTTTTCCAAGAACGAGGCTAGGATGTAATACTTTGTTTTGCCCACATTAAAACAGCAGCCTTTTCTCTGCAAAGCTCTATTGCCCCCATGCTTTGGAGCCAGGACTTGATGTTTTACAGATGTCCATGGCAATCCCCCCAAATTTGGCCAAGTTATGAATCTTTGAAAACGTACTAATTGTATATACTCAGTACAGCCCTCTTTAGATTTTTTAGTAGCTAATTTCCCCAATGAATCTGTCTGCACTGAGCATGCTCTCTCCTGGAGCGGCGTGACCTTTCCCTGCATTTGCAGCTCTGGATTGCTGTGGTCTGTGCTGGGTCTGGGTACTGGAACTGAGAGCAGGAAGACTGTCTCTCCTGTGCTCTCAGTGACCCAGCTGGAGTGTGGAACTGTGGAAGAGGAAGCTAATTTGAATGCTGAGGGGACAAGGGTCAGACCTGCAATAGGAAAAAGTAGATTAGAACAAGGACGCTAAGCAGGAGGGAGACTGGGAGAGAAGGTGGGAGGAGGAAACTGGGTCTGTGAGCCTGGATGGGGAAAAGACTGAAACTGGCTGAGCAGAGAGACTGGAACTGAGAACCAGTAGGATGGGGCAAAGGAGGTGAGGTGGGAGACAGACAGATCGGATAAGGAGCTATGGTTCAGAAGGATAACTGGTGATGGTTGGGCAAAGAAACTGTGAAAGGAGTGGTGCAGAGAGGAGACAGAGGTTAGACAAGGATCCAGGGGAAGGAGAGTGGGACTGTAATTAAAGACTATCATAATGCATATGCACAAAGAGGCAATAGTTCTTGCAATTGCATCTCCACTGTGCCAATCACTGTACAAACACGTTGTAAGAGACAGTCTCATCATCAGTGACGTTACAACCTACATAGACAAGATGTGAGAGGAGAAACAGAGGCACAGAATGGTGAAATGACTCACCCATGGTCATGCAGCACTTCAGAAGCAGAGCTGGGAAAACAGTCCAGGTGGTCTGACTCCTAAGTTCATTGCCCTTTCCACTGGCTCACTCTGCCTCTCCTAGTATCTCCAGTTATGTAGGATTTCACCTCAATATATGATTATTTACTTTTTGTGCAGTAATGCATAGGAGCCCCAGTCATGGATCAGGACCCCATTGTGCTAAGTACTGTACAAACAAAGAACAAAAAGACAGCCTCTGCCCAAAAAGCTCAGATGTACATAAAATCTCTGTTGTTTAGCATGTTCCACTGATCTGTCTCATTGGGAGTGGTTTGTAGAAATCTAGAATGTCTTAACTTTGAAAACTTTGCAAGACCTGTGCTGTGAAATACTTCCATTGTTAATGCCCTGGCACAAATAAAGTATATTTGGGATACCCCAAACCTAGTGAAAATGACAAGCAACTCTGTTGAGATGTGATATGATCTGCTTTGTGGTCTGGAATAGATAGTGCTTGTAACGTCTTCTAGTAGTGTAGTAATCTTGTTACATCAACAAATACCTGTGGTTGTTCCCTTTGCTTGTTGTTGGAACTTCAAATTTCTCAACTGTTACCAGTTCCTAAGGGATTCCTATAGGAGTGTTAGTCAGAGGAGAAAGTGGCTCCATTTTGGCAAGTTTTACATAAGTGATAATATTCACCTTATCGCTTTCCACGTTTTCCTAATATGTTCATTGTAGTGTGGAACCTGTATCTTTAATGGTTTGGTTGCCCACTGTCAGCATCATGGAGAACTGGTCCACAAGACAGAAGGCTATAATGAAGAGGTTCAGGGATAATAGTGATAATGCTAAGTGGGTGCCCTTGGGTTTGAGACTAGCCTCTATGTAATATTCTATCAATAATATTTAGCTCAGGTCATAGATGAGCTTATCTGCTTAAAGGGAATGAGCTCATCTGTAGAATGGCATTCTTTGCCAAGTTTCAGAGCCTAAATGACTTTATGAAGTTTGTTCTTCTTTGTGTGTGATTTCTGGCTCCAGCACAATCACTGCTGTACTGTCTTCTTGCACATGGTTAACTAGCCATCTGGATAGTATGTCAGCATTAATGTTTTCACACCCTCTGTTTCCTGTGCTTGATGGTGAAGTCAAATTCTTGAATATCTACAGCCCACCTGCATATCATTTCCTCATATTCTCTGATTGCAGTCTTTTCTCTTAGTGGAATGCCATTGCCTGGGGTGCAATAATTTTGAAACCTGTGGGGTTTCTTAGGTCCAAGAGAGTTACAGTTCTAACTGTCTAAACAGTTAACAGGTAACAGTCTAACAGGGAGGCAGATTGTGAAGGCACCACAGAGTCCCCATGTGATCTGACCTTGGTCAAGAAGGATCTGATGACTGTGGAGTCCTTAGAGACTATCATGTCCATGTTTCATGTATTCCCAGGGTCATTTGGACTTAGCCTACCTCCAGGGTAGTTTGATGGGTCAGGGAAAGAATAAGTTGACTTCAGGTGGATGTTGTGGAAAGCCATAATGGATAGTAATTACTGGCCAGTTCTTCCGAGCCCTTCTGGAGACCAGAATGACTCTGATACTATCTTTTAGATACAACAAATCCTGGAAAGGGGTTAGACTAGATGAGCCTTGTGATCCCTTCTAGCCCTATGATTCTATAAAGAAACAAAGGGAACTGGAGGGAAAAAGTAGTCCAGGGATACCTGAGAGCTCTTCCAATTAAACCTCTTCAAGATTTCCTCTATGCTTCATGAGTCCAAAGTCAGAAGCAAGAAGCAGGGAAAACTTTGGCTAATCTAGGAAAGAACCCAGCAGAAGCTAAATCAGAGGGTAAGGTAAAAATAAAGTTGGTATTAGTCCCTGTGTCCAAAAAACTTAGCCAGATGGCCCAGCTCTTTGCTTTGGAACCAGATTATCATCCTGAAGGATTTGTACAATGTGGTTGCAAAACAGTGGGAGCTGAGCTGGCAGTAGCAAGTGGACTGTAACTCAGGAATGGTTTGACTCTCAGCTTCTCCATTTTGGGTTATGAAATTAGTTCTTATATTGAGTTGACCAGCTCAATCATAGTGATAAGCTCCTAGCTCTGGAGTTGGTGCCTAAACTGGGCAGAAGCTAATTCTGAGGCTTGCCTAAACCATAGCTTCAGCAGGACATCTGGGAAAAGAGAAGACCCTTGAAAAATTGCTTGCAGGCCTGGGATTTACAAGAAACCATCTTACCTACACTCCACAGTGAAAAAAAGGTTTCCTCCACTGACTTCTCCCTATTCAAACTATTATACAGAAGACAGCCTCAAGGAGTTGGGCAGAAGGTCCTCCAACACTTGCCACCAGTGTGCTACAATATGTGCTGAGAATGTGAAGCTGGAGATTGTGGGACACTTGCTTGTCAGACCTTGATTTAGGCCCAGCAAGAGCACATTAAAAGAAGGGGCCATGGTAGAGGGAGTTTCAGCCAGAGGAGAGAGTACTACTTCCCTGACCCAGTTCGGAGAACAATCTCCTGGCACAGTGACAAGGCCATTACCTGGTCTAATGAGAATGGCTCCATTTGATTGTGAAATGCAGAGTTAAAGCAAGCAAAAGGAAATTAAAGATACCATGTAGCAATTGGCGCCATCTTTTTGCAGCACACCAACACTTCTTGCTTCCCCAGCAGCCCCCACGGCAAAAGGGCTTCCTTAGGCATAATACTTCTCCCCAGTAGGGCTGTGGCACACAAGGTGCTTTCCTTGCATTTCCACAGATCTCCAAACTATAATTTAGCCTTAACTAGCCACATAAATATGAATGCTGATGATACCTAACAACTGTCCCTTATTACAGGAAGGTCTAGCATGTTACATTCAAATATACCTCTTATCAATCAAACTGGTTCTCTATCTTGGTTTACTGTAACTTATTTATGGCAGAAATCTGTAAGTGGATAGGAATTCATTGATCTATTTTTAAGGTCGGGGGGGGGGGGGAACACTGGCAGGAATAAAAGTATATATTCTAGGAAGGGTCTGATTATACAGCATAGGGGCTGGTCCAATGCCCTTAGAAATATAGATGAGTCTTTCCACTGACTTCAGTGGGTGTTGGACCAGTTGCTATTCTATTAGTACCTCAGCTTCAGTGCCTTACATTATAACATAGAGGAAAAAGTAATGAATGTCCTCTGTGAGATCTACAATAAGATTTTGGGGAGATCCAGGAGAGTTATGTTTTGGGGACCCTTCAAAACCCAGATTGAATTGTGATGAAATATTGTATCATTTGCATATTCATATCATCATGCAGCTTCATTGCATGACAGCACAATCCCAAGACTTTAAGAGGATGCAGTGCCACTACAGTCCTAAACCAGGTCTCATGATCCCCTCCTGCTACTTAAAGCCTGGATCTAAACATTGCCTCCCATCTCTAGTCAGGGACCCCAACCTCTGCCAGTCTTTTCCAATTAACCTCCCTCTCCTCAGATCACAGTGAATTCTTCAACCATCATATCTAGAATGCACAAGAATAATGCTTGTCCCCTATTTCACCATAAAGATTCTAGCAGAAAATATGTAGGAGAATGAAACAACAACAAAACCTTATTTACCACAAAGTCATATGTATTTACTTCCTAGTTCTTTCCCATTTCCAGTTCCTTATCTCCCACTTTCATTGTTTTCTTTTCTCTCCAGTCCATCTACTCCTTCTTTTCCATCTATTTTCTTCCTCTGTCTCTTCTTAAACTTTCCTAACCACCACATCTCACTTTCTCTCGCTTTCTCTTCCCCAGTTTTCATCAAATGCTTAAGCATCTCTGATTCACTGAGACAGTTACACCATTTTCTGCAGTGTATGTGTGTGTTTTTCTTGGAGATCGTCCATTAAAGTGCTGAGCAGGCTCAGCTTTGCTTTTGGTTATGATCACAACCTGCAGTGCTTTAGCTGAGCAAAAGGCACATTTTATATTTCCTCTTCGTTCTACAGCCCTTTTAGCCACAGTGGAGTACATATACTATTGTTATGAATGGTTGCTATTGTATTATTATTATTATTATTATTATTACTAGTGAAGCATCAACAACATAGATATTCACTAAAACTGGGTGCATACATAAATATAAAATATATTTATTAGTATCTTTTCCATTTACATCTATTAGCATGGACTTACCTAGTGTGATTCTACAAAATAGTACAGCAAAAGTTTTCACTTGTGTCTCTGACTTCACACTTTGAAGATTGATGATATACAGGCTCATTGCATGGGATTAATAGAGACTATAACAAAACAGAGCTAATTTATGAGTACATTTAGAATACTTTTAAACATGTGGAATTAAAGAATCACTGTGGTATGCACAACACTCATATTTGCAAATCATCTTAACCACTGTTTTATCCTAACATGTTATGCACTTGTAAATCTTTTCAGTTTTAGGGGATTAATTGCCAGGAGATATGAAACTGATAGTGGGAAAGAAGTAGGGTGGCCCAGGGCAAAACTGGCATATCATTGGACGTGTCATAGTTATTATAGTAATTATACTATATTAATATTATAATTGTACTATTCTAACCTGGTAAGTCCTCAAATAGCTAACCAAGTTCATTTTTTTTGTAATGGGACCACTCTGTGCAACAAAGAGCAGTCTACTCAGAGAACTGTGGGAACTTGTTGCTTTATTTAACAGCATCATAACAGTGAGGACAGAAAACCTCCCACTAGCTAAACAGGAAATAAGGGAGGGGTGTCCCATGGCTCCAACACATAATACTCTGGCTAACCTAGTTAACCCCTTGAGGACCACTTTACTACATCAAGACCCTATTACACCATATAAATGATGCCTGTGAAAACAAACTATAGATTTATATTGTTCTTGTGAGGGAGCAAGGCCCTTTTCACACTCCAGGAATCCAATTAGTTTTCTAGCAAAAAGGGCCTTAAAATGTGTGAGGGAGAAGGTTCATGTTTGTACCATGCTTAGCAACTTGTGGCTGCCAGAAATAAGCAAAATAAATAAATAAATAAATAAATCAAATAACAATAATAATCCATACTCTCTGTACCCTTGTTAGCAGCTATGTTACAACTACAGACCCCCATCAATCCCTCTGCAGTGCAGCATGCAGGAGATCAAAAGGAGATATTTCTGCAGAATGACCTCCAAAACAGCAGATGGAAGCTGGTGCTATCAACTCAGTGTTGTCCCTCCTTTTCCCCAAGCTGGTAGAAGCCTTTCTGTATAAATAAATACTCTCTGGGATGGATTCTGTGTGGTTCTGGGGCAACATGTCTGATGGAGATGGAGCCAGGCAGGAGGAGCTGCATTACCTTCTGTGGAATCCATTACTGCTTCTGAGTCCAGTGCTAACTTCTCTATAGGCAGGTCACCAACAGCAGCATGGCATGTGAATAAGATGCATCCAGGAGGAAGTTGTCAAATAGTAGGACAGAGGTGATGGTTCTCCATGCTGCTATCTCAAGGTTAGCATGGAAATCCATGGATCTCAGGATACCCATGCAGTTTAAAGGCCATATCTTCTACCACGTCTTTTGGGCCACAGGCTCCTTCGCCTGCTAGAGGAATACAATGTCTCATATGTTGCATGGTTCATCACATTCTGTTTTCAAAGTAATTTTCCCTGTCACTGTTTTTTCTTTGTCAGGCACTGATAAGACTATATTTTTATGAGTTAGTAATAACATTTTTCATGGCCTTTCAGGAAGAACTTGAAAAGGCATAAATTCACTTGTGTGTGTGAGAGAGAGTAGGATGCTCAGTCCTTTTCACTTTCTTTTGATTATTGGAAAAACAATAGGTTCAAGATATAAATATAATTTGACACTGTTTTTGAAAGCTAGCATTTTCTATCATGCTAAATGGTAAGGCTGCTCAAAATTAGATGCTTTCTGTTGCAAATAAAGTTAAAATGACAAAGAATCTAGGGATCCTAGGGTCTTGTTACATTCATTTTAGGTCAGATATTGTTTGATATGAAATAATAGTGTTTTATGGTACTATTGTCAACTTTCATGAAATTAGAACTTTCAAGATACTAACTTGCAAACTTAAAGCACATGATATTGTGCATTACATCTTCTGCCATTAAGGAATCCTAAAGTAAGGTAACCAAAGCCAAAAATACTGGTTCAAATTTCAAGCCACAATAAGTGTGAATATACCTCAATTTAATAAAATGTATAATGCAACTTCCTGAGGCTTAAATTTCTTACAATTGCTCTTGGAATGGGCACTTGTTTTCCCATTATTGGCCACTTTAATCTACTTATGCGCTAGTTGTCTCATTTAAAGATCACTTTATAGTATTGGGTGATCTGCATCTGAGGTATGTGTTCCACTACTGCCTGATGCAACAACACAACAGTTTACATATTTCTGAACTTGATCTGAAAACTGATTTAAAAATCTATACAGACAATCAAATTTCCTTGAAAATATATACACACAAGTCTACTCTGAGGTGGCTAAAATGAAGTAAATTTAGTTTTAGAAGACAGGAAGAAAGCCAAGACTGGAAAGTAAAGATCCAGAAGTAAGTGGGCGCTAGCAGTGACCAAGTTCGAAACCCATCCCTCCCCAGAGTAAATTAGAAGAGGGCAAGGAAGACAAGCATTGGAAAAGTAGAATGTTTGTGCTTTTCTTTCCAGCAGACTGCATTAAATATTCAGCAAAAGGGGGGATCAGTTTACATTACTCTTCTTGTTTCTCATGTATCGGCTGACAGGTGCTGTAAACATACATAGACAAACATGGTCCTATGCTTGCAATGCTCCAAGAACTGAGGGCAGAAATACTTTTATTTCCTATAGCAATTACATTTGGATCTTTGCAGGCACAATACATTCAGATATAGGATACACTCATTGATACAAAGGAGAGAAACATTGTGCTTTTATCTTACTATACTTTAAAAACACTGATTCTTAAAGATTTGCAATGTAGTGGGAGGTGTATTTTGTTGTTAATTTCAAATGCATACTTGTGGGATGTTTTGGGAACTGACTGGAGTGAATTTAAATTCTTCAGCAGCTCCCACGTAAGCATTTTAATCAAACTTATAACACAAAATAATAAAGTTGTTATGTATAGATCCTGAACTCACCTTCTAGGTTTCCCAGAATGAAGATATGCACATACCAGTGTGAAACAGTTGACCTTGGCTAAGAGATGGGAACTCGTATTTAAAACATTCACTCATTCATGTTTAAGAGATGTCATGGTAAATAAATTATGACTGTTTACACTTAGTCCTAAGTGTCTTCTTTTTCCACACTATAGGCAGCTATTTGGCTGAGATGGTATCATTCAGTGATGTAATCACACTCTACCTTTTTTCTCACTTGAATTGTACTTTTGGCTGTCACTTGCTCTTTTGAACAAAGGTTTATGTTATTAGAAGACATCATAATAGCCTATCTCCTTTCCCTAAGTTGATATTCAAATCAATAAAGATAAGGGCAATCTTCTCTTTGTTCCTAGAAAAACGTACCATCTGCATTTGGCTTATGATATTCAGCTGCAAACAAAATTCAAGCATAAGGAAGTCTTTATTTCTACCCTTAAGTTAAACTGCAAATTTAAGTATTTTATAAGCTTTGTAACAGTCAAAGCCAGTAAAATCGACCCTGTATATTTTTATTTCATCTCTGTTGGATGATATGATATTTAATAATTGGTTCTGGCACCTCGTTGCAAATTATTATAACTTTGAGATTCAACAGTTTTAATGAACATATGGGCAGCACAGCCTCAGAACATATCTATGATACAGCCTATCCAGGGGACCTTCTGTCTTGTTTTGCTGAGCTTTCAGGGGTCAGGTAAATTTTGTTGTGTAGACTTGTGCTAAGATTCTTCATTCTTTGTTTTTGTATATATGGAATAAAAAAATGTAGTGAATTATATTTCTTCTCTGTTAAAATTCTATTTGTATACAAGGTTCCTACTGATGAACAATTGTATTTACTGTTACTGACATGTGTGCTATTCTGTCAGGATTCAAAGCAGTATTTAAAAAAAACAGCAGCTGGAATGAACAGGAAAGACATTCTTCAATCCTTAATGTATGACTTTTCTGTCACATGGTACCATATTGTATCAGTGTTTGTTTCAGTTAACACTACATGAAAGTTGCTAAAAGCAGAAGACCTCATCAGATTAATGAAAATGAGCACACTTAAAACAGCTCATTATTAAGATCGTACGTGGCAGAAAATTGATCATAAAATGCAGATGACTGCCCAAGGAATATATTATGCTGCAAAGCAGTTATGTACCCATAGGAACAATATATACTCTTCTGCACCACAGTCTCATATGGTTTTTTTGTGCTTTTCATCCACAGCAGTCCTATAACCCTGATTTTAATCTGTATTAGGCCATATCAATTGCTATCTTATCTATTTCTAGGCTGATATAAACAATAACGGATCAAATCAGGCATTCCCTGTGCACCCAAATCTCCCATTGATTTCATTGGGAAATATAGGTATGCAAGGAATTCAGAATCAAGCCCATTATTTAGATTAATAGTAGATGTAAATAACTGCATAGCAAACTGTATGGAAAAATAAAGGGAAAACATTTGTTGGTGTGTGTGTATTTGACATGGGAGATGTAGTTCAGTTTGCCCTGATTTTGTTACACTACCAGCCACTGTATAACACCCTTCTCTTCCCCTCTACCAAGGATCTTGAAAGTGATCACTTTAGAGTTGAAACAATGGTTGCACAAGTTTTTCAAGGGCTGCTTTTACTATGCAAGGCTGCATTTTTGAAAAAAACAAAAAGCACCTCCCTGCCTACCAAACACCATCCCTTATTATTGTGTGTGAAGTGCTTATTAGAATTTGAAAATGCCTCAAGTTTCTTTGTCTGTGTCTTGCCTTTTATTAACCCAGCTTCATCTCACGTTCAGAGCTAAGGTTGGAAACTTTACGGTTAGGATGGTAATTTGTGAAAATAAATGCAAGAAATCTTTCTAATGACTGTGAACAGCAATTTAAAGTCATACAAACACCCTGATTTGGAAGCATAAAAGGTATATAAACATTTAATATTTTGGGGCCCATAATGTTTGTATATTATGCAGTAAAGCTCTTATTAAAATGTTTTTGAGATATTTTTCAATCACTTGCTTGGCATAATTTGAACCAGTAGGTGGAGTGCTTGCTAATAATAACTGAATGTACAGAACTGCTCTTAATATAAGTGCAAGCTCCTTTTCTTATTTTAAACTGCTAGAAACAAATTTGCACTCAGCTCCTTCTATTGGTATAATTAGTTGCCGATAACATAACAAGAGCAGAGTTGAAATGTATGCAACTCTGTAGCTACGTTTTAGGAAACAGAGGAAAACAAGGCCCTGGAAGTTCAACAGAGCATAGTAAAAACTTCAGTCAAAGGAGAATTTTGAAAAATATTTATTAGAATTTGGAAGATGTAAACTTCAGTTATCTTCTCTCCCTCCCTAAATTGTGTTTGTTCTACTAGTGAATTTCACCCTGTGCAGGAGATTCACTTAATGATCTATGAAGCACTTGGGTTCCTCTTTAGTTCTACAGGTCAAATTCCCTGCTAGCACTGAACTCCATTGAAGGCTGATCATCAGAGACTCTAGCCGTACATTTAGACCATAAGATCCAATCCTGCAAACACTTACTATTAAATGTAGCTCTTACTACTTTACATAGTCCCACTAAAGTCAGCATGATTATGCATGATAGGAAGCAAGCACTATGCTTGGTACCGGTTTTTGAAGGATCGGCCCATTTAATGTGACATAGGACCTTATGTGGGTTCTTAGGGGAGTTTCACCCTTAGTGCCGCCATCAGAGTTCACTGCTTGCACATGAGTGGTTTTCAAACATAAAATTGCAAGTCAAACTATGAAAATTGAGTGTAACTTTATCATAAATGCTATTTTTTTTCAGCAAGCATTTTCAAATTTATTTCAAAGCTACAACAGTATAGTTGCTAACTACATTAACCCAGATGTATCCACACCACACCTAATGATGCTAATGCAAAAGTTAAATCTGAAACAGAAAAAAACAACCCCAAAACCAAAAACAGAACAAGCAATAGTATTTAGAAAGCAAGAATAAATATGAGAATGAAGAATTATTTTTAATTTTTTGTTTAAATATATTATGCACAATGTGAATTGGAATGGAGAAGCTGCATCTCTCTCTCTCTCTCGGTTAAAACTGCAAACTCTTAGAGGCAGAATGATGCTGTTGGTCCACTTATTCAACCTCCCTTCAGTTTATTCCTGTGTTAGGAATGTAGAAGCAATCCCACTTATATCAATGGGAATTCTGGATAAAGACTGAAAGCAGTATATAGTTCTAAATGCTAAAGGCTAAGTTATCCCTCCTGTGCCACGCAGAGATTTCCACAGGGCCTGGGACCAAATCCTCTCCTCTGAGGCTGCATTAGCACATGCCGTGCCTCGATTCTTACTATACAGTGTCAATGAACACGCTTCCATTCCTCCTCGCACCAACCCCACACCATTGGCTCCTATAATCCTTCCTGCTTGCATAAAGGAATCTCACTAGTTCCACATTATCTAGAGCTCACTGCATCAAGGGGGTGGGGACAGGGACTTACCCCTCAAATCCCAATCCTGCAATGATAATACTGTGGGCAGATGCCCACACTTGTGAAGACTCACACTGCTTTCATCAGGACTCTGCATGGGCAAAATAGTCAGCACATATGATGCGCTTTGCAAGACACGGGGCTAAGCAGTGAGAGATGTGATTGGGACAGTTTTATTTTATTATAGCAACATGAAAGTTGATTAATGGTTCACTAACGTTTGTATTTTAAATCATCATGTAACCATATGAACTTATTTTTTACAGCACTGAGCCATTTTTAGAACAGTCTCATATATACTTATACAATAATACAGAACTTTGCGCATGTATACTGTCATTCCTTTGATCCATGGATTTCTAAGCAAAGACTAGGTAGCTACATGTAAATTTTGCATATTTATTTTAATGTTTGTTATGGAGAGAGAGGGCGATATGATAAACGCAGAAAATTCAAGATTTATAATGTAATACTTGGTGATACTCGAAGTATAATTTGGTGTGACCTATGACATTTCTAAGATGCTTGTTACCTTGATGTCCTGAAGCACGATATCTGATCTACCCTGCCTAAAAGCCATAAGCAATAGGAAATAAACAGATACAAAACAATAGGCCATCTCATTAAAATATTTCAAGCCTGTGTTTGGGGTTATGATGTGAGGAACCAGATATTTTTATGTTAACTGGCCAATGTCCATATCACATAATATCATAATGGAACTCTGAACTCAAATTGGATCAAACTGAATAACAGATATAGATGTTGCTCATATATCAATAGGGGACCTCAGCATCCCTCTAGCACATAAAATTCCAGTGGAAATTTCTCTGGGTAAGAGATGCAGAATCAGACCCACAGCTCCAAATCCTGACCCCATCCTCAATCTGAGTAACTCTCATCTGAAGGCTAGGAGCCCCATGAGAGCAAGAATATTTGAAATCCTAGCCTCCCGTGCCACTGAGAAAAGCTACAGTTAATCACTCTCTGCAGGAGAGAAGGACTGGATGATCCACATAGCTGTGAATTATCTGACCCATGTCTGCCCGTGCCCCAATTAGCACTGCGTCTGGCTGCATCTTTAGCTCTCATGGCACTGGGCTCCATGGTCCATGAAGGAGTGATGGACACACTACATGGGCTTCTGGTCTCCTGGGCAGCAGAATCATGTGCCATAAATCATCCTCACCAGTGGTGAAATGGATAGGAAATGGGCCTTAAAGAAGAATAATTTTCTGAATCAATTTATTTTTTCAGAGTGCTTAAATGAAGGGGTCACAATCTCTAACTGGTTCATGAATAAGTGCATACCCAAATCTCATCTTAAAGTAAAGGGTTATGTGAGGAACTCTGAGAACACTGATGAACCCACCCCCACAAGTTGTTAAATACTAAATGTAATCTCCTGGAAGTAATAAATCCCCATGTAATAAATCTGCAATATTGCTCTGGGTCTCCAGTGTCATGTCAGCCTTTGATTTTATCCTGATCCAAAAACAATGAAGAGATACATCTTGGAAGTCTCAGTGGCTTTCCCTTCTTTCCCGCCCTCCTACCCCACCCTCACTTATTTATCTCTTCCTATCCTGTGAGTGTCATTGCTTATGTATACACTTAGCATATTTTTATTCCTCTCATTTGAAAAAAAAATATTTTGAGTTCACTTGCTTTTTTGTCAGTTGTCATTCATTTTACCTTGTTTTGCTTGCTTCAGTATGTTACTTTCCCTTATATTGTGAACTATGTCATCTGTGCCAACGTGCATTCTTTGCTAGTAAGTATACAGTAGACTTCACTGAGAAATAGAAAGGAGAAGTGTTAGCCACTGCTCTCACCAAGATTATATTCTCTCTTAATAGAAGCTGTTGATAGATCCTGTGAGGCTACAACACTCGGGGTGTTGACTTGCAGAATGAAATCCTCTACACACAAGCACAGCAAAATATTTTGGTGAAAAGTAATTATCAGAAATAGTGACACTAGTAAATTAGTTGACTACATTTCAGCATGAAGCTTGAGTTACCCCTGCCCGTTCTTGTTCCAGTCCCATCTAAAATCAGCAGTTCAGCTTAATGATGTCACAACATTTGCCAGGCTGTGGGCACTGAAAAGAAGACGTGAAAATGCTCCACTGAATCAGATCCCCTCCTCTCACTAAGCACAGTTAAACAGCCCATCTGTCTCACTTGCGATGGAACTGTTATCTTTGAAACATCATTCTATTATTACCACAGTGGTTCTAAAGAACTGTCCTCAGTTTTAGACCTTGCTTTTGCAATCAAGTTTTTGAATTCTCTGTACATTGTTAATGCAAATCTTAAACACTTATACTGAAATAGCACTAAGCAACTCTTCCCAGTAGGATAAGGCTCAACTACTGCATATCACCATTCATTTACCCAAGGGTAACCTTTTGTGAAATACAGATATCCTACATTAAAAAAAAATCACAACAAAAGAATCCAAGCCCTCCCCAATCTCTAATATTTTTCAAAGTGTGAATTGAAGAGGACTGAGAGACAGATGGGTCTGGATGATCAGGTTACCTGTTATAGCGGCACATCTGCCAGGGCAGTCAATCACTGTGATGTCTGACAGGTCGATGGAGCCTGAGTTGGGAAGGCTAATGCAGAAAGAAGAACGGCTAAGGAAGGGCTACCCTCCTGCCTGTCTCTTGGGTTTGACTGGTCTGAAAGCTGTACTTGAATTTGCTCTTGTTAAAAATCTGTCTGTCTGTAACACACAGACATGAAGAAGAAGACTTCAGTCACAATAAAAAAGGGCTAGTGTATTCAGCAAATTTCACTGTGAAATAGCTCCAGTCTTGATTCTGTTTTATTTTGCTTTAGGAGCCAAAAAAGAAAGATAAGAAACAAATTATTAAAAATGCATTTTGGCAAAATCTCACAACAAAAAGGGAAATACATATGAATCATTGGAATAAAAAGAAAGGTTAAGAATGTCAAGGAACAAACCTAAATAAACTGTGGCAATGGAATAGTTTATTTTTCTGGATTCATGATTACATTAATTTGCATTAACCATGTTGCCTTTCTTCTACTTTTTCTAGCATATTTATTTTCAGAGCTGCTGCTCTGTAAGCTAAGGTTAATTGTCCTGTAAATAGTTTACACTAGGAAGTACTGAGCACTAGGAAGTGCGAGTACTAGGAAGGTTTTTCACAGTTACAATCAACTTCCAGCTCTTACTAACATTTTGCACAAATGTGTTACAATAAGTACAGTGCTAATTGCACTGCTATTTTAATGCATTTTGCACCAATGTGGATTTACTTGTGGGGCAACAGAGTCTCAAAATAGCTTGACTCCTCCCCAACGATTAATTAATCAGATGCTAAAATTAACTAAATGTAGGACCAAGGAAAGTGCCCTAGCACACAGCAAAAAGCCTACCAGCCACAAAAGGCTTCTGGCTTTTAAAGAAATTTCATTTCCTTTTTTTTTTTTTTTTTTTTTTTTTTTTTAAATAAATCATCATCAGAAGCTTTTAGACCAAGAAGAAAACTTGAAGTAATATATTACATTCAAGGACATTATAGGACATATCTTTCTGGATTAAAAACTAAAAGCAAGAACAAAAAATATGCATTATTATACCACTCTACATCTGTAATGAGGAACTAGTGCTGGAAAAAAGGCCAAATGTTAATAACAGAGAAATACTGTTAGGGGAGACATTTTTTCCAAAATGCAAAACTGATGAATATTTGTGAAATAGCTATTAAATAGATGCATTGCTTCTCATTATATGCAAGTATTTCTGCTTTGCCATCCACATTTTTAATAACCAATACTGACTGTTTTCAAGTATTACTACATTGTCCATTTATTTGCATTCCCCCCCCCCCACCATAAGTACTCTTATATTTAGCAGCAGATGGTTTGAGATATCAGAACAAAAAATGAGTTAATTATTTGGGTTTAGAACACCAACAGAATCAAATACATACAACATTTTATAGTATGGTAGCGACCAGAGAGCTATTTGCTTTTTTGTAAGCAATATATGCAGCAACTGACAATTATCCAAATAAGAGCTAAATCTCCTACAACAAAAGAGGTAAAACCAGGAAGTAGTATGATACATATTGAAGTAGAGGGGAAGGATGATTTTTTGCTTTATGGTACTGGAATAGGACAGACAAGATGTGCACTGTTCAAAGCTCTTTGACCTTGCTAAGGTCCTGATTTAAATCCAAATGAAGTCAATAGGAGTCTTTGAGATGACTTTGTTGGGCTTTGAAACAGGCCCTGAACCTGCAAACACTTATGCATGTGCATAACTTTACTCACTGGCATTTTCCACTTGAATTAAATGTTACTACAGCTGTGAGTAAAGTTTCTCATGTGTTTCAGTAGAACTGGGCCTTCCATTTCCCCTACCTGTAAAATGGGGATAACAACACTTCACAGGGATGTTGTGAGGATAAATTAATTGATAACTGCGAAGTGCTCAGATATTAGGCTGTTGGCATCACAGAAAAGACTATCAACAAAAATAAAGACTGATATTTCAAATGAAGCAGAATTTCCAATATTCTATTAGCACAAGTTTAAGAGAGATAATAGCTTAGTTCAGTAAAGTAGAGTTAGTTAAGAAAGACCACAGATGAGAGACAAGGTGGGTGTGGCAATATTTTTTACTGGACCAACTTCAATTGGTGAGAGAGACAAGCTTTCGTAAAAGATATTATCTCACCCACCATGTCTCTCTAATATCCTGTGACCTGCTACATGGCAACAACAACACTGCATATCACAGATGAAAGGCATTTTGTTTTCAAATACTGGAAAAATTCTGACAAGGAAGACAATATGTTCCATCTATTCCCAAATTTTATTATCAAGTTAGACATATTCCCTCCAATTATGTGTAATGCCTAATGTGTTTTTATTTGTACATGAGGGATTGAAACCCACCTACAGTAGTCACCATGAATAAGTTAACACATATTACCTGAGCTTTTACCTATGTTTAGAACATCTGTGGTAACAGTTTGCAAATGTTGACTTTGTAATGGCTTTGGCTGTATGCTCCAGTGGAGTAGCATGAGTACTCTTCACTGTCAGAATGGAAAACAAAATGCATTTCAGAGCAGACGTCAGATTGCAGGCCCAGGTTTCTGCATTAATTTTACAGTTCCTCCTACTGGTTGATTTGTGAATTAGCAACACTATTGATTCTAGACCAACGTGCCTCCTTCTCTAACTCTGTCAGTTTTAGGTGGCCTGTAATGGAAAGTCAAAATGGCAAAAAAAGCATTTTAAAAAACCAAATAGCTGGAGCTGCTAAAATATCTTCAGCTGGTGAAAATAAAATATAAAGCTATTCAGAAATGCTTTCACAGCAGGGTGATGTCTAAGACAAAGTCTAATTCATTGTTGTTCAGTGTCAGCTGTACTGTGCATATATAGCCTTACTAGGCAAACAAATGTATCCTGGGATCACTGTTAAAGGCAAGAATGCCTGTCTATTGCCCTCTCACATCTTAGAGGTCTGTAGCAATTTATATTTGTAAGCACAAATACTCTTTCATTTTTACTCTTTGTCAAAGCTGTGGGGAAAGGGACACTGGAACAGCAGATCTGAATACTTATTACTAATGTGTAATAAAAGAAAAATTCTGTTTATATTGCTTGAAAATATAATTACAAATATGGTAACATCCATCAGCCTATGACCCATGGCTATGGATGCTAGAATATTTTGTCAGGAATCATAAGATAAGATGGTAATACTGATGCATATGTTAAAATGAGATCTTGTCTGTCTTGATTTGGCATGTTTCTGGAACTTGATTATAGAAAAAAAGAAATAATTCCCAATTGTGATAAAAAATTGCATCCTTTTAAAGAAACTTGGAAGACTACTGTAACAATTAATAATTTCCTCTTATAAATATTTTAGCATTCATCAGTCACCATGAAGGCTTTTTAAAATGATATTTTCTAGCAAATATCATTTGAGAGTAAATAGAGTAAGTCTAGACATTTGCTTAGGTTCCTTTTCCTTCCATGATTTAAGACTTTTCAGCCAGTAAAAAATGTTCTAAACAAATAACAATTAATATTTATTTTTTTATTGGGAAAATGGTTAAATATTTCTGCATGTTTGATTAACTGTCTACTTTAACTTTAGTGATTTGGCTTATCAAAACCAGCACATTGTTTCAAAGCCAGCACAAATGACATTGCTTTCTATTTAATCACTGCCTTTGCTACCATTAGCACAATAGTTACATGGGAAGAACTGATCATGTTCTCTGTGATGTTAAATGTAGACAGCAAAAAGCCCCAACTTGATACTGTGCTGGTATGCTGCAACTGAGCTATTTTTAATATTTCCTTGTAACTGATTTGTAAGTGAATTGTGCTTAGGCAGTGTCAGACCTTTCCTGTCAGCTACTTTAACAGCAAAGAGATAGCTCAATGAATAATTCATTGAAAGCAATTTTCTCCTAGTCACTGAGTCATCAATCATAGTTGCCTAAAGAGCCTTGAATTGGCCAGCAGAGCTCTATTCACAGGTAGTGTGATTTAGGGAATAGGAGCCACATTCATACCGACAGGTCAGGTAGCAATAAGTAACGGAAGGTATCTCCTTTACAGCCTGCTAATGAGTCCCAAAACTGTGTACTATTTTCAATTCCCCCCTTTTTGTTTTTTTGTTGGGTTTTTTTTTTCCTTTTTCAAAATATCACTCAGAATTGTAGCCATAGGGTGGTTTTGCCAAACAAAGGTGCAGTTGGATGAAAAACCAGTGTAAATATTTGCACATTTTTTCTGGCAGAAATCCTACTCTGAAAAGAACCTCTTCAAAAGGGAAAAGTGATTTGATACATGATTGCATGCATTTACCCATGTAATTGAAATAATGAGAGATGATTGCTTTGAGCTAATAGTCATAAGTTACTGGTCTTTTTGTTTAATCCAACCATCAGCTGTCAAGAGCCTCACAGGAGCATTGGGAAGATGCACCAAGGATATCATTTGCATCACCTCAGACTGTAATTTTGTTGTTTTTTTCAGAGCTGATACAAGCGTCAGATTCTATACAAATCCCCCTGGAGCATAAGCGCTCTAGTGTTGTTTTGATAGGAGCAAAGAGAAAAGGAGCACGTATATGCCTGCTCCTAGTAGCTTAAATGCTCTCAGGATCACAAATAAAATAAAAGCAGTTTTATGGCAGACTTCTTACAATTGTTAAAAACTAATTTTGCATCACAGTCAAGGTAGGTCTTTGTGCTTGAGAAAGTCTCATTTGAGCACAATTTTCAAATATATACATCTTATCTCATTGTGCTTATTGTTCCAGATGACAGATACCTTTGTGGTGTATTATACATCACCCATTAATTCCCTAAGCACTACCTATTGTATTAATACCAGCTGTCTATGACTATTCAACCAGCACAAGAAAACAGGCAAAAACAATGGTGCAGTGATGAGTCATAATTTTCATAGTCTTGCTTAATAAGGAGGTGTGAAAAATGTTTTCTAAATATTGTAGCTCTGCTGTTGTCTATATGTGATTATAATGTTTATGCAAGCAACACAAAACAATGTGTACACAATCAACATCTGGCTACCGAGATTCCTCTATAGAAAGATTCAGAGAAGATTTATTGAGTATTTCACACAATGGGCCAGATTCTGATACCCTGACTATGAGTAGCAACCTTATGCCATAAGTGGTCTTGCTGATTTCGTGGTTCTACTTAACATCACTAAGGGTATCAGAATCTGGCCAAAATAATTAAGTTTAAATAACACTTTAATACATTTGGAACAAGTTAAAATTTTAAAAACTGTTCAGGTAGATCAGTGGATTTATGGCAACCAAGAATGAGATTTTAATTTAGCTGTATATTAATTGTATACTTTGCCACTTTTTTCCTCCCATTTTTCAATATTACCTGCCCTCTGTGTGTGGTAGAGATGTTAAGTTACCCCACAGGAGTGCACTGCCAATCAATGATAGCAATACTCTCTTACGCAACTAAATTGTCCAGGGTTCATTGCATGGTGCATGTCTCACCAACTCTACCAGATGCGGCAATCTCTAAAACAGCCTATTTGCTATTAAAATGATCTATTATGGGCCTGCTCCCGCAAAAAGCTACAGCTAGGTGCACCACATACTGGACTGCTAGTGGGACTGCTTGAAGTCAATGGGCTATTTGGAGTAGTGAGCACAACGCTCATTAATGCTTTCAGAACTGTAAGTTTGTACTAGCTGGTTTATAAAATAAAAGCTGATCATAGCAACAGCTAAGGAACTACTATAGGGTCCTAATCCAGCAAGACATTTAAGCATCTGGTTAACTTTAAGAATGTGAGTAATCCTGTGCAAATCACACACTTACATGTTTAAGTGCTTTGTTGGCCTCTGGTCTAGATGCATAGGGTGAGATACTGTCCCCATTGAAGTCAATATCAAAACTCCCATTGACTTCCGTGGGACCAGCATTTCAACACTGAATTCTAAATTAATTGTAATGGCAATGGTTTTCTCAGACATAAATATCAAAAAAGATTCTGAGAAGTGAAATGCCTGGAAGGAAAGGTGAAGTATTTCTTGACATTGTATTTGCATCAATGGAACAGAACCGGGGTGGGGGGACCACTTTTAAAAGTGGGAGGGCTATGCCCCCCTCTTTTTAACTTGGGTGTAGTTTTTTTGAGGGGAAGACATTGGTATTGCCCTACTGCCTGAAGCTTGCAGTTTGGGAGGGACAATGCCACTCCCTGCCCCCCAAACTACACTCTTATTAAAAGGTGGGGGGCCTGGCACTGGTGCCCCCCCCCCACTTCTACAAAGGTTCTGACATCCTTGATTTGCATCCTGTTGATTCTCGTCTTTTTAATCTTGATAACACAATGTTGTTTTTTATTGTAAACAAGCAGTGCAGTAATTGAAATACAGAATTGCATTATTATATATTTTAATTATATAATTCTATATACATTAATATTATATATATGTTACATATTTTAGCAACTTATTGCTTGTTGCCCTTGTGAAACTATTTCATCATCCTATAAAGTTCAACCAGAATTTGAGTTTTACTCATGATCAACTGATATGAAAAGGTAGACAATGGTGGAGCCAGAAGATATTTTTCATTTAATATTCTGCAGTCAATAGTTTGTGTACTATTTAATTGTGGATATCTCTCAAATCAAGACTGCAGAACTTGAATCTGAATTTATAGCTCAACCTGGAGGCTTCTAATTATATATCTAGAAAAGCGTTTGAATAGCCTGAATGTTTTCAAGGATGATTTGGCTCAATGCATGCTTAAAGGGGGAAAAAAACCGTATTTTTATCTTTTTAATGTTAATGTGGCAAATGTCATACCTTAGTAAAATCTATGCTTTGTAATACTCCTCTGGGGCTACTCAGAGTTGAAAGTCAATGATAACCTGTTCAAGCCATTCTTTTGACTGAAACACAGGATTAGAAAGCAATGTTGAAACTGTAAAGCAGGCAGTAAAGCAGTAGACATTACACTACATGATAGCATCTCTCCCAAAAGTGAAGAGTCCCATTTTTGTGCTGCGCTCAGAAAGAGCCAAGAGACGTTTCAGAGCTACACAAATCAAGAGGAGACATTATAATAACCCAAAACAAAACAGAAACAAATTACCATCCAGGTCTAATGGAAGAGAATTCTAGAATGAAATATAAGAATAGCCACACCAGAACAGACCAATGACCCATCTAGTCTGTTATAGTTTCCAAAAGTAGTTACTGCCAGATGCTTCAGGCAGAACTCCTCCATGCTACCCCATAATGCACCTCATTGTATAATCTACCATAGGCTAATATTTCTCTTTGAATGCAGGACAAAAAATATCTCTAGGGTAACTCAACCAAAGGGATAAATCTGACCCCAGATGTTGACCACGGTGATCCATTAACATGAGGCTTCGTAGCTCTTATTTTTATTTTAGCTAGTGTAACTGCAATTCTACTTTGTTATTGTCAATAATAATGCAGAAATGGCAGAAATGTTTGAAAAACATTCTAGTCTGTATCTGGGAAAAGGCCAGATGATGTAGGCATGTCATATGATGATGAAGAAATGTTATCCATTACAAGAGTAACCATGGAAATGTTAAACATCAGCTACTATTGTTAGACACTTTTAAATCAGAATGTCCAGATAACTTGCATCTAAGAGTATTAAAAGAATTAGCTGAGGAACTCTCTAGACAGTTAAAAGTTGATTTTATATACTGGGAAAACTGGTGAAGCTCCAGAGGACTGAAAGTAAGTTAATGTTGTGCTAATATTTAAAAAGCAAATGGGATGGCTGGAGTAATTATATGCCTGTCAGCCTGATATCAATCCCAGGCGAAATAATAGAATAGTTGATATGAGGCTTGATTAAAAAAGAATTAAAGGAAAGTAATGCCAATCCACAAGGGTTTATGGAAAACAGAGCATGTCAAATTAACAAAATATCTTTTTGTGATGAGATGGTGAATTTGGCTGATAAAGATTATAGTACTGATGTAATATACTTAGACTTCTGTAAGGCATTTCACTTAATGCCACATGGCATTTTGTTTAAGAAACTAAAATGATGATACAAAATCACCATGGCATACATTAAATGTTTAAAAACTGTCTAACTGATAGGTCTCAAAATGTAATTTTAAACAGGGGATCATAATACAGGAGGTGTTTTTATAGTGGAATCCTTCATGGGTCAGTTCTTGGCTTTAATACTTTTTATCAATGACCTAAATGGAAATATATAAATAATTACTGATAAAGTTTGCAGATAACGAAGATTGGGCAAGTGGTAAAAAATGAAGAGAACTGGTCTCCAATGCAGAGTGATCTGGATCACTAGGGAAGCTGGGAGATTCAACGCAGTGAAGTGTAAGGTCATACATGTAGGCACAAAGAACACAGGATGGGGGACTCTTTCCTGAAAAGAAGTGACTCTGAAAAAGGCTTGGAGATTGTCACGGGGTCCACTCACTGCATGTGACACCTTCTCCTGGTGGTTTTGGGGATTATCTCTTGCCCAGTGTTGCACCCTGCTCTGGTGGTGTCTCTACCCATCGTCTCTTCCACCCTACAGCCCCTCTCATTCCTGGAGCTGCAGCTTCCTGTTAGTGGCTTGGCCTTCCAGCCAGGTCGCTAAGGTCCTCCCCTTCCAGGGAAATCAATGTCCTATGGACCAGCTATTGGCTGCCATCTCCAATGCCTTGCACACTTCCCAGAGGCTGGCAGGGGAACCCAGGCCCACCCTCTACACTGGTTTCCAGCTCAGGGACCCTATAGCAAGCAGCCAAGGTCTGTATTGTCCTACCCCTTGCTGCTATTTCCATGGATTTCTTCCTACTTATCTGGCCTCCCCCCTCTGGGTTTGCCAGCCCACGCTTCCTCCTCCCAGGTATTGATGGTAGACTACTTCCTTGCAGCCCCTTGCTGTTCACAGCTCCTGGGCTCTACACCAGCCCCTCCTGTTCCTGCCCAGCTGAGCCCATTTCAAATTAGAGGCCTGCTCTCTATCTCCTTCTTCAGATGCAGCCTGGGCAGTTAATTGGCCTGCCTAGACACTTCAACCCCTCCAGGCCTTATGTGTGTGCGGGTGAGGGGCACCCAGTCACAGAAATCTTGGTGGATAATCACTTGAACACGAGCTTCCAGTATGATGCTGTGGCTAAATGGGCCACTATGATTCTTGGATGTATAATCAGGTAATATAAAGAAGGAGGAGAAGTATTCAGAACTGATGTGTCTGTGAGGGCTAACTGCGGGTAATTAACCATTGGAATAAATTAACAAGGGTTGTGGTGGATTCACCATCACTGGAAGTTTTAAAATCAAGATTGAAGGTATTTCTCGATGCTCTAGTTCAATCACAGCCATTGTACTTGAAGCAAGAATTTGGCCTCTGTTATATAGAACGTTGCACTAGATTATCACAATGACCCCTTCTGGCCCTAAAATCTATTAATCTATTCTGATAAATAGCTAATCCTTTTGTAAATATCGCCAAATTTCTTTATATTATTCAGTATTCCACATGAATAATCTTCATCGGTTAAATACATGGCATATAATATAGCTCATTTTTATCTTTTTTTAAGGCCTAAACTTTCCTTTCTGATCAATGTAGCAGGTCACACAAAAATTATCCTTCTCCCTCTACATGTACAGAGCCTCCAATTACATTAAAGGTGGTTCTGCATATGTAAAACAAACAGGCATCAAGAGATCACAAATTGGAGAGAAGAAGATGGCCCTAAATTTGAAGACTTTTTTTATAACGATAGGGTTACATGATTATAACTGAAGCCTGAATTTGGTCCATTGTCTTTTAATTTCATTAATACAAAGTCTTGATTCATTGCAGTTCTGAGCCTAATGATTGGAAAACTGATTCTCAAGCCAAATTATGTTAGCTAAACTAAGTTGTGAAAAAAAGCAGCTAGGTAATTGATGCAGTAAGTCACAAAATATTATCACTGATATCCTACTTTTTAAAAACAAGTATATCTAATTACTGACAAGAAGATCTAATGGTTGAAGTCAGCAAAGTTCACTAGAAATAAGAAGCACATTTTTAATAGTGATGATAATTAACCAATGGAACAACTTACCAAAGGATATAGTAAATTCTCCATCACTCAGAAGGTGAAATCTTGGCTTCAGTAGGTGGACTCCTTAAATCAGGGCTTTCTAAAACATATGCACTTGTTCAACCACAATTTATTGGATTAGATGCAGGAATGTCTGTCTGAAAGCTGTGCCCTGGGAAAGGATACCACTTTAACAATTATTGTTTTGGCATGATACAGTACTAGGAGGAGAAGCAAACAGAAAAAGGTTTGGTAGTATGGAAAAACAAACCTGCCTTTCAGCTTTTGAATAGTGTTTGCTGGATGTCCACAAATGTTGTACAGATTATACAGTTCATGAACCAACACAAAAACAGTTTGGAAACCCTGAAATAGTAGATAAAACATAGTTGGTAATGTCTCTCAGCTTGTTACCGAGTCAAAGATCTGATCTACAATTAAAACTTAGGTCAACATAAACATGGCACTCAAGGGTGTGAAAGATCCACATATGCTGAATAGTGTAGCTATATTGACTTACCCTCTGATGTAGATACAGCTAGATCAATGGAAGAATGCTTTAATTAACCTAGTTATGATTGCACAGGGAACTGGAGTTCCTACAGTGATGGAAAAAGCCCTTCTGTTGCTGTAGTCTGTGTCTACACTACAGGATTATGCCAGCATAGCTCTGGTACCAGAGCTATGCCATTATAGTCCCCTTAGTGTAGACATGGCCTAAAATAAACATCACCATCATTTACCCAGTATGTTAATTTGGTGGACTTAGTACCTTATTGTGCATCCAATCAATACTTTCTCTGAAAAGTGGTTTTCTTGCAATAGCCGATGAGTTGATTACAAGATAATGAAATGCACTCTGTTTTGCTGGACATGCTCATTTAGCAAGCACTCAACAGTGCATTGGCTAACCTGCAGAAGCAGCTAAAAATATAGGCCAGTCTTCATTTTATCTTATGAGGATATATGAGCAGTCTCATTTGCACAGGTGTTTTGAGAAAAAGAATATTTGAAATAGGAACCGTAATGTTCTCTTTGGTAATTTTGATCAGAATCACCTAAAATTCCACAAATCTCCATCACAGGATGGAAAGGTCACAGAGTATTCAAGATGATCAACATAATTTGATTATTCACACTAGAATTAATGAAACAATAGCTCCCCAGTACAAGCTCACTGTCGAGATGAAGCACAATGAACGTTTCCTACCAACATTTCTTTAACTTAATTAAATCAATAATGTGCCTTCATGGTATTACGAGGTGAAAATCAGAATGCCTCTAGCAATGGTAGGCCTAGAGGGGTTTTTCCATAAAAACATGTGGCGGTCAGATAGCAGGAACTATTCTTGGCAATTCCACTGCATGAAGGAAGGAGCAGCTGCAGAATGGACACACAAAGGAACTCTGCAACCATGGCATGCAGAAGAGGTGGGTGACATGACAGCTCTGCATAGGCCAACACAGGTTGTGTGGCAAGGGCTCAGACCTCAACTGGTGTAAATAATCGTAACTCCCATTAAGTCAATGGTGCTGCATAGATTTACAGCAGTTGAGGATTGGTCCTTAATCTTTATGGCAATGTACAATCATTGAGCGCATTAACTGATGTGCATTTGGGCCTGTTATAATTTTGGTATTATTGAGCAAAACATATTGATTTAATGGGCACATAGTCAGGTCCACTGGCACTAACAAATATGAAATCTGTCAAAGACAAGATACATTTGTTTTAGATCCTAGTACAAGTACCTTCAAGGGTAATTGGTTTGCAATGTAGTAACCAAAACAGCGATAAGAAACGCACAGAACAATACAACAAGTTAAGAAACTGTTACAAACAGGTGCATTGGATTTTAGTGACATATAATGAGTTTTGTAACTTGTAAAACTATACTATAAATATAGCTAGTTTAAATTCATATTTCCAAAGCTCACCTTCTGTGTAGGGTGAACATGCTGCAAGGTAAGAATTGCTTCCCGGGAGGAGGTTATGTATGTGTTCTTTTTGTATTGTATTGTTTTGTCTTTTAAAATAAATTGGGCTAAGTTTGGTTATTTGGTCTCTCAAACATTTTTCACAATGAAACAACGTGTAGTCAAACAATTGGCTATACTATTAATCAACGGTACATCTGCTAGGGATTGGGAGTAGTCAATGGCAGATGCTAGTTGCCCTATCTGGAATTTAAGATTTCTTTTAAAGGTGGGTCAAGAAATCTCCTGCTCTTCTAGGAGCCAAGACTCTCTCCCACCTCTGTTATAGCCTTTTGGAAGACTCATTTCTTTCTTCAGTAGTTAGAAATCAACCCTGTAAACACTTACTCACACAAGTACTCTTTGCAGGGTTACAGAATATGGTCCTTACAGAACAGGGATTTCATTCCTATAAAGAGAATGAATTGGCCAATCAGAATGCAACACTGAATTATCAGCACTCCATTCAGTTTATAGTGTCTGTTCACTGAGTGCTTGATCTAATTCACACCGACTCCATGGAACTGGATTAGGCCATGAATTAATGGAGGTATTATACTGTATCACAAATCCAACTACTGCAGGCATTTGTGGGGCAAAGTGTAAAAGTTCCAGCAAATTAAGAACTAAATTACTTATTGTACTTCCAGGTGAACTAGGAGTGTGTTGATTTTTTAAAATTGAAATATATAAAAAGATAAAAACCCAAATTCACATTGCTTTTGTCAATTAATTCATTTTTTTATTGTCACTTTCTGACCCTATTGGACCAGTCACACATGTATTTGTTTTCTTTTAGGTTAATCCTTTTAAAGAACGCAACACTTGAGATTCAGAAAAAGTGTCTAGGTCTTTTGCAATTCTTGAGATTTTAAAAATCTTTCAGTGGCCATTTCCTTGCTCCTTAATTCTGGTGTATCTGACCTAATGACCTAATATTTCTCATTGTGAATAATTAAAGCCACAAAAATTAAGCAAAAATGTTTTCATATAAAAAGGAACAAGCAGTCATCTTTTTTCAGGCACTATTTTTTATTCTAAATTTGAATGTTTTAAAATAGACTACTTTGCAAAAAGACAAAATGTGAGTTTTTTCAGAGGAAGAGGTTGTTGTTTTAAAATTACATATCTGATGATCAAAATAAAGTGACTGTTCATTGTGCTATCCAAATAGCCTATCTTTGTACAAAAAAACCTTTCATTTTCACAACTAAATTGAGTAAAAGGCACTGTTACCTAGCAACATTCATTGTGTTTATGACCTTTCATCCAATCTTAGCTCACAGATGTGCTTCCGAAGCTAATAAACGTACATAATACAGCCCCGCCTGCTTGATGTGTTATATGCGCCTTTAAGCATACTGAGAAATGCCCCTTATTAAAAAAAAGTGAAAAAAAATCTGAAAATACTTTTTAAAAAGTCTACTGTATGTTTCTGAAACATTTAAAAAAAAAATCTAACTGCACTAAATTTAGCTTCCTATGTAGTAAACTTACATACAATGAATGCACAACCAACTGTGCGCCAGACATGATATGATTGTGATATGATTGATTGATTTTTGATAACACTAATCAGTAGCATGATCCTGTCTCCGCTGAAGTCAGGAGTTTTTAAAGTGACTTGAAAGGAAGCACTACTGAGTCCTGGAAGACCATATATAAATGATTAAATTTCAGATAACATTAAAAATTTATCTTTTTATGTAAACATTAACATCCATAGGATTTGCATTCTGCATCCTAAGGTAAAATTCTGCCCACATTATACACAATAAACCAAAGTTACTTCAGTGTATAGTAAGGATGTAGTTCCTTAGTGTTATATAATGGTCTGAGGCTGAGCTTTCAAAGAAAGCAGTAGATTCTCTACGTGGTTAATGTTCGTAAAGCAATTTGAAGTTGAAAAATGTTACATAAGTATTGCTATTATTATCTTTGTTATTTTTAGATAGCTTTCACAAGCTTTAATATTAAGGTGCAATTATAGTCCAAAAAGTTACATCATAAAAATGACATTTTAGGGTTCCATATTTATTCTTTTTCAGTGATTCCAGCTATAAAGCTTCTCTATCTATAACTGTAAAAGATGGATTTTCTATCTCTTCAAAATAATCTTGAAATATGAAAATCAAGCTGGGTCCTTTTAGACTCTTTCACTGTCACCAATTGTAAACATTCTTCAGTCAGAACTTATCTAAGAATTTTATTGGTGCAAATAAGACACAGTGAATCCAGTTTGGCTTCCATAGCTGTACTAGCTCTGCAAGTGATACCAGGAGTAAAAAGTTGTTTCTATCAGTAAAGCAGTTAGAGATGACTCAGAAACACACGGAGCAGATGATAAGTACTAAATTTACAATCACTTTTCTGACCATAACTGCACTTCTAATAAGTTGATGGGTCAAATTCTGCTGTCAGTTACAACGAAGGGAATGGAGTTACTTCAGATTAATGCAGGTGTAATTGAGGGCAGAATTTGGGCCATTATCTCTCGATCAATCAAAGCCCAAATAGAGAATACCATGTGTGCCAAAATGAAATACACAAAAAATCCTTCATGAAGGAAACTTAAAATGTTGTGAGATTTCTTCCTTTAGAGTAAGTAATCATTCTGTAACCTCTTTCCCATGATTCTTTATTTCTGATTTAAACAATTTTTCCATGGGAGAGCAAACTTGTTCTGTGTATTACTTTGGTTATAGAAACTAGAGTGAATGGGCATTGTTTGATTTATTTATTTTAATTTCATTTGGATAATTTAACTGTTAATTAAGACTACTTAGGATTGTGAGTGCTCAACACCTTGGAAAATCAGGCCAGTTTAATTTAGGTGCTTTAATATGGATTTCAATGCCTGACTGCAATGTTTCCAAAGTTTGAACCTTTTGGTCACAGCATGTAATGACCGACATCTATTCTTCTGGATTTTATTTGGGATCCGTCATATCTCATCCCAGTTAATGTTATATAATTCTTCAGTGAAATGAGCATAAAGGGCCTAGTTTTGGTATGTGCAGTTATTGTTGACCTGATATTATCTGTTTAATGGCCACTAGATCTAGTGCAATCATTAGCAGTATCAAAGTGGTGCCTCCAGATCTCATAAAGGACTTACATTCAGTAGATGTCACCCTACTCCTGAGAACAATTTCAGTAGTCTTTTTAGGAGTCAAGGAACCAGTCCCACCTGCCATACTCCTGGCTACTCATTTACCAGGGGCCTGAGGCCTCAGAATGTCACCCCACACATGCACAACTAACAGCTCTGAGTGTTCTCAAAAGGTCTTGTGTTGCCATATGAGTGGGCTGGAAAATGAAATGAATACGTAAGGAATAGTCAAACAATTGCAGGAATCCTGTGCTTATTATGAACACACTGTGACCATCCAATAAAGGAATCTTATGTTTAAGTTGAGGCCATATGAGTCCTATACAAAGCAAAGTTGAGACTGCAGACTCTTTTTCCTCTAAGAATTCTCCGACCCAAATTTACTGCAAGATGATGGCTGCAAGGGCAGGTATCCCCTGAGGTATCCCCAAAGTACTATGTGAGTCATTCTACTGGATATCTCAAGAACAGACGCACACTGGTTGGAATTCACCCAGGATTTAGAATCGTGATTACAATCTGAGATGACAATTCTTCTTTCTCAGCAAGCGGGAAAAAGCTCCCATGGACAGGAATAGTGGATGAGATTCAAGGCACAGCAGGCAGTTTGTGCCAAGGGATCCTACCTTTGTCTTCTCTCTCCTGCCATGGGAGATAGCACTGCTGGACAGTTCCTCCTCAAAGGTCAGAAAGGACCAATATGATCATCTACCCTGACCTGCACAACAAAGGCCACAGAACCTCACCCATTTACTCCTGTAATAGACCCTTGAACTATGTCTGAGTTATAAAAGTCCTCACATCATGGTTTAAAGACTTTAAGGTACAGAGAATCCACCAGCAAGGGAGCCGTGCCCCATGTTACAGAGGAAGGCGAAAAACCCGCAGAGCCTTTGCCAATCTGCCCTAGGGGAAAATTCCTTCCCAACCCCAAATATGATGATCAGTTAAACCCTGAGCATGTGGGCAAAACTCACGAGCCAGACACTCAAGAAATAATTCTCTGTAATAACTCAGAACCTACCTCATCTAACATCCCTTCACAGGCCATTGACATATCTACCACCAGCAGTCAAAGATCAGTCAATTGCCAAATTAGGCTGTCCCATCATACCATCCCTTCCGTAAATTTATCAAGCTCAGTTTTGAAGCCAGATAGGTTTTTTGCTCCCACTGCTCCCCTTGGAAGGCTATTCCAGAACTTCACTCCTCTGGTGATTAGAAACCTGCATCTAATTTCAAGTCTAAACTTCCTGATGGCCAGTTTATATCCATTAGTTCTTGTGCCCACATTGGTGCTGAACTTAAATAATTCCTCTCCATCCCTGGTATTTATCCTTCTGGTGTATTTATAGAGGGCAATCATATCTCCCCTCAACCTTCTTTTGGTTAGGCTAAACAAGACAAGCTCTTTGAGTCTCCTCTCAAAAGGCAGGTTTTCCATTCCTTGGATCATCTTAGTAGCCCTTCATTGCACCTGTTCCAGCTGAGTTCATCTTTCTTAAACATGGGGACCAGAACTGCATACAGTATTCCAGATGTCTCACCAGCGCCTTGTATAACAGTACTAACACCTTCCTATCTCTACTGGAAATACCTCGTCTGATGCATTCAAAGACCGCATTAGCTTTTTTTATGACCACATCACATTGGTGGCTCATAGTCATCCTATGATCAACCAATACGCCCAGATCCTTCTCCTCCTCTGTCACTTCCAACTGATGCGTCCCCATCTTATAGCAGAAATTCTTGCTATTAGTTCCTAAATGCATGACATTGAGCTTTAGACTATTAAATTTCATCCTATTTCTATTACTCTAGTTTACAAGGTCATCCAGATCTTCCTGTATGATCTAGAATCATAGAATATTAAAGTTGGCAGAGACCTCAGGAGGTCATCTAGTCCAACCCCCTGATCAAAGCAGGACTAACCTCAGCTAAATCATCCCAGCCAGGGCTTTGTCAAGCCACAGCTTAAAAACCTCTAAAGATGGAGATTCCATCACCTCCCTAGCTAACCCATTCCAGTGCTTCACCACCCTCCTAGTGAAAATCTTTTTCCTAATATCCAACCTAGACCTCCCCCACCGCAACTTGAGTCCATTGCTCCTTGTTCTGTCATCTACTACCATTGAGAACAGCCTAGCTCCATCCTCCCTGGAACCCCCTTTCAGGTAGTTAAAGGCTGCAATCAAATCCCCCTCATTCTTCTCTTTTGCAGACTAAACAAACCTAGTTCCCTCAGCTTCTCCTCATAAGTCTTGTGCTCCAGCCCCCTAATCATTTTTGTTGCCCTCCGCTGGACTCTCTCCAGCTTGTCAACATCCTTTTTATATTGGGGGTCCAAAACTGGAAACAGTACTCCAAATGTGGCCTCACCAATGCCAAATACAGCGGAATAATCACTTCCCTTGATCTGCTGGCAATGCTCCTACTAATACAGCCCAATATGCTATTAGCCTTCTTGGTCACCAGGGCACACTGCTGACTCATATCCAGCTTCTTATTCACTGTAACCCCCAGGAACTTTTCTGCAGAACTGCTGCCTAGCCCGTCGGTCCCCAGTCTGTAGCTGTGCCTGGGATTCTTCCATCCTAAGTGGAGGACTCTGCATTTGTCCTTGTTGAACCTCATCAGATTTATTTTGCCCCAATCCTCCAATTTGTCTAGGTCACTCTGTATCCTATCCCTACCTTCTAGGGTATCTACCACTCCCACTAGCTTAGTATCATCTGCAAACTTGCTGAGGGTGCAATCTACCCCATCTTCCAGATCATTAATGAAGATGTTGAACAAAACTAGACCCAGGACAGACCATGGGGCACTCCGCTTGTGACCGGCTGCCAGCTGGACATGAAGCCATTGATCACTACCTGTTGAGCCTGATGATCTAGCCAGCTCTCTATCCATTTTATAGTCCATTCATCCAACCCATACTTCTTTAACTTGCTGATAAGAATACTGTGGGAGGCTGTATCAAAAGGTTTCCTAAAGTCAATGTATATCACGTCCACTGCTTTCCCCACATCCACAGAGCCACTCACCTCTTCATAGAAGGCAATCAGGCTGGTCAGGTATCCTGATCCTTCTCTGTATTGGCAATACCCCCCAATTTTGTGTCATCTGCAAAATTTATTAGCACATTCCCACTTTTTGTGCCAAGGTCAGTAATAAAAAGGTTAAATAAGATTGGTCCCAAAATCGATCCCTGAGGAGCTCAACTAATAACCTCCCTCTACCCTGACAGCTCACCTTTCAGTATAACCCATTGTAGTATCCCCTTTAACCAGTTCCTTATCCGCCTTTCAATTTTCATATTAATCTCCAACTTTTCCAATTTAACTAATAATTCCCCATATGGAACCGTATCAAATGCCTTACTAAAATCCAGGTAAATTAGATCCACTGCATTCCCTTTGTTTAAAAAATCTGTTATCTTCTCAAAAAAGGAGATCAGGTTGGTCTGGCACTATCTACCTTTTGTAAAGCCATGTTGTATTTTATCCCAATTACCGTTAACCTTAATGTCCTTAACTATTTTCTCTTTCAAAATTTTTTCCAAGACCTTGCATACTACAGAGGTCAAACTAACAGGCCTGTAGTTACCCGGATCACTTTTTTTTCCTTTCTTAAAAATAGGAACTATGTTAGCAATTCTCCAGTAATACGGTACAGCCTCTGAGTTTACAGATTCATTAAAAAGCCTTTCTAATGGTCTTGCAATTTCATGTGCTAGTTCCTTTAATATTTTAGGATGGAGATTATCCACCACCACCCCCCACCCCGATTTAGTCCCATTAAGCAATTCGAGTTTAGCTTCTACCTTGGATGTGGTAATTTCTACCTCCATATTCTCATTCCCATTAGCCACCCTACCACTATCCCCCAGCTCATTATTAGGCTCATTAAAAATGGAGGCAAAGTATTTGTTTAGATATTTGCCCATGTCTAGATTATCCTTAGCCTCCACCTCATCCTCAATGCTTAGCACCCCTCCCCCCCCCCATCTCACCATTATCTAATAGGTATGAGCAACAGGTTTCAAAAGCAACAGTTTCTACTCTCAGAGAAGTTTGTACTGATGCAGAGGACTTCATTCCTTAGCCAAACACAACTCACACAACACCTTTCCCAGAAATGTGTTGTGTCCCTTCCTCCCAGGGGCTATCTCAGGCATTGCTTCCTAGACCACAAAAAGCTCTCTGAACTTTCTAGCTCATTGGCAGTCGTTTCATGCTTCCTTTTGTGCAGGTTATACCTCTGTAAAACATGTGGGGAGTTCTTTAACATACTTCTAACAATATTCATGCAATTATTCTGACGGAATTCCTTAATATTAGTGGGAAAGTCTGACAAAGAGTTATATTTAAGTGAGATTAGCATCTCTTCTTTGGAAAGAAGAATACCTGAAAAATGTGGGGATTGTTGTGGTCAGTTGCAAACAACTATGTCAGAGCTCAATAGAACTATTAGAAAACACGCAACAAAAATTGTGCATTGGCATCAAAGCTGCAATATCTGTCATATTTTTATCTTCAGATGTCCCCATTATTTTAACATCTCTACTGCAAAAACAATTTTCCACATTTTTGTGTCTTCCATGCATTACAAAATCCTTGAACAAGAGTTTTTAGGGATCTCTCACTAACCTATTAATATATCTGGGGAACCAGCTTGTCCAGCTGAAGGGTTTTAATATCAATAGAATCCACATAACTAACTTTATTTGTCATCCATTTAATCAAAACTACTGATCTGGGTCAAAATCACAACAAACTGACTCTCCATGGATGTTAAAGTCAACACTGCTACCTTAAGTATTTCTCTAACAATGTCACTGTAGTCAAGGCTATATAAGAAGAAGATGTCTAGAAGGCTTGCATTCACAAAACAGCAAGCATGTGAGTATTTTGAGAATCTGGTTTGAGAGTCTGGGTCTTTTAAAAAAATCTGCCGTTTCAGCTTATTCTTTGCTTATGCAGTACAAAATATTTATTGTGTATCTCCTAGGGCTTACTAACACTTAGGATGGATTACATTTTCTCTATTCAGAATATGTATAGTTAAGGCTGATTTCCATTATAAGCTTGTCTTTGGCTCCTTTTCCCACTCGGAGACTGCCAAAATTAAACCAAGCCAGACATGATCTATAGAATCATAGAATCATAGAATCATAGAATATTAGAGTTGGAGACTGCCAAAGGTCATCTAAACCCTGCTCAAAGCAGGACTTCTGATAGGGCTTTGTCCAGACATGATCTATGCCAAGATAGAATACGCTGGAAAATCGGAGGGAAAAAATCTAATCAGGCAACCAGGAGACAGAGAACAGAAAAAAAAAAGTAATTGTTTAAATTAAATGGATTTGCTTAACTTGGGATACTTTTCCATCTGTCAGGGAGATATTTAGCTATTACCATGTAGTTAATGGAGTTTAGCCAGGTGCTAACCAAGTGTGAAAATCTAAATACTAATCATAAATAGAGGAGCTTCCAAATTAATCTTTTTGATCAGATTACAAATATGGTTGATAAAGGTAATAGTGTTGACATAGACTTCGTAAGCATTGGACTTGGTACTGCATGACATTTTGATTAAAAAACTAGAACAATATAAAATTAATAACACACATTAAATGGATTAAAAATATTCTATCCAATTGGTCTCAAAATGTACCTTCACATAGGGAATTATCATCGAGAGGGTCTTGTGTGGCCCTGCAGGGATCGATTCTGGGCCCAATGCTATTTAACATTTTTATCAATGACCTGGAAAAAAACATAAAATCATCACTGATAAAGTTTGCAGATGACACAAAATTGGGGGAGTGGTATGACAGGTAACTGATTCAGAGCAAACTAATTTATTTTGAAAACTGGGAGCAAGAAAACAATATGCATTTTAATAAAGCTAAATAAAAATGTATACATCTAAGAAAAAGAACAAAGCCTATACTTATAGATGAGGGACTTTATCCTAGGAAGCAACAACTCTGAAAAAGATTTTGGGGTCTTGGTGGATAGTCAGCTGAACATGAGCTCCCAGTGTGATTCTGTGGCCAAAAGAGCTAATGTGATCCTGGGATGCATAAACATGGGAATCTTGAGCAGGAGTAGAGAGGTTATTTTACCTCTGTATTTGGCACTGGTGCAACCACTGCTGGAATACTCTGTTCAGTTCTGCTGCCGACAATTCAGGAAGGATGCTGATAAATTGGAGAAGATTCAGAGAAGAGCCACGAGAATGACTGAAGGATCAGAAAACATGCCTTATAGTGAAAGAGTCAAGGAGCTCAATCTATTTACCTTAACAAAGAGAAGGTTAAGGGATGACTTGATCACAGTCTGCAAGTATCTACATGGGGAACAAATATTAAATGATGGTCTCTTCAATCTAACAGAGAAAGGTATAACACGATCCAATGGTTGGAAGTTGAAGCTAGACAAATTTAGACTGGAAATAAAGTGTAAATTTTTAATGGTCAGAGTAATTAATCACTGGAATAGTTTACCAAAGGTTGTGGTGGATTCTCCATCACTGACAATTTTTAAGTCTGGATTGGGTGTTTTTCTAAAAGATATGTTCTCGGAATTATTGTGTGCACGTTGTATCGCCTGTGTTATACAGGAGATCAGATTAGGTGATCACAAAGGTCCCTTCTGTTCTTAAGATCTATTAATCTATGTAAGAAAAGCTAAGAAATATATTTTCTAGAGTACTCTCATGGAGTACCACCCCAACCCTCATCCGTTTAGTGGGATCCTGCTGCATATGTCAAGAAATAGGACATGGGATCCACAGACAATACTCATGCCACATTGCAGATCAATAAAGAACAAGAATCTCCAGCAAAGGAAAAAAGAAGACCTGAAAGAAAAACAGGCAGTCCTATTCCAACTCATCTGCCCTCTGCATACTACAGATCCTACTGAGCTTCACTGCAAATTAATTGGTTCTTTCCTCCTGGCTAACCCCCATTCTAGCCATTTAGTTGAAGTAGCCATTGAGAGCAGATTTATGGCCTGGGGAGAAGAGGCCTTCCCTATCCCCATAACGGATATTGCCAGCATCCACCTCACTAATAGAGTAGGGTATTGGGTCTCTGGATTTGGTGCTTAATGACTGGTGTCTTGTCTGATTTTAGCTGCTAGGGCATGTAGAGCCTGAGCTGATTCCTTCACATATCTAAATTTAATATATGAAGCTTCTTCCTTCTTCAGTATCCAGTGAGATTATCGTTATTTTTTAAAAAAAAGGAAATATGGTCATTTTATTATCACCTTAATAGCTTTCTTACAGTGTAATATTTTCTTACTGTGTGCCAGTAGTCAGAGTATATTCTAGTAGGGAATTCTACTGAGAGACATAACAATTGCTGTTAGATATCTCAGTAATCTTCTAATAAATAATATAAGAGGGTTGTTTGCATTTATCACAGTGATGCTAAAGCAAATACCCATGTGGGGAAGAAAGCTTGCATATTTATAACAGCAAATTTACATTTAACTGCACATAAAAATATATCATTCCTTTATAAAATACTTCTTTACAATTTCCATTAAAAATCATTGTGTAATTATGTTAAAGATACAAACTTTACAAAAATTATGCCAAGCATTATCAGAAAAAATGCACTGCGATTACAAGGGCATATGCTCTGTAAGAACCTTTTTTTACTATTTCTGTTACTTGGGGATAAAAAATGGGGAATTCATATCTTGAAACACTGTGTTAAAAAGCCCCAATACAGGAAAGTATTTATGCACATGCTTAACTTTGTGAATATCAATAATTCCATTTACTTCCATTTAAGTACTTTGCTGAATCAAGGCCTAAGAGAAGACCAAATTAAAAAGCATTTTAATCACAGAAGTAACTGATTTTACTACGGTATTAATTTTGCCTTCTCAAAAGTAATCCAACTTCAGTTAATAAGAGCTGATTCATCACTATCGCTTACTTTTTGATAATATGGACATCTTTCTAGGAATCAAGTGGACCCTGTTATATATCAACGATCTGTGATGCTGAAAGTGTGAGTTAACACACCAGGAGGGAGTTCCACTACGATAAAGAGAGAGTATGCAGAAAACAATTAAGAAATACACTGCACTAATTATTTTAACAAATGGTTGCAATTGTGTTGGCAAATGTAGATGGAGTTCTCACGGTTACTGCTGTGTGCTCAGGTACAACCAGTGATTCAGTACAATCCCTAGATTACAAACTTTAGAAATAAATGGTGTGCAAGTTACCTTAATTTAAGAAGTTGATTTAATTTCAACCATTACCTTTATATTTGTCTGGGTAGAGCTTCAGTCCACTTGCTTTCATCCAAGTCTTTACCAGACACTGAGAAGACTGATCAATTACATAGTATATGCCAAAGGAAATGGAGATATAGTCAATAGAAGCCCCTCCGTTGACTTCAATGGTTGTTGCAGTGTAGTGTCGTCAGTATGCTGGTTACTCACCACCTCTAGTATCCTCATATGATCAGGACAGAAGACAGAAAAGAATCAGTGAGCAGGACAGATGATAGAAGAGGTGCCTTCTGTATCCTATAACCAGTGAATGAAGGAGGTTACGGATGGAAAGACCTACTATAAGTTAGTTAACCTTTTGCTCCAGGCAGCATTGTTTCTTACAATCCTGAGAGTCTGTCATTTGTTACTGGAGCTCACAGTCTGGCAGTGTTGTTGAAGTCTCAACTGCTGTTAATCACATAGCAGCCACTCCAGAAAGGCTTCATTTTTTTTCACCTTTGTCTAGTAGTCGATGTGGGGCATACTACTGATCCATGCTTTCATCCCCTCAGGATTAGGGTACAGCACTGCACTCTTCAAAGGGCTCTTCCTAAAGTCAAGCCAGAAACTGAAGCTGATGCAGAATGCAGCAGCTCACTTGGTTTGTGATACTCCTCACTAGGAGCCCAAGCTCTAGCATTTGCACTGGCTGCTTATTGGTTTCCAAGTGATGTTTTTTACTTATAAAGCCTTAAACTAAAGTACACTGGTCCAAAGCTATTTAGAGTTGATTTAGTTATGGAGAAAGAATGTACAGGGTCTATAAAATTGGATGAGTATTTAACAGTAGGACATCCAGAGCTTTTGGATGGTTACTTTTTATTGTTTTATATCTCCAATTAAATAAATACAAATTTTCAGGAGATGGTCTCTTACACTGTGTCATGCTGCCACAACTGCAGTGAATGAAGATGCACTTGGTACAAAAGAGAGGGAGTTGCTACTGTCAGGGCATTTTCCATGAAAGTCTATTAACTTTGGTATATTTAGAAACTTTGATCCCTCATGACCCTAGGGTGCTCTGGGGGCTGGGGAGGTCCTCAGCATAACTTAGGCTACGTCTTCACTGACAGTGGCAAATTCGCCGCCATCAGATCGATTTCTCTGGATCGACTGAGTGGTCAGTGAAGACCCGCTCAGTCGATCCAGAAATCGACGTATTAAGATCACCTTCTCAAGTGGCGTAGCGTTGCGTCGATGAGAACACAGTTCCCGTCAGCGCAGTGCAGTGAAGACAGTGCACAGAAGAGAAGGAGAGAAGTCGACGGAAGTTATGCAAGTTTTTTGCGTAGCTTGTGTAACTCTGGTCGACTGCCACCGAATCTCGGAGGTTAAGTGTAGACAAGCCCTTAGACAGCCCTGTGAATCTGTCCAAGTTATGGCAGTCTCCCTAGGCAGCCCTATGAGCTACAGTACTGCCACACATCTATGTGGTGCTGAGAGCTGTGGTCCTGCCCACAAAATATCCCTCAAGCCCTCAGACCTGTCCACAGGGGATCCTTGTAAGGTAGCCTTATGCACTTATACAGTGTCTGCCTACAAAGAAACAGGATTTTTAGGGCCCCATTTTTATGCCATTCCAGTCCTTATACCTGACATAAAAAGGCTGGAAGCAAGGTGAAAATCTTACCCTAGATTTCTTAATTCCACCATATTAGCTTTTCTGCAATCTAATACCCTTCCATGTCTGTATTCTGTCAATCTGTTCTTTACAAATTAGCCACTGAAACAAACTTAATCTACCAAAGGAATTTGTCACAGGATATTCTCGTCATTACATCTAAAGGGTGAAATAAAAAGAGAAATATGTTGCACTGACCAAAATTAAAAACGTTTGGGACAGTAAAGTCTTGTGTGAAATAATGATACACTTATATGCAGACTAAAGACAAGCACAAAGAAAAAGCACTATTATACCTTAAGACAGTTTCTAAAATGTGGATGGCACTGAGGAAAAGGCAACAGGATCAACTACAACTTCAAAATGATCATCGACAGTTTATACACATTGTCTGACAAATACATTTCCCTTCTACTGTACAGTCTGCTCCATTTAATGACATTTGACAGTAAGAATGCTAAGCAAAAACATCTAACTTTCATATTTTCTAAACACCACAAAAGTAGAAATCCCTCCTGCAGCTTATTTGGCGGCATTTACACATTTTAACACCATGTTTTCTTTATTTTCAGCAAGTGTTTATTTTTGTTTCCGGTGATTAAGTTTGACAAAATTAATTAATTAATTAAGCTTAAAAAATTTGATTTTACAGGTATGCTGCAATTTTTCAAGTCTAAATTAATTCAACAGAGACTTCGCTGCACGAAGTCATGATCAGTGGAATGGAGTCAGAGGGCCCCACTTCCCTTGAGAGACTGTTATTGAAAACAGGGAACCCAGAAAAACTTGGGAATGCGGGAAGTTTGGCTGGAAGCAACTCAGCCAATGGACAGAGCAGTGCACGAGATTTAATAAAGCTCCACTTCTCCAACATAACCTGCATTCAGCTTCACTCTTTACAAATGTAACATGGTTTGGCAGCATCTGAGCTGTGAGTTCTCTCAAGTGCAGCAGCTGGCAGCATGAGCCATGGAATTCAGTCTGAAACCCTCTTTGAGCCCTGGATTTTGCAGACACAAACCTAGCCCAGCAATGGACCTAGGGGAAGGAAGAGTTTGAGCTGTTCACATCTCTGGCCAGTGAAACAGTGAATGTGGCTGCGGAATTAGGCTGGAAGGAGCTCAGCCACATGGACTGAGCAGTCCACAGGGTTTGATGAAGTTCCACTTGTTCAACTGAACCTGCATTCTGCTTCACTTTTTGTGAATGAAAAGAACATGAGGTCGAGAAAGAGAGAGATCTTGAAAGTGAGCTAACGAAAGCCCAAAGATCAGTCTGTCTGAATCTCTCTGGAATATAGGTAGCAAAATGCTGAGTCAATCTCCATGGTGTCCAAGTAGGATACAAGGAATGGTGAGTGGGAGTCACAATTGCCATAAGAAATCTCTTTTGTTTTTCCCATTTTTATACTAATGCATTCCCTTTTTAGTTCTAAAGATACATCATCATCTAATGTGCCATGTGCAATTGAAGTGGCGACATCAGCCTACAGTATGTGATGAACATATGAAACTGTCTGCCTATTTATATAGTCTTGTCATCACAAAATCTGAATGTCTATTTACGGAGGGTTTCATATATTTTATAATCTAACCCCTTAGTCTACTTGACATTGACCTACTGAGGTAGGTAGGGCAACCGGGCCTACAGTCTCCCTAATTCCTCTTGGAATGAGACAAGGATTCTGCTATGCACTGGAATCTGTGTTCCACTTAGGATTGGTGCTTATAGCTGGGGTTGAGGGATTGCAGACCCAGCCAAAAACAATTTTTAAATTGAGCTGAGGGTGAACTTTAAGGACTGTTTTACCAAAGCTGCTGCTCCCAGATTATGATAGACCCCTCCCACCCAGCACACCTTTTCAGACCATTTTAAGCACATCCTAGGATATAGCCAGAGCTACACATTAGTGTGAAGTGCCCCATTTGTGTTAGTGACTCTTAAATGTTTATCAGGAGTTTCATCCTTAAATATGATGCAGTCAAAGAGTTTTTAAATTATAGCATTTATTGAAAAAGGACATACAACACACACATAAAAAGAAAGGGAAGTTTAGAGAAATATTGAGATAGGTTATCTCCTTAGACATAGTTGCTTGAAAAGACAGATATACAGTAGTTAAAGAATAGGAAAGCTGGGAAGTGCCTTAAACAATTCAGTCTTGAATACATCATACCACAATTTGAGAGACAGAAAAGTAGAATGAAGACAAAGAGAATGGAGAACAATGGGGAAGGAATAGGCAACAGAGAAGGGAAGATACAGAAATAGAAGGGACAGAGAGAAAATAAAAAGAGAATAAGGCAGGATGAGGCTGGGCCACTATGCAATGTGGGTATGAAGGAGATAAAAGATTATCTAGGTTTGTTCCAAACACTAAATGTTTTCAAGGGGGACCAGGTAATTTCCATCCTAGAATAATGGAAGAACTGGCACATGAGATTGCTAGTCTGGTAACAAGGACTTTTTATAAATCTGTGTATTCAGGGGTAATACCATATGACTGGAAAATAGCTAATGTCATACCTATATTTTAAAAAGGGGGAGGGGGAAAAGGAGATCTGGGCAATTACAGGCCTGTTAGTTGGCCTTTTGTAGTTGTAAGGCTTTAGAACAAATTGTGAGGGAAAGAATAATTAAATTCATGGATGTAAACATAAAAGGAGATGTAATGTGACATGGGTTTACCAAAGGTAGATCGTGCCAAATTAACTTGATTTCCTTCTTTGAGAAAATAACTGACTTTTTAGATAAAGGGAAATACAGTAAATGTAATATACTTGAACTTCAGTAAAGTACTTGACATAGTACCATATGGGAAATTATCATTTAAATTAGTGAAGATGGGGATTAGTACAAACATTGTACAGTGGATAAGGAACTGGCTAAAAAGTAGAAGGCAACCAATCATTCTGGAAGGTGAACTACTGGACTGGAGGAATGCTACTAGTAGAGTTCCTCAACAATTGGTCTGGAGATCAATATTAATCAATATTTTTATTGTAATGGCCATGGCACAAAAAATTGGAATATGCTGATGAAATTTGCTGATGAGACAAAGTTGGGTGGCATCATCAATACAGAGGAAGATCAGAATATTATACAGGAAGATCTGGATGATCTTGAAGACTATGAAGTGACAGAAATAGGATGAAAATCAATAGTACAAAGTGCAGGTCTTGCACTTAGAGTCTAATAATAAGAATTTCTGCTATAAGGTGGGGTTCATCAATCTGAAAGAAGAGAGGAGGAGAGAGACATACAAGTGTTGATCGATCACAGGATGAGCTGTGAAAAAGGCACATGTGATTCTAGGATATATCAGGCAAGGCATTTCTAGCAGAGAAAGAAGCATTCATGCCATTGTACGAGATGTTGGTAAGACTTCATTTGGAATACTGTGTGCAATTTTGGTCACCATCTTCATGAAAGATAAATTCAAAGTGAAACAGGTGCAGAGAAGAGCTACTAGGATGATCAGGAGATTGGAGGGTCTATGTTAAGAAAGGACACTGGAAGAGCTTGGCTTGTTTGTCTGGCAAAAAAGAAGGCTGAAAGAGGTAAAACTCTAATTACAGCATGGGTTTAAACACAAAGGAGGGTGAAGAGCTGAGGACCATGCTAGAGGTCCATGTTGGCTAGAGGATCAAGAGCACAAAAGCAAATGAACAAATTCAGCCTTGAAATTAGAAGAACGTTTCTAACAATCTGAAGGTGAGGGTCTGGAACAGCTTCTCAGTAGCAAAAATCTTAATAGTTTTAAGAGCGAGCTGGACAAATTTATGAGTGCAATTGTATGACAGTGTTGCTTGTAGTGGTAGGGGTAGAGCACTCAGCAGCTCTATGGCCTGCAGTTGGTTTATGTCTTATGTTCCAAAAGCTCATATTTCAGGGCTTCAGTCAGTCACTTTCTGAAAGGATCCACTCTCTGAATGTATTCTGGGGTGAGGGGATTGGATCTCCTCTGGAACATCAGGGATGGCTATGGCTGGAGATGGGAGATAGAACATGAAGGGCCAGTGCTCTGAAGTGACACTGAGAATTCTCTCTCAGGCACTTGTCTGGATGGTTCTTGCTCACGTGCTCAGGGTCTAGCTGATTGCCTTACATAGGGTCAGGAAGAAATTTTACTCTAGGTCAGACTAGTCGTGGCCTTCAGGGTTTTTTGCCTTCTTCTGCACCACGTGGATGTTGGTCACTTGCCGGGACTGACTGGGTATATCTCACTTCATCAATTCATTGTCATAGCAGGGGCCTCAGGCACTGGTACACCTCCTATTCTCTCCCTGTGGTACACAACAGTTTAGTCTCCTCAGGGCTATAAACTTAAACTCTATGAGAAAAAGGAAAGAAGGAAAGAAAGATGATGCCCCAGAATATGTCTACTTGTACATGGAAAGATGTTGAGATTTTCTTTTTGCCCCTGGTGCTCTCTCTGTCAAGGCTGAAATGCATTGGCAGGGTAAAATTCACATTGCTACCCTCCATGCTATGAATAAATAAATGGCTGCAGTTTCCAGTTTTTTTAGTCTGGTACTTTTCTCAAGCTCTTTCAAGTCATTTTCATATATAAAAAGTAAAATATGGGGTCAGACCCTAAGCTCGTTGTAGCTCCATTGAAGTTTGCACCCTCTGTTTTAAAGAAAAAGCCCCACTTCTTAAAAGTATGCATTTTCTGACAAATTAATTTACCAGCTGAGACTTGAAAATGCATGGCCTGGATTGCATCTGCATGTAAGCAAGTACTTTCATGCGGTGATGCAGATGGAATACTGCAATTGTTCCTTCTAGTTTCTCTAATAATAATGTAACATATTTCATTGCTCATTTGTTAAAAATTTTCTTCCTGTTTTGATCTGAATTTAAATTTATTACTACCATAAAGTAACTTGCAAGTTTCTACAGCTTTCTTCTGTAGATTCACAACAAATTTGTCTTTTTTTTTTTTTTCATTTGACTGATTATCAAAAATTATAGGAGTGGAGAAAAAAGTCCAGAGAGACATTTGGGATGCTCCCAGCCCATGACAAAGCCCTTAGGCCTCACTAAACATTGACAAATGCATAGCTGGAAACCAGTCTGCCTCACCTGTGTGTTAGTATTATTCAAATAGATATTAGATTTATAAAGATATGTTTAATGTTCATGAAATACTTGTAGGATGCTGCATGTATTATTCTTACTTATAACATCTGTACCCCATATTATAAAGTGATATTAAGTGTTTGCATTGTAATCCTTTGTAATTGTGTAAGTCATCAAAAAGGAAAGGAGCGTTAATTAATTTACAAATTCTGGCATTCGACAGAAGCTGTTAGGTCCTGCCCTCCAAGAAGGCCCACTGTAACCAAATGAGGCATTGAGAAACACCAAAGAACAAACATCGAAGACTTTGTTGATTGCTTCCCTCAACAGAAGAGGAGATGTGCAGCTGGACTCGTCTCAAATTAGCTTGAACTCTAGGGGAAGAGAATAAAGATTTCTGACAAGAAGGAACTGTATCTCTACGCTGACTGAACTCTGAGGGGTGAAGATTTCTAAGCATAAGCAAGAGTTCCCCAGTGCTTGGTCTGGATTAGTCCTAAAGGACATAGAGCTTGCACATTACAGCAACTTCTATTACTGTTTGGAACCTAAGACTGTAACTCATTTGCGGGTGTATTTTTATTTCCTTTAACCTTGTAAATAACTCTCATTTCTTTTCTTAATTAATAAATCTTTAGTTAGTTGATTATAGGATTGACTACAAGTGTTGTCTTTGGTGTAGAATCCCAAGTGCAATTGACCTGGGGTAAGTGATTGGTCCTTTGGGATTGGGAATAACCTGAATATTGTTGTGATTGTTAATGAAAGGACCATCTATCACAAACACAATTTTACATGGGAGGCTAGATAGACTGGAGTACCCAAGGGGACTGACTATGATTCTATGTTAAAGCTGTTGTAGTGCTTGAGGAGCTGGCACTTGATACTTGGTAGTGAAATCTAACTATAGTTCTCACAACCAATTTGAGGTTTGTGCCCTGCTTCTCCACAGTCTGCCCTGCAGTTGGTACTTCTGTTTGCGAGCCACTCCAGACAGCTCGACACTATTAGTTTTGATATTTTATGGCTTTTGTTCTGTGGCCTTTAGACACTGGTGCTGCGTACACAATTGCTTTACAGGAAAACAAAGCATTGGTATGTCCCAGGCCTTCACATCCATGTAATTTTGAGTCTATTTGTCAGTGCCACAACATCTCTTTATGGTGTGACAAAATTCAGGGAAATAAAATAAATCAATAAATAGCCTTCACAACATTTAAATAATTTACCTGAAAATTGTTTCGTTTAAAACTACTGAGATTCTGATTTTATTTCTTTTTTCTTTAAAATTGGCAACAAAATTCCTGAGCACTTTACTATCTTTCCAGTTTTTGTATAAGTATCTAAGTGAGAAAAAGAACTATGCATTACAGAACCTCTCAAAAAATCATGGTTTTGTTCATCTGCCAGACTTTTTCAGCAACTGTGTCTAAGACACATATTTCTTCCTCTCTGTGAATTTTTTTCCCCTGGGATTGGCCTTAAGAAGGTTTCTTTCCCCATTTGTTTGTGGATGTAGAAGGCCAGAAGAAATATATTCATTGTAAATTAAAGAATATTCAGAACAGAATTTTAAAGCGACAACACTAAAACGCATCCATTATTTTTCTGAGTTCGTTTTTCTTTCTATTACTCATTGTGACACAAGTTCCTTTTTTGCCTTATTGCTGTATGCTGGCTGGTCCCAAAAGCCCACTGATATTTATGAGAAATAACTGCTGTTTGTGTAATCACTCTAATTGCATACATGCCCCATAGTGAAGTAGGCCAAACAGGGGGGTCTGGTTTTGCTCAACCATGGGGGGAACTGTTTGTGAGGAAATCTCCATGAGGACTCCCTTGTGAAGGTTTTTCTCAACCATCTTATTGGAAAAGCCAACCCCAAACTTGGCAAATCTGTGGAGAACAGCAGAAGGTTATTGCCATGTGTGTGGAGACCGTGTCATTGCCCACGTTGGTTCCCCGTGGCTACCTGGCAGCATGGCACTATTGGAGTGGTACAACCAGGGACTTCCGTTAACCTGGGGATATATTAACTTTTCTGAATAACTTCAGTGGTACCAGAGAAGGGCTGATGTATCTGCTCGTTCCTCCCTCAGTCCACCCTGTCTCCATCTTCTTTCCCAGTAGAACCCTTGGCATGGAAAGGCTTTTGCAAGATAAAACAAAGAAAGAGGGTGGCTTTATGTATAGAGGGGCCTCCCACATACTGAATCTATGGGAACAATTTGTTGCTGGATGACTTCTTAATAAAATATACTAGGACAAGATGGACACATATTTGGCTTTGCATAGCATCTTTTAGGCTCAATGTAACCCAAAGAGATTTGCAACAGTGAAGGAAACCCTGTACTGACAGAGCAACAGCTTAATGTATTTCAGTAGATTAGGTTGGGGTTGTAACTATTCTAGTGCAGCTAGGCTTATGATTCTTCACTCATTTTCAGATGCAAAACTCTCACTGACTTTGAAGAATGAAATCTAAAAGTTTCACCCACCTCTAGTCGCTGTAGCAGAGATTCCATTTCCATGGAGATCAGCTCAGGCGAATGCAGACTACTTTGTTTAAAATTTAAAAAAAAATTAAATAGTTTTGGAATTGCTTTAGACATGTGAATACATTTCTCTGCAATGATGCAGGGAAGCTGTTAATATTTTTAAAAGATCTAATTTTCTATCTTACTGCAATAGAATCTGGATTTGTTTTAATAAATCTTCACACCTGAGAAAGCAGTGCCTGTGCTATGAATGCAGGAAGAAATAAGCTCAGTATTTCCTTTGTGGCTTGATAACATAACAATAGAAGTGAGAACAGTAGCCAATTTCATGTGAGATACCGATGTGGTAGGTTACACAATAACTTCACTCTGTAGCTAGTTAAGTACAATTATTTTTGGCAAAACAGAAAGGCAAAAGCATTTGAAGGGAGAAAGAGCATAGATTAAAATAACTCATGGGAAATCTTTTTTTGAATTAACAATTATATTTAATAGAAAGAAATAAAATAATGAGAGAGTAGCTTTAATGAAGATCAGAGTTAGATGTTAATGTCTGCAATAATTATTGTAATCTAATAAAGATGTGTCATTCAGGGGTATCACTTATTTATCTATCAAGAAATAAATCAGTGATTTATTATTATAATCATTTCCAGCCAACAAATCGGACACATATATGTGAAATCAATATATACAGAATACAATATATACAGAAACGTTTCTGAAGAAAGTTCTTTTCAGAAGATAGCAAGGTTAAGTCTAACAGAGCAGCTTACTATAAATTTCAGCTTCAAGTAAGTACAGAGGGTCACCCAGAAAATTAATGCAAGGCTAAGTTTGTAACAGGGCCATACATGCATGTGCAATAGGGAGTGAGCAAGCATGCCAGGAGCCTCCCAATCTTTTGTGCAACTGGTACAAAGACCTGTCATGATGGTAGGGCCTCTACATGGCAGAGTCTAGCAACTGCTCCCTCCAGAGGCAGTGCTAGCCCACTGGGGACCCTAAGCAAGAATATCCCCCACCACAACACATACTAAAAAAGCAAATGAGGGGTCCCCTTGAGCTGCTCAGAGCCCTATGCAATTGCTTAGTCTGCTTATGCCTAGTGCTGGCTCTGGTGCCCTCAGACAAAGGGGTGAGGAGGAAGTGGGTTGACAGGAGCAGACGTAGCCTCCCAATTGCATGGGTATGGAAACTGGTGCCCACAGCTGATTGTGGGTGCAAAATTGCATGCACAAAGTGAAAGATGCTTTTGAAAGTTTAGCACTTAAACTCTATAATTCCATTTATCACAGTACATGGTCCTCATTATGGGATCTTGAGTCTCAGTAAATTTCTGTAGCTCCATTACCCTTTCACTGAACCAAGGGATAACTCTTTCTCTTTGCTGCTCCCACAGAACATACTAATTTCCTGCCAGGCTAATTTGTAAAAAGAAGACCTCCCCCATCTATTTATGTGAAAATTGCATTTAGCATACTCAGAATCAAACTTTCATTCTATGTGGAGGCTTCCATTGAATTCAATACAAGTATTGCCCTTGACTTCAGTGGGAGCATCATTAATCCATTAGTGACACAATCTTCCCATCCCAGAAAGGATAATCTACAGGTTAAGGCACAGAACTGGAACTCAGGAGACTGAGATTCTCTTCCTGGCTTTGTCCCAGATTTCCTCTGTGGCTTTGGGCCAGTCGTTAACCTGTGTCTCACATTCCAGGGATCTTAATATATAGCTAGCTCACAAGAGTCTATTCATGTTTATGAAGTCCTCAAATACTATGTTGTTGTTGTTGTTATTATTGCTTATATTACTGTAGTCACTGGAAGCCACAGTCACGACCAGGACCCCATTGTCAGGCACCGATGAGGCAGTGGAAACTGTATAAATACTTAGATTCCTATTAAAGCTCATGACATTTGAAGGAAAATACATACATTTAATACTTAAAAGTTGCTGTATTTAGCAATACACATTTATAATGCATACTCTACAACGTAGAGTTCGCAGACTTGTATATTTACAGAGGTGCAACAGAGCAGGCATGTTTTGGATCCAGGTCCCTCTTTCTACATCCTCAAAAAGGGCTGGGTGTGTCAGTGAAGTAATTATGCATAATTCTATTTTTTAATTATTGCTTCAACACCTTTTCCTGGTACTGGAGTAAAACTTACTGGACTGCCGTTCCCAGGATTGGCCCTAGAGCCTTTGAAGATTTGCTACTCTCCTGTCCTCTACTATAATGGGAAATCTGTTGGTTTAACACTTCCTCACTGACCTTCTCAATCTCTAACAACTGTTCATATCTATTTACTTGAAAACAATAGGCATTAGCCCAAGAGCCTCTGGGATCAAGACATAGGGCAACAGAATTTTTTAGCTTCTCTTCATTGTCTTTATTCTCCCCTTTGCTCCCTTCATACTTTGATCACCCTACAGATGGATCAAGAGTTTCTGCTTCTTAAAGATTTTCTTGTTGTTTGATTTAATATCTTTGCGTATATCTTATTCAAGAATAGAGGTCAAAGGGAAAAGAAACCAACCAACCAACCAACCAACCAACCAACCACATATAAGTGGAGGTAGCTACTCAAGCCCCACAAACTACACAAGCTCTACCCACAACACTTCCCATAAACCCATCCCACCACTTCATGACTCCTTTTCTATCCATGTCACTCCCCCCCATTCCAACTCCATGTTCCCTCGTCCACATTTCTTGGTGAAGGGAGGAGGAAATTAAGAAAAATGGGGAGAGGGAAAAGAGAAGAATAGAGGGAAGAGAGAGCTTAGGGAAAGGGGGAGAGAAGAAACAGAAGAGGAGAAAGGGAAGGAGGAGGAGGAGGAGAGGTCTTGAAGTTCCCCTTTGCTCCAGGATGGCCACGGAGAGAGAAGGGAAGAACCTCTAAGCCCTAACTTGACCATCAGAAACAGCAGCAGTCAACGCAGTGGTTCAGAAGCAGTGGCAGCCTCCTGCTGGCTTGCTCCCGGTCTATGGCAGGATGCACTCCAGCTCCCCCTGCTGGCTCATGTGCTGCAGTAACTGTTTGAGTGTGTCACTTTCATGCCCTTGCTCAGCAGCTGCAGTTCTGAATGACACCTCAATGGCCATTCACAGTCAAGATTTGGGAAGGGGGTTAGGCATGTTGGTGGCAGGCTTGGGAGAAGTGCTGGTGCAACCTATGGATGCGTACTAGTGCAATTTGAGCCCCATTCATGGGCCTGATCCAAAGCCATTTCAACTCAATGGAAAGACTGACTTCAACTGGCTTTGGAGTAGGCCCCAAATCTCCAGTTAGGCTTCCTAATTTTCAATTTGCATTTCACCTGCTACCATTTATGTTCCTTTACACTGGTTCACATGGACTGGATTTCCAGTTTCTGAAAGATGTCTGTTTGGCTTGAATAACCTTTTGAACCCTCCATGTAATCCTACTGTTGTTTAACTTCCCTTCCTGCTTCCTTTTTTGTTTAGGGGCATGCAGACCTTCTGTGATTTAATTCTGGTATGCTTAAGTAGGCTCCATGCTGAGCCTAAGAATTCTCATTTCCTTACTTTTGACTTTAAGGTCCTTTTGTCTAGCTTACTCATTTTTATTGAGATCCTCCCTTTCTAAGGTTTAGTGTCACAGTGCTACAGACAGCTGGTTAGGGTATAAAAGATAGTTATCTTCCTTTATTCCAGTTTAAAAAACCGGTTAGGCACTGAAGTAAGCTCTGTATATCATAGAATCATAGAAATGCAGGGCTGGACAGGACACATGAAGTCCAGGGCTGGAAGGGACACACATCAGGTCCAGCCGCCTGTGCTGTGGCAGGACCAAGTAAACCTAGACTATCCTTGACAGATGTTTGTCCAACTTGTTTTTAAAAACCTCCAGTGATGGGGATTCCATAACCTCCCTTGAAAGTTTATTCCAGAGCTTAAATACCCTTATATTTAGAAAGTTTTTCCTAATATCTAACCTACATCTCCCTTGTGCAGATTAAGCCCATTACTTCTTGTTCTATCTTCAGTAGATGTGAAGAACAATTGATCCCATCCTCTTTATAACAGCCCTTAACACATTTGAAGACTGTTATCAGGTCTCCTTCCTGCCCCTGGTCTTCTTTTGTCAAGAATAAACATGCCCATTTTTTTTAAACCTTTCCTCATAGGTCAGGTTTTCTAAATCCTATATCATTTTTGTTGCTCACCTCTGTACGCTCTCCAGTTTGTCCACATATTTCCAGATGGTGCAAAGAATTGGACACAGTACTCCAGCTGAGGAACCGGTGCCAAGTAGAGTGGGACAATTTGCGTCCACGTCTTTCATATGAAACTCCTGTTAATACACATAGACTGATATTAGCCTTTTTACAGTTGCATCATATTGTTGACTCATATTCAGTCTGTGATCCTTTACAACCCCTAGAGCCCTTTCAGCAGTACCACCTAGCGAGTTAGTCCCCATTTTACAGTTGTGCATTTGATTTTTCCTTTTTAAGTGAAATACTTTGCACTTGTCTTTATTGATTATCATCCTGTTGAATTCAAACCAACTCTCCAATTTGTCAAAGTTGTCTTCATTTCTAATCCTGTCCTCCAAAGTGCTTGCAACCCCTTGATGTCATCGGCAAATTTTATAAATATAGTCTTCACTCCATTATCCAAATATTAATGAAAATATTGAATAATACCAGAGGCTGGGATTCCCTCTGAGACCTTTTCCACTCACTTTATCCATAATACCTTGTCCATTTCTGGCAGAACACTTGATCCATTTTTCAGGAATCCAAGCAATCAGTTCAACTCTGGAGTCATTATTGAGATTTCTTTATTGGCATGCAATCAAACTACATTTGAGTTGATCAACCTCAAGTCTAAGGGGTGAGTACAGCATATACCATACATCCAAAATTCATAATCATGAATCAGTTTACAGAAACACTTACCCTTAATACGATTGGTTAATACATCATACCATGCACTTTATGACTGGTTTACTAATTTTTGCAACCAAGCTCTGTACAGATCACAAACTGTCCACAAGCTTCAAAGTCTGCTAGTAAGCAAAGCTTATCACACATTACTCGTCTGACTATTTCTTTATCTGCTAACTACATGTTATTTACAAGGCCATTTGTGAATTTATTCTTTGCCCATTGTTAACCTTTGTTTCCTCACTTCTCATCCTTACTTCTTCTTGCCTTGTTCATGGCCTACACTACATTGTTCAAGGCCTACACTCTTCTTGCATTGTTCAAGGCCTACACTGGAACCAGGACTGACCCCTGCAGAACCGTATTAGATATGCCTTCCCAGTTTGACAGAAAACCATTGATAACTACTCCGAGTACAATCTTTCAAACAGTTGTGCACTCACCTTATAGTAATTTCATTTACACTACATTTCCTTAGTGTGCTTATGAGAATGTGATGTGGGCCTGTGTTAAAAGCCTTACTAAAAGCCAAGATATATCACATTTACTTCTCCCCCCACCATCCATCAGGGTGCTGAGGGAGTTGGCTGAGGTGATTTCAGAGCCATTGGCTATTATCTTTGAAAGCTCGTGGCAACAGGGGGAGGTCCCTGAGGACTTGAAAAAAACAAATATAGCGCCCATCTTCAAAAAAGGGAGGAAAGAGGATCCAGGGAACTACAGACCGGTCAGTCTCACTTCAATCCCTGGAAAAATCATGGAGCAGGTCCTTAAGGAATCCATTTAAGGCACGTGGAAGAGAGGCAAGTGATCAAGAACAGTCAACACGGATTCACCAAGGGAAAGTCATGCCTGACCAACCTGATTGCTTTCTATGATGAGGTGACTGGCTCTGTGGATGTAGGGAAGGCGGTGGATGTGATATACCTTGACTTTAGCAAAGCTTTTGATACTGTCTCTCACAGTATTCTTATCAGCAAGTTAAAGAAGTATGGGTTGGATGAATGGACTATAAAATGGATAGAGAACTGGCTGGAGCATAGGGCTCAACGAGTAGTGATCAATGGCTCCATGTCTAGCTGACAACCAGTCACAAGCGGAGTGCCCTAGGGGTCGGTCCTGGGGCCGGTTTTGTTCAACATCTTCATTAATGATCTGGAAGATGGGGTAGATTGCACCCTCAGCAAGTTTGCAGATGACACTCAGCTGGGGGGAGTAGTAGATATCCTGGAAGGTAGGGATAGGATACAGAAGGACCTAAACAAACTGGAGGATTGGGCTAAAAGAAATCTAATGAGGTTCAACAAAGAAAAGTGAAGAGTCCTCCACTTAGGAAGGAAAAATCCCATTCACAGCTATAGACTGGGGACCTACGAGCTAGGCAGAAGTTCTGCAGAAAAGGACCTGGGGGTAACAGTGGATAAAAAGCTGGATATGAGTCAGAAGTGTGCCCTGGTTGTCAAGAAGGCTAATAGCATATTGGGCTGCATTAGGAGGAGCATTGCCAGCAGGTCACAGGAAGTGATTATTCCCCTCTATTCGGCATTGGTAAGGCCGCATTTAGAGTATTGTGTCCAGTTTTGGGCCCCCCACTACAAAAAGAATATAGACAAGTTGGAGAGAGTCCAGCGGAGGGCAACAAAAATGATTAGGGGGCTGGAGCACAGGACTTATGAGGAGAGGCTAAGGAAACTGGGCTTGTTTAGTCTGCAAAAGAGAAGAATGAGGGGGGATTTGATAGCAGCCTTTAATTACCTGAAAGGGGGTTCCAGGGAGGATGCGGCTAGGCTGTTCTCGGTGGTGGCAGATGACAGAACAAGGAGCAATGGTCTCAAGTTGCAGTTGGGGAGGTCTAGGTTAGACATTAGGAAAAAGTTTTTCACTAGGAGGGTGGTGAAGTACTTGAATGGGTTACCTAGGGAGATGGTGGAATCTCCATCTTTAGAGGTTTTTAAGCTGAGGCTTGACAAAGCCCTGGCTGGGTTGATATAGCTGAGGTTAGTCCTGCTTTGAGCAGGGGGTTGGACTAGATGACCTCCTGAGGTCCCTTCCAACTCTAATATTCTATGATTCTATGATTATCCCTGTCAAAGAAGGAAATCAGGAGATTATAAATTGATTGTTTAATAATTTGTTACAGTATCTTTCCAGTATTGAAGTTAGGCTGATTGGTCTATAATTCCCTTGGTCTTCTTTGTTCCCCTTTTTAAAGATAGGTACTATGCTTGCCCTTCTGTATTGTTCTGGGACCTCTGTCTTCCAGAAAGTCTCAAAGATAATTGCTGATGGTTCCTAGATTGCTTCAGCTAGTTCCTTAAATACCTTAGGATGAATTTCATCAGGACCTGCTGACCTGAATACATCTAACTTATTTAAATATTTTAACCTGTTCTTTCCCTATTTTAGCTTTCATTCCTTCCCCCTTGCTGGTAACGTTAATTATGTTGAGTATATGGTCACTATTAACCTTTTTAGTGAAGAATGAAACAAAATGGGCATTAAACACCTCAGCTTTTTTTATGTCAACAGTTATTAGCTCTCCTTTCCTGCTAAGTAAAGAACCTACCTTTTCCTGTGTCTTTCTCTTGATCCTAATGTACTTATAGAACCTCTTATTTCCTTTCATGTCCCTTGCTAATTGTAACTCATTTTGTGCCTTAGCCTTTCTGATTTTGTTCCTACGTGCTTGTGAACATGCATGTTCCTACATGCTTACTCCTCCTTAGCAATTTGTCCATATTTGCATTTTTTGTAGGATTCCTTTTTTTGATTTTCAGGTCATTAAAGAGGTCCTGATGGAGCCATATTGGCTTCTTACTATTCTTCCTTTCTTTTCTTAGCATCAGAATAGTTTGCAGTTGTACCTTTAATATTGTGTCCTTGAGAAACTGCTAGCTATCATGAAGTCCTTTTTCCCCTAAGATTTTCTTCCTATGGGACTTTACGTACCATTCCTCTGAGTTTTTTAAAGTCTGCTTTTTTGAAGTTCATTGTCCTTACTCTGCTGCTCTTACTCCTTCTGTTCTTAGAATCATGAAATCTATCATTTCATGACCAATTTCACCCAAATTACCTTCCACCTTCAGATTCACTACCAATTCCTCCCTGTTGGTCAAAATGGCTATCCCCCTGGTTACCTTCCTCCACTTTCTGGAACAAAAGGTAGATTTGGAGAAAGTGAGCCTTATGGTATAAAGCTCTTAGACCCCTCACCTGACACCTATTTAAAAAGAAACAGGAGATTACCCACTGGTTGGGGAAAAAAATAATGTCTCATCATTATGATTATCCCCTTCAAATAAACAGAATATCTTATTCCTAAAACCAAAGGTAATGTTTTGTTACTGGGGGAAAGAAAGTCCTTTGGAACATTTAAAACTCTGCAGCTCAGATGACATAATGCTAAGTATCTTTTTAAAAAATGGTCTGTATCTTTGAAGTAACATACAAACCATGTGATTTGGTAGTTGCCATAGTAACTATATTCTTTATTGAACAACCGAGTAAATAACTGTACACAATCCTTGAAATGTATTAGCTCACAATTCACTGCTGCTTTGGTGACATAGTATCTTCTCTGAAATCTCTGTTTTTAATTTTGAAGATGGACATTTTTAGAACTTGTACCTAGCAAAGACCAGTTTTGGGGTGTTCAGATGTACTTTGGTTAAAAAGCCATTGGCATGTTCAAAAGAAAAAGGAAAGGGCTAAGAAAAATAGTAGTCAGTGACAAGAATGCACCTCTGTGTTCACACCCATGAGTCATATTGTATAAAATGTATGTAAAGGCAATGGATTATTGCTTCTGCAATAGAATGGTAGATAAGGGCTGTATGTATAGTCATAGTAGTGACTTCATATCCGCTGTCTCTGTTACATAAATAATGTGATTGAAGTACCCATGTGGATTCATTATACTGAAATAATTATTTTGTGACACAGGCATCAAGGGTGAGCTCAATAATTATCTTTCTGAGGTATTTTAAACAGAGCTGTGCAAATAACTTATTTTTTAGTTCAGTGGCTGAACTGAAAAATTAAACAACAAAAAACTTAGCTTAAGATTGATCTCATGCAAAATGCTTTTAAACTTTTTGGCAAACTGAAAAAAAGAAAAAATCAGATCAAAGTAAACATTGTGTTGTTTTCATTTTTTTGTTTTTTATTTTGGTTATGGGTTTTTTAAATCTATTTTTAATACAATTCCAGTAAAGTTTCAAACTGACAAATTTGAAACTTTTCATTCAGAAAATATTTTGATTTTTTCAGTTTTCCCCCCACCCTCAATTGAAACAATTTGACCTAAATTTGCAAATTGTTTTGGTCAACCTGAATCTGAATTTTTTGGCACAAAAAGGTTTTGCACAAAATTTTCTGCCCAGCTTTATTTGTAAGGCATCCACTCCTATGGTATCTACAGTTTATCAAGATAATTTGTGTCTGAATTAGGTGCTTGTGAAAGAGACTGCACTGTTGTAGACTGGTATCCTATATTTATCAAGGGAATAGATAAAGTGTGGGTAGGGATGTAAATTTCTCACAACATCCTCTCATTGCATTTTAACCCTCATTTATCGAGACCACCATAGCAGTCTCCACACGTGTTTATAAATGCTGTCCTCTGCCACGTGATCGGGATATAATTTTTGTCATGTGACTGGGGCCAGTAATGAAAGACCAGTGTTTGACCAGCAATCTTATGCTACACCTTTATTACAAATACCCCTAAAAAGTGTTAGGGTGGTTTAATTTCCACGATCCATTCAATCTTTAGTCTGTGCACTGAACCTGGCAGCAAGGTTATCAATTAATGCCAATTTTGATAATGATCATTTGTGTGACTTATTAACAAGGAAATAGACTGAGGCTAAATACTTCTGTGAATTGAAGGGTCCTTAACACAGCCTGTCATGTCCCCAAAGGATAGTATTAATAAAATTAGCTATGGAAATGAAAGCATACCATGGTAAAAGTAAGTGGATCCCAGTCCTGTAGGCCTTATCAAGTGAGCAGGTCCATGAAATCAGTGGCAGTGCTTATGCATGTAAGGGTTGCAGGATGATGTCTATAATTTTTTTTTCTAGTAGCGAAAGACAGTGGCAGCAACCAAGAGGAAAAAAGCAAGACTTTCTTATCTATAGAGCTGGATGAATAACTGATTTTTCAGTTCAGTGGCACTTTTAAAAAAATTGATTTGGGTGAAATTGAATTTGAAATTGTTCAGAACTTTCAGTGAATCGAAAAAATCCATTTTGGGCCTGATCTAAATGGGGAATCTGAACCTGGGTTTCTCACATCTAAAGTGAGTGTCTTAACTACTAGGTTAAAGGTTATGACTTACCAAAGAGGTGGTCAGGGGCAGGTGTGGAGCACCACCTCTTCCTCCAGCTATTTGTGTCAAATTTACAAATAATTTTGTGTCAACTGAAACTGCAATTTTTGTCAAATAAACTAGGATGACCATTCTATATGAATGCCTTGAATAGATGTTTAAATTGTAAGATGCTGCATGTCTATAGAAAACCATAATAAACAAATGTTATGACTTAAAAATAAAAAAAAATATCCATGGTTTCAGGCTCCTTTTAAAGTGACATGACTGGAAAAGTGTGCTTCAGTCTGTAGCCTGCCGTAGGTCCTGATCCAAAGACCACCGAACTCAATGGGAGTATTTTCATTGGCTTCGAAAAGCTTTAGATCAGGTCCATATTGCTCAAGGATGCAAATTTCAATGTCTGTCATACAGTGAACAACAGCACATATTTCAAATAATCTGCTGTCTCACTTATAGGTGTCACCACAACAGCAGAGTCTATTAATTAATTAATTAATTATTACTCACTTTCATTTCAGATTCAGATTTGGCCCAAGAACTGCAGAAAGGAGTAATGTATCTTTTCATATTTAAATAAAATAGCCCTTAATTTAAAAAATCTTTAATCTTAATATAAATATAAAATAAACTGAAGTTTGGTATAAGATGCCTCTTTCACTTAACTTCAAAATGGCTTACTGTTAAAAAAGAAAATAAAATTTTTACCTAATTTTCTCTTATTAACTGTGCGTGTGTGTCTGTGGATGTGTTGTGCAAAATTAAGCACTCGGGACTTTTTCAAGGGGAAAAGGCAGTATGCCGCATTTATTGACAAAAACTAAAGTAATAACTAACTTAAACCTACACACACACACACACACACACACACACATACACGCGCCCAAACATACCAGAAAGCGTTCTATAGTTATATATAGCTACCAGTCCTGGTTGTGGCTTGAGATCGTAGCTAGGGTCCGTTGCTGGAGTTCGTGGCTCGTGGCAGCTACCTGGCCAGGGAAGCTGGGCACAAGGAGAGCAGGGTCCTTGTCGGGCGCGCACCGACGCTCTTCTTTAGATGATGTGTAGAACGCTGTTTTTCCCCCAAAGCCTTGAAATCTCACCCAGTCTTTTATAGGTTTTTCAGTTCTGCTGTGTCACGTCGCTTCTCTGTGACCCTTGATTGCTGGTACAATAGCAGACGTGACTTTCAGCTTGTTCTTTGATGTCTTTGATTAAGTTTGATTAAGTTTTTCTGGGGTGGATCCTTCTTTGCTTTTTGGGGCTATGTTCACACTCTTCAGCCTAGGATGGACTTCACACTTCATCAGGACAACTTCATCAAGACAAGCTGGCAGTTTGGGTCTGACTCACACACACATACACCCTCCATTCATACCTTGTTCAGATAACTATCTTATTCATCTAAAGGTTTAGAAAGGGTTTGACACAAGATGGAGTACATAGGGTCAAAATGGGGTTTTTACACAAGATGGAGTACATAGGTCAAAATGGGGTTTTACATTCACAATATGGAGTATGACTGAGAGAAGTTCAAATGTTACATGATATCAATAATAACCATATAGAGGTTGACACAAATAACGGTATGAATAAGGATATGAATAAGGGTATGAATAAGGATATGAATTAATCTACAGGGTTACAATTACAATTAAAAGCTATGAATTAAGCTACAGGGTTACAATTACAATTTTATTCCTACAGATGGAAGGGGAACCAAAACAACCCCAAACTGAGTAATCTCAACATGTATGTATCAACAATCAATGCATGACCTTATTGCTTTAACTTTTGCCCTCCCATCTTTCTTAGGGATACTGTTCCTCAAGACAACACCATCCCCTATACCTCTCTTAATGTCTAGCCTGATCCTTTGCTCCTTACTCATACAAAACTCCAATTGAATTTTGCCAGTTAATAGCAGATCAGCCAGAGAAGGCAGAGAAGGAAGTGAGTCCTTATATTATAAAGTGATGTGTTTTCACAGAACGTGCTGCAATACCTATGGCCTGATCCTGACATGTTATGAGCATCTGCTGACAACATCCACTGAAAACAATGGGAGCTGTATGTGCTCCGAACCTCTCTGGCTTGGGGTAGGCACAGCCTGGAATGAAAACCTTAATTCTGAATATCTCTGCCTGTCCTGGCCAGATTTTTTTTTTTTTTTAAATGCACCTATCATTTCGGGAACTTGTTTCCTTACATTCAAAAAAGACAGAATGAAAATCAACAAGTTGCATTTGTGCTAATTGATTTTTGTCTTTTGAAGGTGCAACTGACTAAGCACTCAAAGTTTCGCTGAGATTGAGGCACCTTCAAAATGTACCCTAGGGTACAATTCAGACATATAAAATGTCATTTCAATGCAGATTTTTGTGGTTTAATTTTTACTGTGCATTTGGCCTGAAATATGTTAACAAAATTGGAAACAGCTGTGCAAGAAACTACTTTCTCTTCCATTTATAGTGTTGTAGCCCAATATAAACTTCATCATTTTAGTATAAAGCAACTCCCCCCTTTCTCCATCCAGATGTTTATGGATTTCTCAAATAATCTTCAGTGAAATTGCCAAAACCAACAAAAAGTCTTAACATGTAAATTCAACATATTGTTTCATACTCATCACAGCCTTTTCTGCATCAACGCCAATCCTCATCAGATTTCAGATGTACTTCAGTTGACACAGCTACAGTAGAGGGCTCTGAGTCATCATCTCATTGTGGGCTGGGTTCTTTTTTATTTTATTTTGTTTGTCTGATTCATGAACTGCTTTTTGAAATTCTAAAAATGGTTCATGAATTGCTTGGGAGATGGCAAAAATTAATAATAATGATCCAATTTACTGTACACTGAAATGAACTGATTATCAGGCAACAAGATGATAATTTGAGGCCTTAATGGCAAATACAGCTCTATAGAGGCAGGTTCTTTTTTCACCTCATGCTGGTCACGTGTCATTATAATATAATATAATAATATTAAACACTCAGGCCCAGATCCAGTAAAGCACTTAAGCACTTGCTTAATTATAAGTTTATATAAACTAGAACTATAAAGTTTAACTATAAAGGAATCAAAATTACTGTAAATTAAACCTTACAGTTAAGCATGTACTTAAGTGCTTTGCTGGATCTGGGCCTTACCTACTACGGTGAATGTCACTATACAGAACCCTAAAATAGAAAGATTTTAACATTATTTGCATTTTATTGCTATTGTGATATTTGTCATTACCAAAGTTGCAACCTAGACTTTTCCATACTGGAACAGACCATTGCTTCATATATTGTCCAATCTAACTCCAGTTGAGGTCAATGGAAAGATTCCCAATTACTTTAGTGGGAGTGGGAAAGGGCCATCAGTCCAGTATATTCCTCTGGAAGTAGCCTATGCCGGATGCTTCAGAGAAACCATAGTCTACCTAGCCATTTATTGGACCTGTGCATGGGACCTTACTGACTTCAACTGATGGTCAGCTTATCCACTGACACTGACTTTCAGAAGGAATTTGACACATAGCTGTCTTTTGTGACTTTGAAAATCTCCCTTTGTGATCAGTAAAGTAAAATTAGATCTTACTGTATGGTTTAACTGTAAAGTGAATTAGAGTTCCCCTACTACTGCTAAATATTGAAACCATGGGACAAATATTGAAACCATGGGACAACTAACACAAATGTGTTAACTGACTTCTCTAGAGCTATAACTATTTACACAAGCTGAGGATCTGCCCTTACATGCCTTACATATAGGAGAATTATGTGTTTTTTAATATGTCATGGGCTATAAGAAACTTAAGAACCTTCCATCCAAACTATACTTCACAAATATAACTTTGTAAAACAATGGAATCACTATAAAACAGCACTGTTGTAAAACAGTATTGGAAGTCTTCCATTGAATGATGCATTCAGAACACTGCTTCCTTCCATCGTAACACAAATATTCACTGAGCTGTATTGTTCTCTGTTCAGTTTTGTTTAACTGATTTCTTTTCATGGCAACAAAATTAAGCACACTATTGCTCCAAAAGCTTTCAAAGTTGTAAAGGAACACCTGACCTGATATACGATAGCAATGTAAAATAATTTAATCAGTGCTTCATTTTATATTTTTATAAATAGCATGTGGCATGTAAAATCTCAGCTCCCTTAGTAATAAAAACAAGGACAAAATAGATAAACAATGAAATTGAGAAGCATGGAATGAAGTAGCATTGCAAGAAGAAACACAATGAACTATTTTGAATTGTCTGACAACATTCTTTAGGAAAGAAGACAGAAGAAATGCTGCACAGAAGAAGAAGAACTTCAGAGCTGGCAAAAGCATCTTTCTGCCTAGCTTTATTTGCCTAACATAGGGGAACTTAAATTCATAACTCTGCTACACACTAAAAAATCATATTCTCAACAGGTTTTATGGCTCATTACAACAATTTGTAACCTACTTATCCTCCTTTGTCCTATGATTGCAGAAGTGTTAATTGCCCACTTCATTTTATGTGGTTTCTTGCAAGGTATGTCAACCCCTTATGCTTAACAACCTGTCCTACCTTGTATTTATCTGTGACACTCTTGTTACCTTTTCCAGACCTGAAGACCAGCTCTGCAAAGCTTGAAAGCTTGTTTCTTTTACCAGCAGAAGTTGGTCAAATAAAATATATTACTTTACTTACCTTGTCTGTAACATTATTTAAATAGTCCTCTGAGAGTCTCGTAAATTGTGAGTTAATTAAAAACTCAAATACATTCATGTTTAAGGCAAAATAATCTCAACCCTATTTCAGCAAGGTGGCGGGTCTCAGTATATATCTGCAGTCCTGCTGTCCTTTGCATATGCAGAACTCTGGTTAAAGTCAATGGTAATTTGAGTGGGAAATAATAATAGGATTAGGAAATGGTCTGATCCTTCAAACACAGCATGCCTGGCTCTCCCATTGAAATCACTTGAAGTTCCATGTATGCACACTTACTATTTTATTATTGCTTACTATTGGTATTACAGCAGCACCCTAGAAGCACCAGCTATGAACCAGGATCCTGTTCTGCTATGCACTGTTTAAACAGAACAACACAAAAGATGGCTTCTGCTCCAAAGAGCCTACAATTTACAAGATCAAGCTTGCCCCTAGTTTATAAGAATAGCTGCTTTTGCAGAGTGCCTGAGCAAGGATGCAAGGGTAAAAGATTATCGAGCGTTCTCCACTCTTTTGTGAACCAATTCAGATTTGGTGACAATTTGTCTACAAACTATTCATTTTGAGAAAAAAGACATAAAAATGATTAAAATAAAATGCCGTATGTCTTCACTGACAGCAGCAAATTCGCTGCCATCAGATCAATTTATCCGGATCGATTGAGTGGAAGTGAAGACCCGCTCAATAAAACCACTTCAGAAAAAAGAATAACTCTGCATCGACGGGTACGCATTTCCCATCGGCGCAGCGTAGTGGAGACGGTGAGCGGAGCAGACTTCAGGAAGTCGACATAAGTTATGCAAGCTACTATATGTAGCTTGCGTAACTCCCATTCACTGACGCCAAATTTGCCGGTAAGTATAGACCAGGCCTAAATAGACAAATGATTTAATATTTTTATATATATAAAGAATTTAACACTTTTCAAATATATTATACATCATCCTAAATAAATAAAAACCTGGTTAATGCAGAGAAAGCAATTGACCAATCAATTGGGATTTTTTTTGCTGTATTGGTTAAATTTGGTCAACAAGACAAGGTTGATTCCTTTCTCCGTTATATGTTTTGGTGACAGCATTCAGTTTTTGATAGAAGAATTCAAGAGATGGGTGTGATTCTATAGTCTTTACTCAGGCAAAGCCCACATACACTTTATAGGTGGTTTTGTTTTTGTTTTTTACCTGAGTAAGGGTCTCATATCAGCAGACAATGGACCAGTCATGTCAACTTTTCTGATGTCACAGAAATGAGAAAAACGTTAGATCTTAGCATAACTATTTTCTTTATACAGTCTTCAATTCAATCTGGTCTGAAAAAAATATATACTAATGGCAAAAGCACTATCAGAGTAAAACTAAGAGAACACCATTAATTAGAATAATTTGAAATATTTTTAGTATGCAAAGTTTTTCTGTTTTTTATTTTTACAGACTTGAAAATAGACCCATATTTGCAGAAAATTTTGTTAAGTTTTCTAGCAAATTTTCTAGCAAAATGAACCATTTTCCAGGGGAAGGGGATCAAAGTAAGCAAAAGATGGCATTTGTATCAAAAGCAGGGGGGAGGGAGGGGAAATGGCATGTTTTCATCTTTTTTAATGCATTCCAGCAAAATGACAAAGTCTCACCTAATATTAGGGAAGGTTTCAGGGCAGGAAATGAAACTCTTAAGGTAGGACATGACAAATATTTATGCATGTAATTCTGCAAAACAAACTTGTGAATTTCACACATCTACCCTGTTAACATGTTATGCAACGAAAGTACAATCGTACATTTATAGCCCTTCATCCATGATGCTTACAATTTGATAGTAAAAATATATTTCACTATGTACATTTTATACATAGGATAAGAGATTTTGGGCTAATTTTTAAAAAATTGGAAACAGACCTAAGTGCATATGAAATGTATATGTACATCCACATTTCCATTCCCAGTTATTTCAACTTTGTAAGCAAATTAAGTAATTGTAAATACAACGCAGGTCCATGTGTAATTACCTAGTCTATGAATGGAATTGCAGTCACTGCATGAGCAAGTATGGGTTCACATATATTTTTGGCACATACCTTCTACCTTTCCAAATGTGCTTCTTTCAGTTTTTCCAAACTTTCCTCAAGAATTAAGTCCAAAGTAAAGAGTTATTACTAAACCTCTTAAGGCAATTATTTAAAGAGAAAGTTTAACTGAGAAAAAGATAGCTCAATTTTTCAACAAAAATAGCTCAATTTTTCAGAAAGAACAGCTTAGGTTTCAGAGGCACTCTATAGCATTTTTCCATTAAGACTAGTTCCACGACCACTCAATTTCCCAAAGGAATTATCTTAATTTATATCTTTTTTATGATGTCATCTTTTGTCCATGTTATCACTTCCATTATTTGCTTCTAGCCCTAACTGTTCATATTGGATCTGTCATCCTCATCCCAAACAAAATGTTACCATTTTTTCAACTGTTTTAATTATCATTATTCATAATCGTTATGCCACTACATGTGAAAAACCTTCAATTGCTCAATAATCTTTAGTCAGGTAACAATCTGTGAATGATGTTTTGTTATTTTTACCCCCCAGCTACTGTAGAAATGTCATTGAACTGACTTTGAAGCTGAGTAGTCTCCTTATTTTAACTGAAATAATGTGCTATTTAACTTCTAAGGTGAAATTAAACCATTGAATCACCTCACTGATTCTGTTTAATTTTATTACATCCATACCACCTCACAAATTAACCAGGGTTGAGCTTGGATTGTACTTCAGTGGTAGACACACCTACACACTCACCCTTAGGCACATCTGTTGTTCTGCAAGAAGTGGCATCAGCGATTACATAGTTATCACTGTTCTCTCTAAATCAGTAAAGAACCAAAGCCACATTGCTCAGGTTCAGACAGAATTATAATCCTTATAATAGCAGGACCAAATCTGAGTCCTGGTCTACCCTACAGAATTACTTTGGTATAACTACATCGCTCAGGGGCGTGAATGAACCACACCCTTGAGCGACATAGTTTTACTGACCTAAGCATCAGTGTAGGTAGTGCTATGTCTGCAGGAAAGCTTCTCTTGCCAAAGTAGCTACCGCCTGTCATGGAGGTGGATTAACTAAGGCCTTGTCTACACTAGCACTTATGCTGACAAAACTTTTGTCGTTCAGGGGTGTGGAAAAAAACCCAACCCTGAGCGACATACGTTTTGCTGGCATAAGCACATGTGTGGACAGCATTCTGGTTGGCAGGAGACGCTCTCCCACCAACATAACACGGCTACACAAGTACTCTTACAGCGGCACAGTTGTATCCATATAGCTGTGCTTTGTATGTTTTAAGTGTAGATTAGCCCTAAAGCGATGGGAGTAGCTCTCTTCCATTGGCTTAGAGCAGAGACAATGTGGAGTGGGGGGATAGGCAGAGTCATGTGTCCCCTAGATTTCTGCCTTCCATTTAGCAACAGCTTCTACCCAGAAGTTTTCAAACTGTGGAGTGCACCATCCCAGAGAGGCACAAAGGAACATCCTGAGGGGCGGGGGGGGGGGAAGGTGAGCCGTGATGCCAGGTGGGTTGGGCCAGGCTTTCACAGTGGGGTTTGTAGAGAGACTGCCACCTCCATCCCCTGACTTACCTCAGCAGTGGGGCTCAGACCTTTGAGACAGATTGGGTGGCCTGCTGAGGTGAGTCAGGGTATGGAGGTGGCACTCGCTCCCTGAGTCCTGCCATCTGTGGCCAGCCTGAGCCCCTGAACATTCATCTGTGCCCCATAGAGGGAGCACCCTACAGTTTGAAAACCGCTGTTCTAGATCCAGAGACGATGCGTAGGGTGGTCACATTACTTCCTCCACCCTTGCAAATCTTTAAATTTGCCCCCTCACTATCAAGAGTTACACGTTGCCTCTGGTTTAGAGCATCTTCATTAAAGTTCCACAGTGGCGCAGCTACATCAGTGCAGCTGAACTGATGCAGCATTTTAAGTGTAGACCTGCCCATAGTCTTGAGGTATAAAACATAGGCAAGGTCTGCACTACGACCTATATCAGTATAATTACATTGTTCAGGGATGTGAAAAATCCACACCCCTGAGCAATGCAGTTATACCAACCTAACCCCCGGTGTAGACAACGCTATGTCAAAGCTCTCCCATCGGCACAGTAGCATCTTCACTGACGTGCTATAGCGATGCAGCGTTTTAAGTGTAGACCTGCTCATAGTGTCTTCTTTGCTTGTAGTATTTTAACCAGTTCCACTTTTTGTAGTGCTTCTTTCAAGACACTAATAGCTATGCTAACAGGAGGGCTTCTCCTGTCAGCTTAGTGAATCCATCTCCCAGAGAGGCAGTAGCTAGGTCGATGGGAGAATTCTCCTATTGACTTAGCTCTGTTACAGCATGTGTGAGGTCAATTTAGCTGTGTTATTCAGGAGTGTGGATTTTTCACACTTCTGAGCAACGTAGCTATGTTAACCTAATTCCCTAGTGTAGACCAGGCCTGAAATTCCAGATTACTGGTGCAGTTTGAGGCTTTGACCTGTGAGTTGGATTTAAGTCTTTGTGACTGTACAGCAGGAACACACTGGGACAATTATTGAAAGAGTCAATATCTCCCTTTTCAAGAGAATAAGGGGCTAGATTCACAAAAGAATTTAGAGGTGACTCCGAGCCCAATAACTGGATCAGGCCCCGCAGGTAAGTTCAGCAGAAAAACACCTATCTTCTCCAAGTTTGTGCATTGCACGGGGGGCTTAGACATTGGATGCCTACAGTGTGGCAGTAGCAGCAGTGTGCATGTGCAGTGGCAGAAACATAGGGCTTGCCTACACTGCAGTAAAAGACCCGTCTGGCACAGCTGAGGCTGGCCCAAGTCAACTGATTAAGGTCATGGGGCTTGGTCTCAGGGCTAAAAATTGCAGTGCAGATGTTCAGGCTCGGGCTGGAGCCTGGGCTCTGAGATCCCGCCAGGGGAGCTGGGTCTCAGAGGCCTGGGGCCAGCCCCAGCTTGAATGTCTATAGTACTGCAATTTTTAGCCATGCAGCTCGAGCCCTGCAAGTTTGAGTCAGCTGACCTGGGCTCTGAAATTCAGTGCCACAGGTTTTTTCCTCTGGTGTAGGTGTGCCCCTAGGCACTAGGGAACTTTTATTGCAAAAACTGTAGACTGTGGCTTCACTACAGAGCTTACAGTGGTGCAGCTGCACCGATGCTGTAGCGCTGCTAGTGCGGAAGCTCTTAGTTGACGGGAGAGAGCAAGTGGCAGGAGAAGCTCCCACCGACAGACCGCTGTCCATGCAGGTGCTTAAGTCGGAGTAACTCACCTCGCTCAAGGGGGTGGCTTATTCACACCCCGGAGTGATGTAACTTATACCAACTTCAGCTGTAGTGTGTACATAGCCTCAGTGAATTTGAGTGCCTATAGACTTTGCGGCAGCTGAGCCAAGGTTTTGTGAGTACCAGTGGTGCCTGGTCCAGGGGTTTAGATGCTTAAAGGGGCAGTTAGGTGCCTCAGTCTCTTTGTGAATCCAGCCTAAGGTGTCTTAAGAAAATAAATGTTATGCTCTTACTCAAGCAGCTATCTCCTGACAATTAGAATCCTCCCTTATTAGGGAAGATTATGGACAAGGTCTGGAAAGATAACGGTCACCACTGGGAATCCTTATATGACAGTCAATGGCAGGGGCATATGAAGGGATTTAAATTTGATCAGTTTTGGAGGGGCACTTTAAACACCGCCCCTCCCCCCCCATGCAGTGCCTCTGGGCCACACTGCCTAAGCTACCCTCCTATTCCCCGCTGCCTCCCCGGGCTCCCTACCCATCCCTCCAGCGCCCCCAGGAGCCATTGCCTCCCCTCTATTTGTCCCAAGCTCCTTTCTGCGCACCCCAGGTGGGTTCCAAACACTTCCTAGAGGCTGCAGGCAAGGAAGGGATGGGACTTGGCAGGCTTCTTGGTGCTCCCTCTGACAAAGCTGTCCTGCCAGCCTGGCTTCCCTGTTCTGGGCGCCATCTAGTGAGGCTCAGCCGGTGTGCTAGTTGCAGTGCTTTTCCCAGGCATGTCCCTTCAGCTGTCCTCAGCCCAACTCCCACCCTGGCAGAAGAGGGGAGGACGAGCTCAGGGGAAAGAATCCCAGGGTTGGAGGCTGGGGTGGAAGTTGGGGGTAGTGGCAGAGATGATTATTGGAGGGGAGGGTGTGCCCCTGCTTGCCCTGCTTTGTGCATGCCCCTGGTCAATGGGGTTGTGACACCCAAATGCCTGAATCCTTTTGAAAATCAGTGAGGTGTTGCAATGCTGTGTGCTACAACACCTAAATACCTTTACAAATTTGGTCGTTAGCCCTTAAAATCAGTATTAGATGTAATTTTGCACGTGGTGGGGAAAAAATGATTAATGGTTGTAGTGTGAGCAGGCATCACTAGCTTAGCTGTGATGGAAATGGGTTAACACTCTTTCACCATTATCCTTAAAAAAGTATAATATACACATGGAGCCAGAACCAAACATAAATATTGGATGATGGATCAATTAGGTTAATTTCCTGCATCAGTGCTTATGCTGTATATCCCAGCAACAATGCCTACACTTGGGTGAGATAAAATGATTGTATGTACTGAATTTTTAGATTTAAATCATGTTGGAGAGAATAAGGGTCTCACATGTTGTTACACAAGTTAGCTGTGTATTGTAATTACTTATTGGGTCTTGACATTTCAAGACCTAATAAAAGTAAATGCAACAGCTATCATACACCAATAATCACATTTTATATCTGGCTACAGTATATTGGAATTACTGTGTAATTAGTTCATAAATTCAGTGTATGCAGTGTCATTGCAACATAAAGTATATCCAGAAGTTCTTGAGTAACCTGATGAAAGTCTGTGACCTGCATTAAGTGCATCTTCTATGACACCCTGAAAGACTGAGATGCTCATTAAATGCAATGCACTCCACCCACATTATAGCAGCACCCTTGGAATTCAAGGAAAAGGTGTTAACAAGGATAATTAGAGTGGGCTTGATATAGTTTGAAGCTAGTATAGTGAGTAAGTAGCCTTGTACTAGAGCTCGTGGTAGAACAGACAGCCTTATAATGAAGCTGAGTGTATGTCTGAAATTTTTAGAAGTGTGAAAACTGAAAGGGCATTTTTGCAATGGTATAAGTGACAAAATAGGCATCAGCAGAATTATACTACAATTAAACCATTTTCTTTTCCCTATATATAGACACACAAAAATGCCCCAAAGGGCCAAACTTTTAAGAAACCTTCTAAAAGGCAAAAGAGATTAGAGTACTTTCAAGATGATTACTTTGGTAGGTAACAGCAACCTTGTGATTGAGCCTCCACAGTCTTTTTTAAACCACTGAAAGATAATGATAGCTGTATTCTGTATATAATATTTAAAATGTGATACCAAATGAACAACATAAAGTCTTCCAGCTATACAGTATATATGGATATTTAATCACCCGACAAATGTGTAGACTTCAACAGCAATATACTTCACATTTATTTCTTGAAATGCAGATTATTAATCTAAGGTTTATTTTAAATTAGATTTAAAGTGGTTCTATTTTAAGGATTTGACATTAGCTTGGAAAGATTATGGATAATTACAATTTTATCCAATGTAGGATAATTTATTCTGAAGATGAAACATTAAAATAGGTATAAACCTGAAAAATTTCAGTTGAAATCTCAGGCCAGATTTGCAAAGGCTTATGCTCTAATGGGAATTGTTACTGAACATAATGATGGGCTAATCATCACTAGAGTGCAAGTTGGTTAGGGAAGATTTGCATACTTGTTTTGTAAATGTTACAGGGCTGAAATTATTAATTAGCATCTAATTAATATTTGTATTGCTGGAAAAAGTATGCTTTAAAGCCTGGAATCAAGTTGCAAATATGGACTAGTTAATTACCCATCTGTAATTGTTGCAATCCCTTTATGGTAAAATAGACTAATATAAGTGCTTGTCATGGACCCATAGGACTGACTCCATAGTTAAAGCTGTAAGATAATTTCTATAATGAGCCTGATTTTGACAATCCCTCTCATAATTCTCATAATAAAGCTCCTTTCTGCCTGACATTTCTTATATGCACACTCTAAAAGCCAGAGGACTTTATTTTTTAAATAATAGGTTAGCAGAACAAGTATTTCTGAGGCCTTGTCTACACACGGAATTTGCAGTGATTTAAGTTAAACTGGTGATAGGCTAGGTCTGCATTGTTGTGGCATAGCTTCAGCACTGCAACTGTGCCGCCACTTCAGTGTAGTGTGGCAGGGTGCGCCTGTCCTGCCCTGTGGATCCTGCGCTTCAGCGGCTGTGCCAGTGGTGCGGCGGGGAGGGGAGTGCAGGGGGGGGGGGGACCCGGTCCCGCCCTCTTCCCCGGGCCCCCGACCCAGGGACCCTGTAAGGAGTGGTCTCACCCTGCTTAGTCCTGGAGACCTACTACCTTCCCTGGGCCGCCTGTCCGTGGCCCCCCGGCCTGTAGACTGCTCCCTCGTACCGGCGTGAAGGGTTGTGGTGTCTTCCCCGGCTGGAGCCTCTCTGTCTCGGTATGGTAGCGGCCGTGGATGATAGTCCCAAGCCCTGCAGCTATAGTGGCGGCAGGGCAGGGCAGGGCAGCTCCTCTCTGCTCCGCTTTGCTTCACTTCACTCCTCTTCGCTCTGCTTTGCTTCACTTCACTCCTCTTCGCTCTGCTTTGCTTGCTTTGCTTTGCTTTGCTTTGCTCTGCTCTGCCTCCTCTCCTCTGGCTGTTAACTCCCTTTCAGCCTACTTGGCCTGCCTGAAATGGAGGCTTTTAACTGCCGGGGCAGCTTCTTTGATAGGCTCCAGGTGGCCTAATTGGCCCAACTGTCTTCGATTAGCCCCAGCTGGGTTACCCAGGGAAGAGGGCTTTATGGAGCCTGGGGCTAATATACATGCCTTCCAGTACCCTTTCATAGCCCTGCGGTCTGGCCCTGTCACAGTAGACACTCACTACAGCAACGGGAAGGGTTCTCCTGTTGTTGTACTTAATCCACTTCCCCCAGGGGTTAGGTTGATTTAACTACATCTCTTGGGGGTGTGGATTTTTCACACTCAGAGACTTATCTATGCAGATATAATTTTTCAGTGTAGACCAGCCTTTAGTTAAATCAGTGCAAAAGTCTAAGCAGACACTCTTATTTCAGTTGAAAAGTGGCTCATTTAGGCCTGGAATACACTAGGAAATTTGGTCGGTATAACCACAAGTGATTTACACACCCCGACCTATCCTCTCATGTAGACACCGCTAGGTTGGTAGGAGAATTCTCCCGCCACTGGAAGAATCATAGCTGTGCCACTTTAGCAGTTTATGTGTAGACAAGCACTCAGTTTAATTTAAGCTTGTCACTAATCAAATTAGATTAAATTGAAATAAGCCTGGTCTAAAGCAAAATAAAACCAGATCTACACTAAACAGTTAGGTCAACCCAGTTACGTGCTCAGAGATGTGAAAAATCCACACCTGAATAAAGAAGTTAATGACTTAACCCCCAGTATAGACAGCACTTAAGCTGACAAAACTTTTGTCATTCAGGGGTGTGAAAAAAACCAAACACATAAGCTTTGCTGGCATAAGCGCTTGTGTCAACAGAACTCTGTTGGCAGGAGATGCTCTCCCACCGACATAATGTGGCTACACAAGCACTCTTACAGCTGTATGTTTTAAGTGAAGACTAGCCCCAAAGCGATGGGAGTAGCTCTCTTCCATTGGCTTAGAGCAGCAATGATGTGGAGTGGTCGACACTACGACCTACATCAGTATAAGAATGTTGCTCAGGGATGTGAAAAATCCACACCTCTGAGCAATGCAATTATTCTGACCTAACCCCCAAAGTAGACAGTGCTATGTCCCAGGCAGGCAGGCTTCTGTCGACATAGCTACCGCCTGTTGGGGAAGTGGATTAACTATGCTGACGGGAGACCTTTTATCAGCCAAGGCACATTCAACAGTCATTCGGCACCTGCTGAGCCTGTTGTTGAAGCACTCCTTACTGCTGTCTAGGTTCCTGGTGTAAGGCTTCATGAGCTACAGGAGCAAGAGGTAGGAGGAGTCTCCAAGGATCACTATAGGTATTTCCACATGCCCCCTGGAATCTTTTGATCTGGAAAGAAATTTCCAGCATGCAACTGTCTATACAATTCAGTTTTCCAAAAGATGTGTGCATACAATTTATTACTGATTCATTAATATTTTTAAAATAAAAAATGATTGACAAGGACTTGAACAAATAGTGACCAATGAATAATTTATTTGATCCTTGTTGTCGGCGTGCCAATTTTCTGTGAAATTATCATAGATTTCTCATACTTGTCATTTGAAATTGTTCACTAATTATTTTCATCAAATAATTCTTAGTTTGCAGGTTGTTCAGGTAAGTCACATAATATATTTTTTGAAACCTAAACTCTAAATTTCTCATCTATATGGATAAAGGGTATTCAATTAGCTTGGCAGCAATATTTCTTCTTCCCTGGAACCCTGCAAGGACAGAGATCTGTACAAGTGAGCATGACAAACAGTGAGTAGCCTAGGGAAGGAGTAGGCAAGCCAGAGAGATATGTATGTAGCCCCATACCAGCCTTGTGCAGCTTGGAGTTGAAAAAAATAATTCATTTAGTGGTTTTATTACTTTTCTATGCCCCCCTGCACACTGGGGATGCCCCTCTCTGAGGAATGCCCAGCATTGTCATGGCTACGTTTATTGGTTCAGCTCCAATAAAACCATGCTGTCAAGGCATGGGACCAGATCTACAAGGAAGGCACACAACCTCTGCAAGGAAGTACCAGACAAATTGGTTGAAACTATAGTAAAGAACAGATTTATCAGATACACAGATGATCACATTTTGTTGGGAAAGAATCAACATGGCTTTTATAAAGGGAAATCATGCCTCACCAGTCTACTAGAATTATTTGAGGGGTCAACAAGCATGGGGACAAGAGTGATCCAGTGGATACAGTGTACTTAGACAAGGTCCCTCACCAGAGGCTCTTAAGCAACGTAAGCAGTAATGGGATAAGAGGACCTCTCATGGAGCAGTAACTGGTTAAAAAGATAGGAAACAACGGGTAGGAAAACATGGTGAGTTTTCAGAATGGAGATAGGTAAATAGTGGTGTCCCCCAGGGGTCTGTACTGGGACCAGTACTGTTCAACATATTCATAAATGATCTGGAAAAAGGAGTAAATGGCAAAATTTGCAGATGATACAAAATTACTCAAGATAGTTAAGTCCAAAGTAGACTTCAAGGAGTTACATAGGGATCTCACAAAACTGCATGACTGGGCAACAAAATGGCATATGAAATTCAATGTTGATAAATGCAAAGTAATATGAATTGTAAAACAAAATCTCAACTATACATATAAAATGATGGGGTCTAAATTAGCTGTTAACACTCAAGAAAGAGATCTTGGAGACATTGTAGACATTTCTCTGAAAACATCCACTCAATGTGAAGCAACAATAAAAAAAGTTAACAGGGAATCATTAGGAAAGGGATAGATAATAAGACAGAAAATATCACATTACCTATTTAAACTGTGTGCAGATCTGGTCGCCCCATCTCAAAAAAGATGTATTGGAATGGAAAAGATACAGAAAAAGGCAACAAGAATGATTGGGGGTATGGAACTGCTTCCATATGAGGAGAGATTAATAAGATTGGGACTTTTCAGCTTGGAAAAGAAACGACTAAGGGGGGATATGGTAGAGGTCTATAAAATCATGACTGACGTGGAGAAAGTAAATAAGAAAGTTTTATTTATGCCTCATAAGACAAAAACTAGTGGTCATCAAGTGCAATTAATAGGCAGCAGGTTTAAAATGAGCAATAGGAAGTATTTCTTCATACAATGCACAGTCAACCTGTAGAACTCTTTGCCAGAGGATGTTGTGAAGGCCAAGAATATAACGGGATTCAAAAAAGAATTAGATAAGTTCATGGCAGATAGGTCCATCAATGGCTATTAGTCAAGATAGGCGGGGATGCAAAATCATGCCCTAAAGTGTCCCTAGTCTCTGTTTGCCAGAAGCTGGGTGATGGGATGGATCACTTGATGATTACCTGTTCTGTTCGTTCCCTCTGAAGCACCTGACATTGGCCACTGTCAGAAGACAGGATACTGGGGAAGATGAATCATTGGTCTGACCTAGTATGTCCATTCTTATGTTCTTAAGTCCCTGGCCTGCTGCAGATCCCTGAAATTGACACATACCAGCAGCTCCATAGGACTTGTGAGCAGGCCCTGGAACCAGTAGTGTGCAAATCATGTCCCTCACTTAGAATTATTGGAAAGAAATCTCCATACGGAGACTCTTGCAGAGATTTCCACCACTTAGGTTCCACCTGTGGGTTTCTTCTTGGGCTGAGAGGATGCAACTGGTTCCTAAATTAATATTTACATAGCAAAATAAGTGTGCATAGTGTGTGCATAAGTGTGCATTACTAATAGTGAAACATGCTAAATATCAAACAAAAAACATGTCCCAAAGACCCAATGCCAGATATAGTGTAGCTGCATTCCTTCCTATACTATAACAGAATAGTTTATAGAATAAGTTTGGACTGACATGTGAAAACTATTATCTACCAACATCAAGTCAATGATGAATAGAAGAACCTGACTGATGGTTAGGAACGCATGTCTTCTTATCTCCTTAGCAGTATCTCATATTATCTCCTGGTCTAATATAAAGAAAATAAACAGAAATCTACACGCTTTTGCCAAGATTAAATACATTTCAAGTAGTGACAGGATTGCACTATATTACGTATCAGGAAAGAGTTGTCACCTATTGAACCTTCCTTGTGTAATTCAATGCAAACACAGACAGGCAGACTCTGATGTTACTTCTGTTTCAAGCAAGTCTATTCTTTCTTGATAATTTTAATCCCAAGGCAGTCTATTTTCATGTGAAATGTGACCTCTTGGAGAAAACACTTTTTCCTTTCAATGTTTACAATGTATCGTAATTATACCACTTATGAAATCTCCTGTAATAAATGCCCTAGCAATTGGTTAGTTCCTCAGTTTTATTATGGGATGATGTTTTGAAAGTACCATGGTTTGAAATTAAAACCCTCGATCCAAACACCCCAGAATTAGAAAAATTCAGATCCAAACTCCTGAAGACATGCAAATCTTTATTTAAAAGGTACTCAAGATTTTATGCAGATTTTGCTTCACTTTATGTCATCACAATGCTAGTTACTATAAAACATGAATATCCTCCTTGTGAAAAGAGACAAGAAAATTATGTACAAAACTCACCCAAACTACATTGTCAATTTCCTAAAATTGTTTTTAACCCAAATCCACAATACCAAAGAAGAAGTTACATGCAACACACTGAGAATAAAAGCATTCTTAAATTTTAAGATGACAATTTTTACTTAAACCATGTCACATTTATGACAAGACACAAACTACTGTACTCATTTTGGCAGCTTACAACTTAATAAAGTACATGAGTATCAATAAAAGGCTTATTAAACAAAAACTTGTACCAAACCATATCATTATTTCATTATTCCAACATTTAGGAACCTTTATAATCCAACAATGTAAGTAATACTTACTTAATTTATAACTTCCCCACTAAACCTCTGAAAATATTTTAATATATCATCGTGCTCTCAGACAGTATTTGCAATCAAAAATACAACTGAATTGTTTTGCATTTGAAAAATGTTCATTTTGCTGATGCGACTTTTTTTTAAAATGCATGAAGCCTTCCATGTGTTCACCTGTCTTGTAAAGTTCTACCGCATTATGTTTTGAAATATGTTGGTTAGTGCCCTGCCTGCCTTAGAAAAGCTCGGTGTGTAAGTGTAAGCACATTAACATTTTCAGTCCCAGATGGTTTTGTGGGGACCTACATTTCAAAGGGAAATTCTCTGTCTCTTGTGGGAGAAGGTGGTTCAGTTGCCTCCACACATTGTCCTGGAGAGTCCTCCTCGGAGCCAGGACCTGCACATATGGAACAGGAACATGGGGCAGGGGAGGGAGAGAGCAAGGTGTACTGTATGCATTATTGCAACCAGCAACCTTTTCCCAGGCTATAATAACTTTTTCAGTGAGCTCCTCTGACAATGGAAAATCCTCACTTCCAACCACAGATGGAAGAATCCTAGCAGTTGCTCTCCAATTTGTTGCAGAGGCACAGGGCATCTCAGTGAATAGCTGTGCTTGCCACTGCATCCCCTGAGATCCAAAGGATCTAGACCTAATTCCTCACTTCTGGAGGGGTTGCAAACCCAGCTCACTGATATAGGGCAATCTGTACAAGGGAAAAGTCTTTTAATCCTTGGTTCCCTCTAATGGGGCAATCAGTCCCATAAAAACAACAATAGCTATGATTATGATAAGTATTTACATATTTGATATAAATATTTGCTGGGGGTGATCATTTATTTTACTGCTTTTGAGCAATGAGTCAGACAGATAACTACAGAAATATAGAAAAGGTGCATTTTCCAAAATTCCTATTTAGAAAAATCCTTCCAGTCTTATTCAGACCAACTGAAAAGTCTAATTTTATGGTCTTTGGGGTAGAGACTGTGCCTTCCTCTGTGTTTGGAAAGCACCTGTAACATTTTCGGCACTACCACAATCTAAATAATAAATAGAGAGGAGAACCTATCCACCAATTTCTCATGAAGAAGCTAAGAACTACATATAGTTTAAAGATACTGTTGATTTTCTAGTAATGAGGCTATCACTAAAATACCTCCAAAACTTGGAAAGTTCTGATCTGATGCCAAATACAATTCTTTAAGTTTTTCCAGCTATCATTCTATTTTTAATATGGCTCCACTTTACTTTCTCGATTATACTGGTGTGATGATCTTGGCCAACACACTGGGGATTGAACCAGGCATCTCCAGAGCTAAAAGCACAAGCTGCCAAAGAGTCAATGTTTTGTGACTGGGGACTAGAAGAACTCTTGACCTCTGCAGTTCTGCACAAGGGGGGACCTGTCACAGGCATGCATTGATGGGTTACATTGGCATATATTTATCAGACAAACAGTTAAAGGGGAAGAGCAATGCACTTTTTTCCATATATGATTGTTTTCATTCAAGAGTTCAGCTATATTAATGATATTTGAAAATACTGCAGCTAGTATTTTTATATACGTTCCTTAGGTACTTAGATCTTAGACACTTAGTAGTATCTTTATATAAGTATCTTAGATACTAGCTGGAGTATTTTCAAATATCATTATTCCAATAGCTTGAATGAAAACACACTCATTGGGAGCCATTAAAGGTGTGATTTCTAGTGCACAGAATACATACACATATAACCCATCAATACAATCAAATAATAGTTATTTCGATTTTAACCTATACACAAAGGTTACTAGCATATCTATTCATCAGAGCTGATGTATAATATATACATATAAGTAATAACAAACCCACTAACATAAAATTAAATGAATCTGAGAGTTTGATTTCAGTACTATTGTTCATAGAATAGCGAGATATGCCGCTAGTTAAGATATCATATACTTAAAATAGACAAAGCCATGCATTCAAACAAAATCCATTTTAATCCTGCCAAATGCCAGGTCATAGATCCAGAAACAAAGAAAGCAGGCCATACTTACAGAACAGAGTACTGTATCTCGGAAAGCACTGACTTTGAAAAAGATTTAGAGATCATAGTGGATAAACAACTGAACATGAGCTTCCAGTGTGATGCTGTGGCAATAAGGGCTAACACAATTCTTGGCCATACAAACAGGGGAATAGTGAGGAACAATGCGGGGGAGGTGTGATTTTACCTCTGTATACAGCATTAGTGAGACTGACGCTGAAAAACTGCATCCTGTTCCAGTGACCACTTTTAAAAAAGGATATTGAATAACTGGAGAGGCTGCAGAGAGGAGTCACAAAATTAATAACAGGGATGGAAAAAATGTCTTGCAGTGAGAGACTTATAGAGCTCAATCTGTTTAGTGTATCAAAAAGAAGACTGAGAGGTGTATAATGTATAAGTAATTTCATGGAGAGATACTACCAGGTACTAGAGTCTGTTTAACCTAGAGGAGAAAGACATACCAAGAACCAGTGGCTGGAAGTTAAAGCCAGACAAATAAAAGTTAGAAACAAGGCACAGATTTTTACCACTGATGGTGAATAACCATTGGAACAAAAATATCAACTGAAATGATGGATTCTCCATCTTTTGATTCCTTGAAATCAAGACTGGATGCTTTTCTGGAATATATGCATTGTTAAACACAATTTATTGGGCAAAATACAGGAGTAACTGGGGTGAAATTCTCTGGACTGTTACTATACAGGCGGACAGATTAGATGACCTAATGGGCTCTTCTGGCCTTAAAATCTGCAAATCTATGCATGAGTAACATCATTATTCAAGTCATTTTAATATGAACTAAGAAATTACCCAAACTATATTTTTTCTATTTCATTTTTATTTTATAAATTAAACTTTAAAAAGGTTACATTTCATATAAGTCATAATATTGGTTAATTGCTGGTATACGATTGGAATACAATTTGAATTAAAAAAAACCTTCTGGGCAAGGGTGGGTAGTGGACAGCCTCTTTTAAATTGTCATTGTAATCGATGATATTAAAGAATAGTCATGCACAAATACTAGCTATGTATTTTGGGGCAAATCAACATTTTGCCCCAGTCAAAATGATTTTGGGGTCTGACTGTAATACAGGATTCAGTAGTCCTTAGTTTGATCATTCTTCCAAAACGTATTTCTTTTCAGTCACATAAGACTTTAATAGCTTTCAATTTGATTTTTGACACAATTCAGATATTCTGCTTTAACTCAGATTTCCATATTTATTATAACAATCAAGCTATATTTGTCTTATTAAATGAACAAATAGATGCCAAAAAGACTAGAAATGGTTGTGTATGAATTGCCAAGAAGCCTCCTCCCAAAGAAATTGCAGCAGAATTTGAGCATTTTATAAATTATTATACACAGCTCAGAATGGTACTGAAAAAAAATCTTACTGATGAAACTTTTCCTAAATTTGATCAGCAATGCCAGGTGGGTATGTATAATCCAATAACTCTGAAAGAAGCACTGGTTGCAATTTTCCTGTTGCTTTCTCATAAGCTTGTGGTATGGGTGGCTATGTAAATTAATATTATAAAATATTTAAAAACTTGCTAGATTAAGTGTTCTTAGAAGCATTTAATGAACACACATGCACAGTTAGTTTTCCAGTGACTTTAGTAACCATTTCAATCATACATAAGGCTGATGTTAATGAAGAGTGACTCTTATAGATCAGTGTTTCTCAACATTTTAAGTAGCAAGTACCCCCTAACGTCTGAAAATTTTAATAAGTACCCCAACACTCAATTTTCCACGGGATTTTATATTTACAGACTAATGTGAGCCACATGTTGGAAGAAGGGCTGAGTATATCAGGCTGTGATATGACAGATGTCAGATCTAGTGTGGGTAGTGTTACCACCTTTACACTAGGGGTGCACAACTCAACTATGTACCTGGGCTAGTGGTGATGTTGGCCAAAGCTTGGAGGCTTTGAGCGGCCTGCCAATGCTGGGGAATATAAAGTGCCACACCAATTTTTTTGCCACAGCTTTAAGAGGAGGAAGGGGTGAGAGAGAGACAGGGAAGGAGGGTAAGAGAGAGAGAGAGACAGGAAAAGAGGGTAACTGGTGAAATCTGCGGCTGTCATAGTTGTCAGTTTCACTGCTCAGCTACAGCAATGAAATGGACACCTTTTCTGGGCACTGGGCTTTGAGCAGGGGAGGGGAGCTGCCACCTGGGCAAGTTGCAGGTGGCTGCCACCTGGCTGCCAGCCTGGGAGATGGGCAACTGCCACCCAATCCAAGATGTTGATGTTGGTTGTTGTTTGGCTGATGGCAGGAACAAAAATGCCGAAAACCTTCCTCTTCAAAAAGGCCTTTCCACCATAAGAATTACACTCAGAATTACACCCTTTCTGCTAAAAAACCCCCAAACCTACTAACCTCAAATCAAAAACAAAAATGCTACCGCAAGTAGAGTTTTTTTACCTCAAAAAGGGAGAAGTGCCAGAGACTCCATGAAGTCCACTAGTGACTTTATTGCTATCGATTTTTAATGTGGAAGTCACTCAGATCCTACAGTGATGGGCGGCAGTATAAAAACCTAAAATGGATTAGATAGATAGTATATAGTACAGTGTTCTTCAGAAATGTGTTTCTGCAAAAGTAATATATGCTCCATTTTTTAAGGAAGGTCTTCCTTAAAACAAAAAAATGGAAATCATGGCTGTCCCAAAATCCAAGAACAAACACATTTGAATACATCCTGCAGCTTGATAAAAGGCATCGTAAGGTATATAAGCAGCTATATTGTACCAATCATAAAGTGCAGGGATCTGTTGTGTGAGATCATATGAAAGTCATGCCTGAGCACTTTGATTATTGTCTGTATGTATAGAAAATGACAAACTTAACTTATATGATAAGCAACCTTAAGATCAGTTATATGTGCAAGGCCCAGAAAATAAGTTGATCATCATTTCCAGACAAAGCCTAGGGATTTTACATAAATAGTATTAAAAATTGTGGAAGTAGGAAATGTTGATTAGAGTCTGCCATTGTTTAAACAGGTTGTAAAAGTGCACGTTTTGTGGCCTAGTAAATGCAGACTTCCCCCAAAGGGGTGTTCATTCCAAAGTGGGTGTTTCCATACACTATAACTGGGGAAATGAATTTATGGAGATACCTTTGTAAATGTAAGTTCATGCCAAACGAGAAGTGGAGTAAATATTACATGAAATTCCATTATTGCAAATAATAGAGACCTATCTGGCAATATGGCATAGCAGTCTGCCTCGAGAGATCCTCTGCACTTCATGGCATGGATGGCTGTCCTTTATATAAGTTTATAGTAAATGTCTATGATACATAGACTGGTCTATTGCTTCCTGGATCACAAATAGTATGACCCTTCTGCTGCTGTCTGGCCCTGCTGTCTCACAGCATGTATGCCTACATCATAATACATTCAATTACATAACCATATACCATTCTCAGATAATACTAGAATATTATTCTATAATCTTAAATGCACATATATACTATTTAAGCATTATTATTATTTGTTTTACTGTAGCATGTAGGAGCCCTAGTCATGGACCAGTATCCCGCTCTACAAACACAGAACAAAAAGTTAGTGTACCAGGCAAACAAGTACACAAACAGGGAGCATGAACATCATTTATACAAAAAGTACACAGTAAAGTAAACTGTGTGAATAAACTGAATGTATATTAAATAGTGTAGATTAAATATACAATGAAGAGTAATACTGAAAACTTGCTGATATATATAGGCAACGTAAGTTTGCAGCTAAGTTAGCTTCATAGCTAATTGTCTCATCACTCGAATGGTATTTCAGGAAGTACAGTATTGTGCTGCTGGTGGAAAATAAAATGTTGAGTCATGGGTTAAAATATATATCTTAGAGAAAAGGAAAGTTATATAAAAAGTTAAGTAAATAAAGATATGCAGGAGCCTCATCACAATACGATTAGAGTAAGTGGAAAAGAATGAAAGAATATTACGAGATGTTCCACTTGCATATATAACTTTGTAGAAAAACAGTTGTGATGTATTTTCATATTAGAGAAATAGTATGCAGCCATGTAATTAAGACTACATTGTGATGAATCCACAGAGGGGCAGAAATAAGTGCAACCTTAACTTTGGTATTTCCTGAATTCATTTTATTTTATAATTATTTTATGTTAAGAAATAAACTCTTTATTCAAATACACATTCTTAGTAATTTATTGAATATTCTATTTCAGCAAAATATTTCTGCTGAGTGCCTTATTCCCTACCACTGCATTCAGATCACTAATCTTATGTACAACACTCCTAAAAATCAGTATTTGTGGTAGATAAATAAATGAACAAAATACCAGATGAGAGAAGAACAGGCAAGTGGGACTTGAGGTAATTCACTTTTAAGAGGAAAAATAAAATCCAGAGCCATCTGTCAGAAATTAGGGAAGCAGCATTGCTAGAGTTCCTATTATGTTTTAAATTCCCAAAGATAACAGTTGTATGAAACAAAGTGATAGGTTGAGTTCTATCCTTTGTAACCATTTAAAAAAATTCTAATGCACGAGAAACAGCAGGTTGGGTATGGTAGTATTAATGTTCCATAACAAGAGTGGGACTGACAACTATAGGACGTGACATATCTACCATTTTTTTGTCTCATTCAACATTGAATTGCCCCAATTCTCCATCGTAAATTATATCTAGATCAGATGAGGGTTCAGGATCAAATGAACACTTTTGCAGACATATATTTGTTAAAACAATGTTAGAAAAATTCACTAACAGTTCAATTGTTTGCAGAAATAGGCAGTTTTTAATCAATCATGACATCAATTAGGAAAACTCTGTTACATTGAAAAAAGTGAAGATGTCTACCATTAGGCCATATACTCTCCATCCACTGCTTTTTGTCTGCAACTGTGAACAATTCCAACGTATGATGGACAAAAATCTCAGCTGGTGCAAATCAGTGTAGGTCCAACATTTAAAGATTTGCAAGACTTGCAAAGGTCTACATGGAAATTATCCTCTTTAAAACTAAAATAAATGTCTAAACTTCTTTTTGAATCATTAAGATAAGGATTTTAATATACTCCTTTTTGATGAGAGGGCCCTTGTTACTGTTTAAGCAAATTAGGGTTCATTTCTACTACCTTAGCCTTGAGGGAGCAATAGGTGTTTCTTTTTTATTTGTTTGTTTTCAAAGGAAAAACTTAGAAGTCTGGATTTGTTCTTATTTACACTCGTGTAAAGTAAAAGTAATTTTGCTGAACTCAATGAAGTTTCAAAAGTATAAAATCTCTGCAAGTGTATCTGAATGAAGCTGTTTGGTCTCTGGGGACAGTTTTAGAAGCAGCCAGTTTGGAGGGAGCAAATATACATCAACCAGGTCCACAGTGAGCTGGGCCAGAAAAATCCAGATGAAAGCTAGAACACAAAGAGGAAATCTCCCAGGAGAGGGAGAAGGCCCTATCCAACTATTTCATTTTGTCTTATCAGGCATAATGCAATGTATATATTTTGTTAAAATGCCATGTTATAAGGGAAAAAAGTGAAATGGATAATTAGCCAGGAATGGGAGTAATTAGGAGAGTGATTTGTAATATTTCGGAACCTTGAACAACGACAGTTTGAGATCACCTCGTTTGACTAGCTGTGATCTGTATGTAACTTACTGGGAATTCAAAGGCTCAATTCCAGGACAAGCAATCAAGGTTACAATAAGTACATAAAATAGAGAGCATCCTCATGTGAATTTCTTATTGTGATGAAGTAAATTCTGACTCTAGGCAGAATCCAGCAGTCAGACTGAAGCTGGCATGGAGATGAAAGCATTATAAAGCTCAAGTTATCTTTGCCTAATACAAAGCTTGAGAACAGAGCCAGTCTCTCTCCCTGTTAAATGCACTAATTGTTGTTTTCTCAGTTTGTTGCTTAGCTTGTTTGTTTTTATTGATTCTGTTGTTGGGTATTTTATGTTGCATTTTGTGCCTATTGTAGTTTGGTTTCATTGCTCATTTTAATGTGAATGTGTTTCTAAGAAATGATTTTGTACTTCCCTGAGATATTTTCCCCAAACAACTTTGTCTCAAATCCACACTGCTGCCAGAGGGACTCCTGTGTCCCACTTGGCAATGTGACAAGATTGCATTGGTTGATGGGTGCGCTTCTCGACATTAAAAGAATCTACCACTCTAGATACATTCTGTAAATGTCAGTCAGAACACGTCACAAGATATAAAAACCAGTGCAGGGAGCCAACACGCCCATCAAATAATGATTCAGCACCAGGGCTACAAAAGCAATCTGGGAGTAACGTGGCCATGGTCTGTTCTGAGTTACACAGATGTCTCTCTTCCCATTATGTCAAAGGGAATTAAACTGACAAAATCAATAAAATGGGAGCCCCAATAAATTTTAAGCCCCAATACTGAAATTTACTCCATGCAGGTAAAAATTTGCACCTATGCAGAGTTCCACAGACTTCATCTTTTTACAGGGTTGGGAGATTTAGAATTTAGCCTAAACTTTTACTATCATGCAAGGCAACATGCAGAAAGAGCAGTTGAGCAGGCTTCCATCAAGAGTGAAATCTGCTTTTGGCATAAGTAGGAGTTAATAATATAGAACATAGCATTAAAGGCTGACACCTCTGTCAAGCTGTCTGGAGTGGATCAGGAGCATGAGTTCCAAACTCAGGGCAGACTGTTAAGGAGCAGCACACATCCCAAACAGGCTGTGAATTCTCTGCTTACTTAGATTTCACCAATTAAGCACCAACTATAAACTTCTCGGGTACTACAATAGACTTAACTTGGAGTCATAGACAGTCTCCTTGGCTTGCTCAGTCCCTCTTGCCACCCAGATAAGCCTGCATTTGTGATAAATGGTACTTTACACCAAAAATCACAGCAATCTTCAGGTTACCTCGAGTCGCAAAGGCCTGGTCACTTATCCCAGAATAATTGCACCTTAGATCCTACACTTATAGCCAATCCTATAATAAATTAACTAAAGATTTATTAACTAGGAAAAGAAATGAGAGTTATTTACAAGGTTAAAGCAAGTAAATATGCACACACAAATGAGTTACAATCTTAGGTTCCAAAGGCTAATAGAAGCTACTGTAATATGCAAGCACTCTATGTCCTCTAGGGCTAATCCAGACTAAGCAGCTGAGGATTCCTTGCTTATGCTTAGAAATCTTGCCCTCCCAAAGTCCAAGCACAGTGAGGGCCTTGTGAGGGATTTTTATTCTCTTCCCCCAGAGTTCAAGCTGATGGGAAGAGTCCTTATGCACATCTCCTCTCCATGAGTGTTGGGGGGAACAATTAACATGGTCTTTGTTCTTTGATGTTTCACAATGGCCCATTTGGTTTCAATGGCCTTCTTGGTGAGCAGGACCTAACACCCTTTGTAAGAAGACAGCATTTTACATTACTAATACTTCTTTCCTGTTACACAGTTAGAGAGATTTACAATGCAAACAGTCAATGGAACCTGAGAACATGGGTTACAGATGTTAAAAGTGAGATTACTATATGTAGCATCCTAGAAGCATTTCATAAAGTCTAATCACTAAACACATTCTTATACACTTAACACCTATTTTGACAATGCTAACGCACAAGTGAGACAGATTGGTTTTCAGCTGTGTATTGGTCAGTGTTCAGTTGAGGCTTAGGGGCCTTGTCATGAGTTGACACCTGGTCTGCCAGTGTTACACCTTCTCTAATGGCCAATTAAAGGAACGTATGTGGTGACAGACAGCAGGCCAGCAGCCAGGCAAACAGGAACACATTCCGTTTTCAAAAGGTTAAATCAAAGGTGACTCTGAATTGACTCCTGAGAAACTGGATAACATACCTCATGCTCAGTACCGTTAGAATAAAGATTAGCTTTTCTAAACTGTTAGAAATTACACTGCTTCCTAGTACCAAAAGGAACACTTTATAATATAGCTCTTAAATGTAACATTTTTTTAAAAATAGCTATTGTCTGGTGAGCTTTGATAGAAGTGTAAGGGCTAGGCCAAGTGCAAGGACTCGTGTATGTGCTATAGTATATACACACTGGTAAAGCCATATCTGGAGACATTAAGGTGCTGAGTTCCACTTCTGAGATACTAAGGAGCCTCAACACCCCATAACTTTACTGGGAGTAAGGGCTGCTCAGAACCTGTTAGATTCTGGCACTAAATCTGGGGAGTCACCATCATTTTTTTTTAAAGAGAAAATAACCATGCTTGCTTCTTGACCCCAAGAAGTCTCAATACATATGTTTGTAGAGAGGAAAGAATTCTTTCCTTCCACTGCACATAGTTTTTGGAAATGGAATTGCAGTGACAGTGGGGGGAAAACATAGATTATGACAACCTGACATTACCAGAAATCTATTCCAAAAATAAAAAAAGCTAAGCTTATATACTCCAGTTTCCTAAGTTTTGTTCTCACAATATCTCCCTTTTAAATGATAGGCTGCATGTTAAGTGGTACCGGAAGGCTCAGCAACCAAACTCAATGGCATTATGAAATGCCACATGCTATCCTGTGGAATCTAGAAAATATTTTGATAAAAAGATCATGATATAAATAATTATTCATGCACAGATGGTAGCCAGAAATGAACAGGTCTCTCATTAGGGTTCAAATACATGGGACTTTTCATGACCCTGAAATATTCTGTGAATCCCTGATTAAAAAAAAAAAAAGTTAGTAGTTTTTAGAATTTAATTCCATTTCGGGAGTGTTTCAGAAAAATATACTTCTGGAACAAATATATTCTTTTTGCAAATTATTATTTACAGGATGGCCTTTATAAAAGAAAAGGCCGTGTGAATAGCCTGTTAATGGGAGAGTAATCAGGACTATATTGTTCTTTCTTCAAGGTTCTCTAGAAATATTTAGCCAGAACCTTAGCTCAGATAAAATGGTGTAGCTTCACACCAGCTGAGGATCTGGTCATTGTGTTTGTTCCTTTTTTAAAAGAACCTGAAAGTGTCTGGTCTGGCAATGAACTGGTTCCTTCTGGGGAATCACATTTTAGAAAGAGTGGAGTTTGGTCACCAAACTCATCCAGAGCTTGGCATCACTTCTTACACGGCAAGGTTGGGTTTTAGTTGTAGTTGTGGCTTTAGGATGCAAACATTTGCCCAACAGAGACTGGACAGAGATCACTAACTCATCTCACACAGATCACTGAAGTGTCACTAGATAGTCATAACTAATAGGGTCTAAATTTGAAATGACAATCTCCGGGAGGAATACTGTGTGCCAAATTCACTGCTAACATATTTGGGTGCAACACTGTTGAAAACAATGGAATTGTGTCGACTTAGCAGAGATGAATTTGGTCCAATAACTCATAAGAAAATGCATGAAACAAGGTAGTTAAATACTCTTGTTTGAAGAGACAAACCTCAGAATATTGATTAATTTAATAATTTTTGCACCAATATTTGCTATCCTGTTGGAAGCATTTGGGAGCTTTGCATGTACCTAATGTAGAGACCCAACTGCTTACAGTATTTAATTCTGGTTCTGTACCATTGTTGTCTTAGTAAGTTTCCTACCGCAGCCGGTCTGTCTCTTCCCCATGTCTCTGACTCAGTATCTGGGAAAGAAGTGTCTCCTATCAATCAATGACAGAAAGTGCTGACTCTGGAGGTGCTGACTCTGCACTACAGAGTGCAGGCAGACTGGCGGTAGCAGGCAAAGGAGGTTAAAATCTCTTGCTAACTTGTTAAAACTCTTCAGAAACAGGAAAGCTAACGGGCAGGAGATGATTGTGGAGGAGAGGGAAGAAAGGAGAGGGGCAGGGTTCTGTTCAGCTTTTGAGTGTTGCGGTACATATAACTTTGATTTGAAACTATGAAATCTGGTGGGGGATCATGGAAGGTATTGTTGGAAGTCCAGCCACAAACACTGACTCGCTTAGTCATTTCTGGTTGGCAATGACCCTGCCTGAAGAGGAAAGAAGAAAAGGAGACATATTTATGATTGCTCTGGGTTTATTACATAAATGAAGTTTGCAATACTATTCTCTAAACCAGGGGCTCCCAAACTGTGGTACGCGTACCCCCAGACATCTCTGGAGGGTATGCGGGAGAAATTGTGTAATGGTGGATTTTATTTATTAATTATTTTATTTATTGTATTTTCATAGTAGGCTACTCAGACGAAGCTTTAAAATTCTGTGGGAATTTGTTATATAAAATACGGTAGTTAATTTACTTCAAGATGTACCAGAGAGAACACGGATATGCAGAGATGCTGACGTGCAGAGCCCTCACCTCTAATCACTGTACAGCGCAGGTTCAGTTGCCCAGCAACTGTCCAGTCTAACTGAGCTCAGAACTTCAGGGATTTTTTTTTCGATTGTATATGTTGCTCTATAGCTATATCTACATGTAACAGTGAAATATAGACAGATGACTAAAGACAGGGAGGGTTAAGAAGAACACAGACTGTATCAGTGATGAGGAGGGTTGGGCTACACAGGCTGCTGGTAGATCTGGAAGGGGGTATGTGATCAGAAAAGTTTGGGAACTTCTGCTCTAAACTAAAGAAGAAATACTTTTAATGACCCATAGTGAACTAGATGGAGACAGATCAGGAGACATTATTACAGAAGTATATTAACTCTTATTAAACAAGGACAACAATTTTAATTTAGTAAACGTGTGTATGAGAGTTTACAATAAAAGCTCTCCCTGAAAAATAATACCAATATTCCACTATGGCTATGACAGTCTGACTGTCATTTACCTTAAGGGTTTCCTTGTCCATTACCTCTCTAAATATTTTACATATAAAATAGATGTAAAGTATCATTTAATATAAATATTTCACTGAACACAGATAATCACACATTTAAATTAGCTATAGCAATGTACATTCTCTGTCATAAAATTTCAGCATAGCCATTCTGAAAAACATATCTGATAATTGGCCTGCTGAACAGGATGAATCAATGTCTATTCAATCTCATTTCCAAGCCCGTGTATTAGGTTTTAACTGTGTGGATACAAAAATTAACAATATAAAATAATAATTGATGCAAGGGATTGTCTTTCTGAATATTTATCTGAGTCTCTCATTTTATAATATTGTTTCCCTATTTCGAGATCCAACTTTGAAGCTACATTTCTGAAAATAATTGTTGGTTAATAAAAACTAGAGGATTTCCCAGTCACAGTAGATTTGGGCAAGCCCAGAATTATACAGGTAATGCCAAGCCAGAATGATTATGAAATTATTATTATTATTATTATATAATAATTATGACATAATATGATTTGATTTGTTATAAAGCCAATTGATTTGGTAACTGTTGCTTGTAATGGAAACCAAATTCAAGATGCCATTTTGCAGTGCATTGTCAAGGTTAATGAATAGCCTCTTTTTGGCTAGCAAGACTACCACAACTACAGATCAAAATTAGCTTTTTACAGTCATCTGTTGTTTACATTACACCAATCAATGCACAGTTTCATACATATAAACCACCTATTTTGTGTTCAGCTCAATAAAAGGAAATGAGCAATTGTAATATTGTAAAACACAATCATCTAGGGAGTGGGGAGAAGAGAGTTCTGTGGGTAGGGCGTCTGCAATGCCACCAGTCACCTTCCTTTGCCCTATTAGTGGGAGGATCTTTGACCCAGAGGCATCGCCCATTCAAGAGCTCTGAAACTATGCTGTCAGCCAATGCACTGAGTCTCTGGTTGATAGTCAGATGGGGGGGAGCTCCCTCAGCATAATCATGAACCCCATTTGGATCATGCAGTTCTGTCAGGGCTCTGCACCAGGGCCAAGATTTAATCCCCTGTGAATTTCTACTCTCAACTAAGAGATAGATCATTAACTTGAGACCTTGATATATGTTGTCGTGGATTTATTAATTATGTACCACCTGCAGGCCATCCCTTTGGAATAACCACGTTGGTCTATAAGTCTACACTCTGTTATTTTGTCCATCGGGGAACATATCTATTTCACAAAATCCTGAAGAGAGAATCTTCCGTCATATGCACATAAATGAATCCCTAGAGCCACATCTCCTTCAATAACAGTCTTATCTTATTGATTCTTTAACTTGTCTGGAGTGAGGAACCATTGGCATATGAACTTAGAATGGGTTTCTTTAACTTCCATGGATAAACAAGAACAATTGTAACAACTTTCAGTGCCCCAATATGATCTGTTTATGTACCTTTCTTTCCTATGTGGATATGATTTTTCATGCTTTATACAGAAGCCTTTAATTAAAGAATTATTATGGATGCATTTCTTTGAAGAATTCAGTTACTTTTTAACTTTTCCTAGGATGACCTCTTCCCACAAATCACTAAGGGCCAAATTCTGCTCTCATATTGTTGGGATTCCATCTAAGACCTCTTGCCAAACACTCAGTTTGACTGCAAATTTTGTCACTCAGATATCTTTATTTGGCACACAGCAAAGCTATGCTGAATTGATCAGATCCAAATGCAGGAGGTGGATGCAGAGTATATCAGAGATCCAAAGTTACTCAGAAAACCTCTTCCTTTGTACATTGCATTTACTACACTGCTACTACGTTGCATTATGTGTTTTGGGATTGGCTTGATCACTTTGTAGGAACCAATCCCTGTATAGCATGCTCTGTTCTTGCACGGCTTACTCTTTACCTTATCTTACGTTCCAGGCTTATCTTGTCTGATGTAAATGGTTCCCTGGGTGATCTCCCTTATCTTTGCTAGTACGGACATTCTGTCTCTTAGCCTACTGACCCATTTACCTATCTTAGCTGGCACAGACATTCTGTTTCCAGCCTGCTGATCCATTTACCTCCCTGATCCTGTCTCCCTAGAAATGAGGCCATATCCATGTCCAATTACTCATGTCAAGCCAGGTCTACATTCCACTACTTTTGTTTGGTTTTTTTCTGTATTAGCATTTGTTTTATTTGTATCATATTTTTGTTTGTTTGTGCTGCTTTTTAAAAAAAACTTTACTACCTAGCAACACATACCCAAGACCACCATTGGTGGTTATTCTTCCTTCAGGGCTCCCTCTTAAATCAGTGAAGGCCATATGTGGAAATCAGAAAGAAATATTTGCCCCCTTTTTTTTCTTGCTGCGTGATTTCTAGATTCTTGCTCCATGTTCACAAAAGTTTGAAATAATACATTTAAGATTAGAAATAAATTATTTTTTGTGCCTTTCAAACCAGATCTAGCTTTCAGGATAATGATACAATATTATCAGACTCTTTTCTCACCTAACTCATGACCATATATACTCATTGTTGCATTATACAATACAGCTTAAGGTTCTAAGGAACACCTGAAATTGGCACCCTATGGTTATAAATGTTCCCAGATTTATAACCATGGGAGATGGAAGGAGAAGGAGAATTCAGAGCCACATATAACGGCAAAGCTTGGGACAGCGGGTACAAATGGAAGGAGAGAAGACAAATGTTATGTTATGTTTGAGGGTGTTTACGCTGTGCAAAAGGACTTCTGGTTTTGAAATATTTCAATAAACAAAACTGAAATGAAGTCTCAGGTTTATGGTATTTCGTCAAATAAGGCATAAAAGATGGACAGAGACTTAGTGCATGTCATGATGGGAAGTCAGACTAAGTGAGAATCTCTCATGCCATAACTAGTTCTGACAGCTGAATTCCAACTTAAACTGCTCTCTCCTCATTAAAATGTCAGTCTGTTTAAAAAAAATTCTATGCCAGAAGCTCAGACCCCAGTCCCAATAGTTTCAATATTATCAAGAGCAGTTTTATTATAAAATTTCAAAAATAAAAACAAACAAATATATACAAAAAGAAACATATGCATCAGAACCCAGTAATTCACACTGACTGGAAGTCACATTGCAAATTACTGTATTTTGTGATTTAAAGTAGCAAGCAAGTGAACAAACACAATTAAAACCAAAGAATAATGCATTAGAAAATGCACTTTATTCATTTGTTTGACAAGTATAATTTTGTTATGATAGTACTTCAAAGTATACTAGTAAATGTTCTGTAGTGTATTTAGTAAAAGTAATGACGTTTAAGTAATGTGAGACCTCACTATAGCTCTTTGCTATTGCACCTTTGTTGGAGAAGTGGAGAGAGTTTTGTATGAAAATTATGGGGTGTACAGACTCACAATGGGTGAATTACAGAAGGTTCACTGTAATTAAAAATATGAAACATTAAGGATGAAATTCCTCCCTTGAATGAGTGTGAATGGACCCCACTGAAGTCAATGGGACTATTCATTCAACTCCAAGAGCAGAATTTGTTTCATTAGGAATACTCCATCTTCCAGAATGAAGAATGAATTAAGAATGAAATGCCATTACATTTTCTTTACTTCCAACCAAGAAAATCTCCTTTTAAATAAATATCAACACCCTGCAGCAGCCATAGTCTTTATGTAATCAAATAAAAAATTACTGGACTTCGGCCAAAAAGGGCCAATCTTCTCACTACAGCAGTCCAAAGAATCTCCTTTGTAGAACTGGCCAGAAAACTGTTTTTGTTTGTCATGTTGTTGTTGGGTTTTTTTGTTTTGTTTTGTTTTTTGAGGGGGGGGAAGAGGAAATCGCCTTTTGAAATTTTATCATTTGGATATTCTGATTTTCCCATGGGAAGTTTTGAAAATGTGGTAAAGTGTGTTCCTTCCTGCTCCGTTCCCCTGCCCCCACACTTTGTTACTGTTTTCCAACTGGACAAAGTTGGGAAAAAAGTAAGAAAGTTTTGGAAAGTGGGAGCCCTCCTCCCCACATTTTTCACGTTTAAAAATAACTTAAGAGTGTTAAGTGTGTTATTTTAAAAAGTAGTAGTAACGCTTTCATTACTGTTACTGATTTCAACTGGTAAATGATGGAAAACAGTCAGAAAGTGGAGGGGGAATATTACAATTTTAAAACAAAAAAAATGACACGTTTAACAAATTTCAATTTTTCCCACTGATTTTTTTTAAATTGGAAAAAAAAATTCCCCTGTCCAAAAATAAAATAATTTTTGACAACACTTGGTGATTAGACATGGTCGGGTGGAGAACTTGGGTGGAAGAAGGGTCTTTAATAGAGATTATACATATCATTTAGAGAGAGAATGTCAGCAAAATTATTCCTAACTATATAACCCATCACCTGAAGTCGATTCTACTCAGCCTACCCTAAGACTTAGCTCGCTCTTCTGAATTCTACCAACACCTCCTCCCCCATGAAGGGGATCCTAGGTCCTAAGAAGGGGGACCTTGGTCCACAAAGGCCACAAGAACTCCCCCATCCCATGAGCATAAGGCCCATCAGTAAAATCATTATAATTTAGTAATGAAATCACTGTATTTGCTGCAGTAACTTTAGCAAATAGATTTTGAGTTACTATATGTACACTAGAATTTTTTCTCATCTAAACTTCTCCCATGAATCACTAAAACCATGGGCCTGAAACAGCCCCCCAGTTGCGTTAATGGAAAAGCTTCCGTTGACATCAGTGTTACAGGATCAGTCCATATGGCTGAAATCCTGACCTCACTGATGCCAACGGAGACAGGATTTCACTTTTGTCTTTAAGGTTCTTTGACTCCGACTTTATCTTAGCCCAGTTTAATGTGTTGATGATTAGTCTTCTTCCCTCCTGCCAAGGCCATTGGTCTTCTAGAGGCAGGGTAAAGCTGGGGATTGAAAGATTGTAATTATATGTCATTATGGTAACTAGGCAAGACATACAACAACTATGTGCCATGCCCAGAAGAAAAAGTGTTTACTGTGTTTTGTCCATAAAAACAGGCCAGAAAAACAGAAAAAAAGGATAGATGGTTAGGTTTAACTGGGAGGAATTTGAAAGTTTTTGGGGGACACTCCAATACACAGACCTTGTCAAATCAGAGTGAGCTGGATGGAATATATTAATAATATGTGGCAGATAGGACTGGATGTAAGAAGTATGGTCCAGGCTTCCTGTGTGACCTTGGGCAAGTTACTTAGGCTTGGTCTACACTTAAAAGTTAGGTTGACATGCTCATGGGTGTGAAATTCACATCTCAACCATAGTTATGCTGATCTCACTCCTGGTGTAGACACAGCTAGGTCAATGAAATAATTCTTCCATCAACCGAGTTGCTGCCATTCAGAGAAGTTGATTGCCTACAGTGACAAAAAAATCCTTCCATTTCTGCAGGAAGCACCTACACTACACTCTGCAGCAGCATAGCTGCAGTGCTGTAGTAGTGCAGTGCCCACAGCTTACACATGGTCTTTAGTCTCTCTGTGCCTCATCTGTAAAGGCATATAGCAGAACTTCATTTTCCTAAACCACAGGGATGTTGTGAGAATAAATACATGAAAGACTCAATGTCTCAGATATTATGGTAATGGAGACCATATAAGCACCAAAGACAAACAGATGTATTCATAGGGAAATTTGGAGCTATTTCAGAGCAGATTTTTTTAAAACACATTTAAAAACTGGAGTGCTTGCTTTCAAGGATAGGTATGCATTCTTGTACAACTAAGACTCAGCCCAGGATATTTCCAGGAGTAAACGGTGAGATGGCAAAATTTGCAGATGATACCAAACTACTCAAGAGAGGTAAGTCCAAAGCAGACTGTGAAGAGTTACAAAAGGATCTTACAAAATTGGATAACTAGGCAACAAAATGGCAGATGAAATTCAATGTTGATAAACGCAAAGTATTGTGCATTGGAAAACATAATCCCAACAACACATATAAAACGATCGGGTATATATTAGCTTCTACCACTCAACAAAGATCTTGGAGTCCCTGTGGATAGTTCTCTGAAAACATCTACACAATATGCAGCAGCAGTCAAAAAAGTTAACAGAACATTGGGAAGCATTAGGAAAGGGATAGATAATGAGACAGAAAATATCATATTGCTTCTTTATAAATCAATGGTGTGCCCACATCTTGAATCTTGCATGCAGATCTGGTCACCTCATCTCAAAAAGATATATTGGAACTGGAAAAGATAAAGAAAAGGGCAACAAAAATAATTAGGGGTATGAAACAGCTTCCATATGAGGAGAGATTAATAAGACTGGGACTTTTCAGCTTGGAAAAGAGACGACTAAGCAGGGATGTGGTAGAGATCTATAAAATCATGACTGGTGTGGAGAAAGTAAATAAGGAAGTGTTATTTACTCCTTCACATAAGGCAAGAACTAGGGGTCACCAAATGCAATTAATAGACAGCAGCTTTAAAATGAGCAAAAGGAAGTATTTCTTCATACAATGCACAATCAACCTGTGGAACTCTTTGCTAGAGGATGTTGTGAAGGCCACAGCTATAACAAGGTTCAGTTAAAGAAGGATTGCTCTTTGCCAGAAGCTGGGAATGGGAAATGGGACGGATCACTTGGTGATTACCTGTTCTGTTCATTCCCTCTGAAGAACCTGGCATTGGCCACTGTCAGAAGACAGGATGCTGGGCTAAATGGACCATTAGTCTGACCCAGTTTGCCATTCTTATGTTGCTCAAACTTGGTGGAAAGAGCTAAGAGCACACATGCTTGTGTAATTTAGCCAGCGGTAAATATGCAGAGCTGATCCAAAAATGGTAAATATATTTTCTGAAAAAATTAGTGACATTTTTGTTTTCTCAAAATTATTTTTTTTTCCCCTTAAAAACTGAAAAAATGAAGATGTTTTGTCTTTGAAACTGAAAAATGCTCAGGTCTTGTTCTCCCATTCTCCCTTTCATATTCTTTTCTTCTTTACCATTTATTTTTTCTTGTCCCATTTTGCCAGTGAAAAAGAAAGAAAAAAAGAAGAGAGAAAGAAAAAGGAAAAATAACTAAAAAAAAACAAAAACAAAAAAACATTGTCATTTTTGACAACTCAAAACATTTTTATTGAATTTTACCATTTTGCAGTTTGTTTTTTCACCAAAAAAGTGGACAATTTAAAAAAGATGTATTTTTAAATGAAAAGGCCATTTTTCATTAAAAGGTTTTTAGCAACAAAAACAAAATAAAACAAAAATTGGACCAACTCTAATACTATGTATAATGTTAGAATTTGTATGAGTTTAAATCTTGTCCATGTGTTTCTTTTCTTAATTTCTTTCTGACAGTGCAATTAGCAGTCAAGTGGAAGGGCATGGCCCCTAAACTAAGAGAACCTTAGGATCTGCAGGGAAATTTGATTCCATTTCTGTGGATCTCAGTTCACCTGTTCTCTTGCCCATTAGCAGTCTGGCTCACCGAGGAGCGATGCTGTCATTAATTCCACTTCACCATCCTATCGTTTCAGGCTTTAACTTCTATCAGATGTGGTGGGGGAGTTCATGTTGCAAAAAGAACCATTTAATCCCATATTGATTTCTCCAGGAAAACATGTTGGCTGGGAACCATGGCACATAGAGCTACAGTTCTTCAGCTTCACCTCTGCTCTTTTGCCCAACAAAACCACCCAAAATGCACAAGGCCCCAAACATGCAAAGTTCACACACAGGTGCTTCTGCAGGCAGAGGACAGCATATCTTATAGCTGTTGTTTCTTCTCTTTTTTAAATCTTTTCTTGAACATGTACTGCTGCATTCCGTGGAGGGGTACAGTTGCCCCTAAATATGAATCATTTTGCAAATAAGGCATTTTATTCCACAGAAATCCAGGTTGAATAACAATGAACAAGTTTAGACAAGTATAGTCATCTGTGGAAAGGTACAATGCATTTCAGTTATTCCTGATTAGTAAAGTCACTTTTGCAAATTGCGGTCATTCTTTTAAAATTTCAGAAACGTTCATACAAGGGGTGATGGTGAATCACACAATGCTCCATTAACCAATTATCCAAAGAAAGGGAGACAACCAAATACACAGTAAGTCATCAATAGAAACTTCATTTTTAATTGTCTTATCAGCCATTTTAGCTGTTTAGACAACAGTATGACATTTCTATTCATTCAAGGTGCAGCCACATTATCAAATCCAATTACTTTTCCAACAGTGAAGAAAATATCCTTAAAGGTGAAATCTTCAGCAGCAGTACATTTTACGCCATTTTTATATAATCCACTGAAAGCTATACCAATCAGAGGCCACAGGGAGGCCATTTTGTTAATTTATGTTACCAACCCCCTTCTCCCCACTCACAAAAGGTGGTGTGAAGAATCAGCTTGTAACAATGTTCTCATTCTTACCAGTGGAGTTTCTAAAATGTTGTTCCACTTAAATGCAACATAAACTGCATTTAAATCTCCACTGTAAAGATTCTCTTTTTTTTCCTTTCCTTAGCCTAAACTGGAGGAATGAAGCAGAGGAAAAAATAGTTCCATTGCCCCTCTACAAGATAAAGCACTATTTTCATTTAAAGAAACATAACACATATGTTATAACATTTTTTTTGTTACATCATATTTCTATGTTACTAGGTAAGTCTGTTTAGGCAGGGAAAATGGGTCTTATAAGTCTTGGCAAAGGGTTAAGTGTTGTATGATGGTATTGTTCATGGTTGTATGATGAACAAATGATATTTTTGTTTAAAACATATTCTGTTTTTAAAGGTTTTTTGACTTTCACATTGCAAAGATACAAAAATTGAAATTAAAAGTGGTGCTGAGATGCCTAATGACCCACAATCTTGCATACAAAAATGTACAGTATCCTAATGAAACCCAGTGGAGTGGAGATCAGTCTTTTACAGAACAGGCAGGCTAGACATAGGGCCTGAGTTATGCACTGTTCAAGTTAATGGGAGTTTTGTTATTAATTTCAATGAGATTTGTGAGATTTGTGAAGTTAGCCACAATTGCAGTTGTCACATAAATGCTAGCAGTACCAGGCTCAAATCCCAGGTTAGCCCCCACTTAAATGATGGCTACCTCCTTGGCCAAGTGGGGATCTCTAGAGATAAACCTAAACCTAGCATTGACATTTTGGCCAAGATTCCTGAAAGAGGGTATTGGCTGTGCACTCTCTGACCACCTCTGTTCAAGGACTGGTGTATATAGTGTAAAATAAACATGTTGCACTAAAAATACACCCATACTGCACATCACCAATTTCTTCTTCAATGGGAAGCTGACCTACAAAGCCCCAGCATCTGGAACTGCTCAGCTTAAAAGGGGCAGTATTTAGGGCCAGATCTGATCACATGGCTTACAGTGAGTAGTCCTTAATTTTGTGAATAGTCCCAGTGAAATGAATGTAGCTATTTGCAGCGTAAAGTGCTTATTCATTGTGAGGCAGGGTTGCACAACTGAGCCCTTAATTCTTAATCAATTCTGATGAAATCATGTTTTTTACTTAAATCTAATAGCCTATATATGAAAGCATTCAACTGTCTTGTACCTATGAGCACTTCAGAAACTTAGTTACATTTTGGTTTCTTTTAAAGTCCTGTCTAAGGCACACAAATGCCCATCAATTTCCCCATGCCAATCCTCCGGAAGTGTAGTATTACTTTATTTTTTTCTCTGTGAAGCTGCTATGGCAACTGAGGAATGACTGTCACTGGCATGACATAACCTAATTTTTTTTCACGTACACAACAAGATAAACAAGCAAATATTTTTGATGAGGCTCCTATCTTTAACATTTTCAAACCAGCTCACAGATTTCGCACAATAAATCATGTGATTATTTTTAGTGTTTTATGTATATTTGATGCTATGTACGGAAAGAAAGGTCTTGCCAACATACTGAAATGTAGGTGTTAAAAAGCATCATGCAGAGTTTTTCTAAAATGTGTTAGCAGCAATTTGCAGGTTTCCCAATATTTGATGCAAACTGAATTACTGTATGTTATATCAAAAGTATACAGTGCACATGGCCAGAGAGAGATACATTATGTACATAGTATGGCCTAGATTGTTCCTGCATCCTATGCAGGTAGGAGGAGGGCCTTTTCCTCTTGTATGCTCCAGACATGGCCAGTGGCAATCATATCACACCATTTCACTTTGCTCCAGAAGAAGGCAGTAAGAGAGTGAGATCAGGGTCAATTCTAGGGGCAGACTAGGAGAGCTGTCACCTTCGTTCCCAACTTCCAGGGGTGCTGAACTGCTATGCCACTTGGCTGATCTTTTTTTTGCTCAGCTGCTTGGTGGCTGGGGTGGCAGCCAAAAACATTTTCTGTGCAGCCGGCAAAGCAGGTAGTGCCACCCTTGGGTGGATCTTGACCCTACCACTCTCAGTCCTGTCCTGCACAGTGGCCCAAAATGTAATGTTGCAAAAGCCAGTGCAGTAAAATTCTGCTGTATCAAGGGTTGGAGGTGTATGTTTTTTTACTATTTGTATAATGGTAGTGCCTAGAGGCCCTTGTCAAGATTAGGGACCCATTTTCTAGACTGCAGTCTAGGCTGGTTCCTGCAGTCATGATGACATCAGAATCTAGGTTTTCATTTAAAAATGGATTGTTTCTAGCCTTATGCTTGTGAAAAAAAAGCATGAAAACATGACCAGAGAATGTAATTAATGCAATGATGCCTGCCTATATCTGCAGAACCATGGAACAATAACTCTAAGACTTATGAACTTCCTCTTTCGTCTTAATGTTCTGGGATACGGAGAAAGAGGGGTCCATGCCAATACCACCCAAGCAAAAGACTGTGCCCACTCATTGAGACCTCTATTTGGGTGGGTAACTAAAGATAGAGAATAGTAGTTTGGGGAGGAGAAGGCCCAAGTGTGTCCAAACAGAAGTAATACTGTGTCCCTGTAATAGCCATGCAGACCACTCTTTGGAGTAATGGTAGCAAGTCCACACGGCAGGGTTGGGGTCACTGCATGGGGGTGTGCTTATGGCCATAATCATCTTAATCTGGCACCAGCTATAACATGAGTCACTTCACTCTTCCATAAATATTGTCGCTGCCAGGATTATTCAGAATGATTGTTAATCTTTACATTGTACCAGGAATACACGTTCCACTCCAAAAGGTTTTCTGTTAAAGCTGGTACAAATTATAAACATTACTATATATATTTTTTTCTATTACAGTAGCACCTAGAGAACCCAACTATGAGCACGTTGTGTTGGGCACTGTACATAAACACACCTAGGAGGCAATCACTGCCCCAGAGAGTTTACAACTATAGAGACATGACACACTAAACCTATTATCCCCATTTAAAAAGATAGGGGACCTGAAGCACAAGAAGTGTTTACAGAGACAGGAGGTGAATCCAGATACCAAACCAGTGCCTTGGCCACAAGACCAACCTTCCTCTCACAAAGGTGCAGAAGAGATAATCAGAGATCTCTGATTTTATAGGTAATACTGGGATGTCCTCGATATTGGAGGCTGTAGCAGTAGGCTGCAGAAGATGTTGTGACGTGCTGGAGATAGTAATGTGGTGGGTCTGATCAGGACCGGTTTGGTCAGGATTGGGTGCACAGTAAATATGACCAGTTTTGCAACCCGTTATGTAACTTGCTTTGGTGCCAAGAAAGAGGACGGGTGGGGGAGATGTCATATGTTGTAATTTAGCCAATCCCTGATATTCCCTAGAGAATGCTGTATAAAAGCTTGAAATGCGAGTTATGTTATGAGACTCCACCATGAACCCACTTGGATTACTTGGCGCTCCCCTGCAGCCGCTTTGCAGAGCGTTAAGGTCTCCCTCTGCTGTTTGGAGCATAAGACGTGATTAAAGATAAGTGTACCTCATTGGTGTGGGCGTGTTTTTATTCCTTACCTGGTACCTAGAACCTGCATGCAGCTGTGATTAGCTGTGGCTGGCACAACAGAGGCATATCCTACCCTTGCAGACTAAATGATTAGATGACCTAAACAATTTTTTCCTATCTCTGTGTATTGGGAGCCAATCTAACTAAAGTCCCAGATTTACTACAAATAGTAGAATATATGGGGGCTAATCTTGCAGTTTTTACTCAGACAAATCCCCGCTTGAGCCAATCCCCGAAGATTTCACTTAGGGCTAAATTCTGCTCACAACTACTCCAATGTAAATCCAGAGCAACTCCATTTTAACCAATGGTGTTATTCTGGACTCACAACTGACCCACTTCCTCCAGAGTAACAAAGGATAAACATTGTTTATTACATCTACAGAGTCACAACCAGGAATATTTACACACATAGAAGGATTAGGAATAAAATGGAAGCAAGTTTGCAGAAGTCTGATCAATACATTCCTAAGCAGACTGAGAAAAGAAAATCAAGACACAAAGACATTAAAGTTGTCATAATTTGACTATATGGACCTGATTCTGCAGTCTGTTGGACCGCCAAAACTCCATTGACTTCAGTGATACAGACTGGACACACAGGTCCTAAATCTCAGCTGCAAAAGCAATAACGTTCCCAACATCTCCAAACATTTACTGGTATCAGCAAAATTGGGGGAAAGGAATTTTGCTAAAAATGCTTTACTGAAGAGCAAGCCCTACAGAAAAAGATGCACAACCAAGTGAGAAGTTTCAGAATCATTGCTAATAACAAAACACCAGAAATTGCCTAATACGTACCCACAAAAGAGACTATAAATCGAAACGTCAGTATTAGTGCCGTATTATCTGAATCTTGGAAGGGACCAGAACCTTAGTTCTGAAGAAGGCAAATGCTGCCAAAACACTGAATGTTTTATAACAGCTGCTTATTAACAAAGTATTTAAAGAGATTATGTGATTGAGCCTTTTATTGTTGAAGATGGGTTGGTGAGTCAGCAGGCCATGCTCTTTGTAATCATTTGTATCAGAACAGAATGTCACATTACTATTGTACTGAGAAAGTGAGCATATATTATGAAACACTTTAATATCAAATGGTGTTTTAATATTAACATTGACACAGACAATTAAAGAACAAGCTCTTCACTTTGGAAAATCCAGGCTTTACTTCTGGAAAAATGTGGAAATGACTTTGGTAGAGATATTCCAGGCAGACATTTATTCATACCACAAAACTATTGCAAAATTGAAAGTTGTCAATACTTAAGAAAGCCCCCAGGGCTAAAATAAGCAGGGCGTGTTGCCAGACAAGACTGAAACGCATTGGCAGAGCTATGCAGAGAAGACTGGGTAGCATCTGCCTGCATTATGCCTGGCAGATCAACCTTACATTTTTAAAAGCCGAAGAGTATAGAGGTATCCCAAAGCACACTGGCTGTATAGTGAATGTACATGCAAGATTAGAAATTGTTTGGGATTTAGAAACTAAGACAAGGATGTTGAGGTCTGGCATGGGCTCTTTAGTTTCTGACTGTTGCTTTCCTGACAGTTTGTCCTGGAGTAAAAAAAATCTTATTTGTAACTGCCTCTTTAAAACTCAGCATCTCTGACTCGATAATGAAAAAGCAAGTTGATTGGAAATATGAGTGTAAAATTTTAGTATGGCAGGTAGGAAATTAGATACTGAACTCTGCCATTAATGGGAGTTGTACACCTTATTATCCACACAGCATTATCAATTTACCACATATGCAGGCTTATGTGAATGGAGAACTGCAGGCTTCATCCTTTATATTGGTTTATTTCAAACTTTCTGCAATTTAAATCCCCGTAATTTTGTGTCAGGAGAGAGCAAATACCTTGAAAATGAAAACCTTGGGTTTCTATGCCAGACATGCTGCCTAATGCAATCTTTGTATTATATCACACAGGTATAAAGATTACTTTTGATTTTCTTACAGACATATGCACTAGATACCCATGGTGTATATTTAAAAAGGGGTGCCCATTTTCAGTGACATATCAGGTTGTGCAGCCAAAGGGTGTGGTGTACAACATGTATCAAGACATAAAATATCAAATTCTGGGGTTCCTTACTCACTTGGAACTCAGCCTTAACTCTGGCAAGTTCCAAGTGATGTCAGTGAGAGTTTGCCAGAATAAGAGCTCAATAAAAACCAAGACAGGGCCTCAGGATTTGGCCTACGGTAAACTGTAAGTCACCAGGTACTCAAGTAGTTAACTCTTCCCACAAATTAAAGAGTTTCACATAAGTATCCCAATAATAGGCAAATACAAAATATTAGAATCAGATCTTAAACAATCTCTTATTGCTATTCTGACTTGAACAATAAAACAACACTCCATGGGCCTGATCCTGAGTTACAGGCAAGCTCATCCCATGGAGAGGGACACAAAGGTATCCTCTGAACTCCTCTAACATGAGCTGTCCAAGCCTGGGCCAATCACCAGTGTAAAATTACACCAGCTGCCAACAATCCTAAGGGACTCTCCCCCAACAGCGGATTTCTGGGTTGCAAAGTCTCCCTGGCCACACCCCCTTCTGCAACAGCAAGAAAGGATTATGTAGATACTACTACAATCCTATGCCATTCATGACTGCTCTGTAGGAAGAGTCCTCCTGTAGCTGGTTAAACTGACTTTAGGGCCACTTTGTCTTGATCACAGTAAAGTGGCTGAAGTGTAGTTGAATAACATGGCTTAAAGTTTTGTGACAAAAACACACAAATATTATACAAGTTATATCTTAAAATAGATCGTTTGTTAAAAATTATCCTATAGCCTCGTTTGGAGTGTTGCATATTAATATATAAAACGGAGGGAAGGTATTGGTAAAGCATAAAATTCAATGTAAAACGTAAGTTTTGCTGTATTTAATCTTTAAATACCTGCAAGTGTACTGTTAACAATTTCTAAATGATGTCTGATGTTATGTTGAATATCTTCTTTCAAAATAAATCCTGCTCCTCAAGGATATCTATATCCAAAGTAACTATCCTGTAATGTAGACTATAATAGCCCATCTGTACTAAGAAGAACAGAAATAGAAAGAGATACTGTATGACTAAATGCTGATTAACAGTTCCATCACATACTTGGTTCTTCTTTAGCTAAACTGCAATAAAAAGTTTCATATCCTCCTGTTCAACAGATAATAAAATAGTATAAACATATGTAACCTTGTGAAATAAAAATTTTCTGCTGTTATAATGATAACACACTGAACATTTATTTTTAAAATATATTAACCAAAGATCACATTAATAAGTGTCAATACAGAAAGACGTTTTCCTTCTCAATTACCATTAAAATGCTGTTTCTAATAAAGAAAAATAGCATTTTTTATTAGACCGTTACTATGTAAATACTTTAAGGAAAATATTTTTCATAGCATGCAGGAAACCAAAAAAAAAAAAAAAAAAAAAAGATTGAGAGAGAAAAAAGGTATGGGGACACTGACTGAAATGTCTGCTAGGTACATATCCAAGACAGCTTAAAAGCCCTTATGAAATGAAACATGGCTTTTGAAACTGTCAGAGTTTGCCACCTTGATACATTATCGTAAAAGTCTGAAGAATTCCTTGACAGAAGAAGTTTTATAAGGAGTATCTGAGATGCTTGGAAAAAAGCAAAGGGCTTCTCTCACAAAGTAATGGTTTATAATCACACATGATAAAGAAGTGAGTCATCTCAGTGACTGACAGAGACAATTAAGTGCACAGTGTAGCCAGCACAAAACCAGCATTCAGGCCAGCAAGAGACCTATAAACATTTTTGTCAGAAATAGGAGCATTTACAAATTGGTACCTTGATTCTCCCTTGCCCCTGCCCCCATTTACTTCTATTGCACCTCATCCTGTGATTTGCAAGAGTTGTTGGTTCTTATGTTGAAGCTAAGGGGAAAGAGACTAAAGGGTAATTTGTCCTCCATTTAGCAGGAACACATTATGCTTTTCCAGACACTCAGGAAGGTCCTTGACCCCAGAGAGTTTAAAGACTAAGGACAGATAGACAAGTAGATCAAGATTAGGGAAAGGGGCCTTTTTATACAAGACAAGTAGATTCCTTGTAGGCAGCACTGCAGGAAGAGGTATTTAAGAGAGTCTTATGCATGAACAGGGAAGGGGTCTTGCGGATGAGCTTCAGGAAGGTTATAGCATACATAGGGGGAGGAATGGAAGAGAGCACAAAAATGACCATGGGAGAAGATGACAAATGGGCAGATGAGCCACAGACAGAGCAGGGAAGAAGGAGAACAACACAAAGCTCAGAAGATAAGTTAATAGGAACAATTAAATAGAGCTTTAAAGGTACAGACACAAAGAACACAACAAGGGCTCTGCTCATGGAGCTAGAGCAGTAGATGCATCAACATAGCCTTCACTTTTGTGACAATAGGTCTTTAGAAGAGCATATGGGCTAGTGGGGAACAAAAACATTTTTAGCAAAAATGTAAGTAAATTGTCAGCTAATTTAGGACTTTGTCTAGCTCTGACATGGATGCACATGATGAAAGGAAGGGGCACAGTTCCCTGTCTTCTTAACAGCACAGGAACAACTCTAGGCTGACAGTCCAAATGTGGTCAGAAGGAGGCTGGAACTTTGCATAGTACAGCTAGCCATGCATAGAGGGATGCATACACTGCACCTACCTAAGGGATCGTAGAGTGAGTACCTTCCCTCTGTGCAATTAGGGGTTCCAGAAGACATTGTACCTCCCAAGTCTTCCCCTAGGGCAATGGTCCCAGTATGTGTGCTAATGGCACAACCCAGCCCTAATGGGTGTAAATTGCAACTAGCTTTGTGTAATTTACGGTGTCGAGCCTTCTTTCCTATGTACAGCAAACAAGAAGCTCTTGGTGAACTCCTCTGGGCTCAACTTTCAAATTTCTGCTTAATAAGGCAAGAGACACACGTTCAAAGTAAACCAACAAAAAATATTTTACTTAAATGAAGACAAAACTTAAGAGTCCAATATACATCAGGAGAAAGCGCCTTAATCAGCCTTTAGCTTGCCAGCCCAAAAACCCACCTGTTTTGCTGTACTTCCATATCCTCTTAGGGGAGCTGTTAAGCAAAATCAATGCTTATCTTGATCATTTAAAGGAACAATACCACCAAATGTAAAATTAAGCACTGAAGAAAATCATGTGAATTTGTGTCACTCTCCCAGATGAAATGGGGTCTGAGGTCAATGAAAAAAAGTGAAGAGAAAAAAAGTGAAAAAAAACCCATGGAAAATAAAATTTAAATAAGGACTGATGTAAAGTCACTTTCAAAAGTAAGGCATGGCCCAGCTCCATTCAAGTATGCCTCAGTCTGTCATTGGTTACATGTGAAGAGCTACCAAAGTCTTTAAAGTTTAGCGTACAGATCTTCCGAAGGTCAGAACTTGCCCCTTCCCCACATCATTTTCAAATAGCAGTAGTGATTCATGCCAAACAAAATAAGTTCAGGTGTCTTTTCAGAGCAATAAGCAGGCATGGAGGCAAATGAGTCTTAATAAACTGTTAACCTTCTCTGTCCTGTGGGAATTGCAGAAGTTAATGATGATGAAGAACAGGAAACTACAGTAGTTGGATTGCATTCTGCAGAAGTCCCATATTTGGAAATCAGACATAGCCTCAGAAAAAAAAAATCTAGATCATGCAAAACATCCTCAGGCTTTGGGAAAGTCGAGCCTTGGATCTGAGATTTGTAGGACAGTCTCCTCCATTGGAAAGAGAGGTCCAGTTAGATCCCAGCCTGTGCTTCACTGTCGTTACAAAGCGGCCAGTCACAGATCACCCAGTGAAGAGAGGATCAACTGGCAACACAGAACAAGTTTAGTAGTTTTGATACCACTCTTCTGTCCCAAGGCTGGTGTAGGGAGAGCAACTGGTGTGTTCCTTCACTCTGAGAATCCCCAGTTGCAGTATTGTCCCCTTGAAGTTGTTACTATAACTTAGGCAGGGCGTCATGTCTGGCAGGTGGCTGACTCAGGACTGGGACATCACAAAGTTGCTCTCTTCAGTAGCAATGTGCGCTCCTTGGCATATTGGAGGGTTTGGGCCAGGCTTGGCAATTCAAGGGACCCCCATACAGTGCCATACTAGTGAGTCCCAAATGTCACCTATCTTTGATTCATATCTGTTTGCAATTTTTCATATTTGTTTAGTTTTCATAACCACAGCCTTACTACCCTGTATTAAAATAAAACAAAACCCCAAATCAAAGACAACAGCCCAACACTGATGAGCAATCCTGCAATAACAAGTCAGTGTGAATACACAATGAGGGAAAAACAATGCAGTAAGGAAACAGATTTCAGTGTCAAGTTTCCCAAGTGTTATTATAAATAACAGGAAATTAAAAAGTGCTCTTAAAATGTCTGAACATTATTTGGATCCCTTAATCTTGATTTTTCAAGGGGGAGAATGCCAACTGCATCAGTGCTTGCAGATGGAAGAGCTGGCACATAATGCCAGCTTCAGAGAAGTTGCTCTGACTACTCTCCAAAATAGACTGTGGAATAAGTTGTCTTCTACTGCTTCTCCAGATCCATATTGAACTGGACATTTAAGGGCGATGTCATTAATTCATAGTTCCAAGGCCAAAAGGAACATTGTGATCATCTAGTCTATCCTCTTATATAAGAGGCCATAGAACTTCCCAAAAATAATTCCTAGAGCATATATTTTAGAAAAACGTCCAATCTTGATTTTAAAATGACCAGTGATGGAGAATCCACCACAACCTTTGGTAAATTGTTTCAGTGGTAAATTACTCTCACCATTAAAAATTTAGGCTTTATTTCCTGACATCAGACATCAGAACTGGACAAGGTACCCCCCTTTATTCCATTTGTTTTATATGTTTATTTTATTGCTATGTTCACTTTCTTTCTACACCAGTTTTCTTTCTTTTTTTTAATCAATAAAACCTTCCTCCTTGACTATGGGATTGTGGCTTTTGGGGCATCTAGTAAAGTATTCTGAAACAATTCACAATGATCATTCACATTTTTCTAATTAAATTCTTCTTCCCACCTGATCTCACAATCTTTTTCTGGAAGCAGATTCCAGAAACAACTGCAAAAGTAATTAAAGGGGACTCTTATTTTATTGAAACCAGGAAAAAACTCCCCTATGGAGAGGAGTAGCTGAATGAAAACCAGGGGCCTTGATTCTTAATTGTGCATTCAGGGCTGGCCTTATGGGTGGGCACTGTGGGTGACTGCCCAGGGCACTGTGGTCAGGGAGGTACTGTGGTCAAGAGGCAAGGAGTGGGGCTGGCCTGGGTGCGAGGTGGTGGAACAGAGCTTGGGGCAATGTGGGGAGGCAGCAGCAGGGCCTGAAGGCAATCGTGGGGGAGAACCCAGGGAGTCAATGGGGGCCAGAGGTGCCAAAATACAAGTTTACCCAGGGCATCATTTTCCCTAAGGCCGGCCCTGTGTACAGCCATTTATTTACACCAGCACAATGTAACTATGACCTACTACCTAACTAAGATCTGAGGACCTCATTCTCGTTTACCCCAAAGCCATTTCACATTGCTCCAGGGCCCTTACACCCACTTTAAGGCCTCTTTACCCCATCACAGCAGAGTAAAGCAGACTTAGCCTAAGTGAGAATCATTGTTTGACACCCACTTTGCACAGATGTAAATGTCTGCATAAGGTGCAGGGCAATGGAGTATCAAACCCAAGGAGATTTATACAGCGGACAAGAAGAAAAAAAACATTAGCACAAATACTGAGGCTCTGATTCTCATTTACACTAGGGATCCCTTTATACTATTCTGACAATATAAAGGGGCTACAGTGTAAATGAGAATCAGGCCCTGACAACTTTAAAATCTGGGGCCTGATTCTCATTTGCACTGCATCTGCTTTATACCACTGTGGCAGCATAAACGGGTTTTTAAATGGGTGCAGCTTACAGTTACACTCATTGTGGGGCCATCTACATAGTCAAATTGGTATAAAGTGGCCTCAGTGTAAATCAGGCTCTCCCTTTCGCCTGGGCATTAAAAATATTTTGCTTTTTCTATTCTTTTTAATTGTGTGGATAAAAAGCATTTTTCATTGTTTATTTTCTCTATTCCTTAATATAAAAAAGATAACTAATTTCAAAGGAGAACTGTATCATGGAGTAAGTCCAATTTAAAACCTCTCTTTCTGAAACTTCCTTTTTCTTTCCCTCCTTCCACTCCACACTGAAAACACTACCTATGCCAGCACCTTGTTAAGCTGGCTGCTGAGTCTCTTCCTTTTGAATTTAGCACCACGGCAGCAGGTTGGAAACAGACACTGACTCAAATATCTTGTATAAGGACAGATCTGGAAAGTTATCTGCAATGGAGCTGCCCTGTGAAATAAAGCTGTTGTTTTGCTGGCAATGAGAGCAGTGGGATGGATATAAAGTGTTTGCAAGAAAACTCCCTTTAGGCTATCTTATCTTAAATAACTCTGGATGATATCCTGGAACACTTGAAGTCAATCGCCAAATTCCCATGGGCCCTGACCCCAATTCAGAATTTCATCCCTGATTTTGAGTTCCACTGATGCAGTCCATACATGCAAAAGCTTTATTCATGATGTAGAAAAGAGACTCATGACTTTTCTTTGGAGTTCTCTCTTCCATGACTTTGCTCAGATCTTATGATTTGCAGACCACATAATTATACCTGAATAGAGGGGAAAATACTAGGGCAAATTTATCCTTGACGTAACTCCATTGTGATTAAGGCAGGGACAAGGTTTGTCTGCACTGCCCCCTAGCATGAGCGTCGCAAGCCCAAGTCAGGTGACCTGGGCTTTGAGACTCACTGCCTGGGTTTTATTTTGCAGTCTCAGTTGCTTTCCGTAGATTTCCCTGGATGTGGCCCTGCAGAATCATAATACATACTCTAAGTGACAGATATTTAAAGGTATTTAGGTACTTAACTGCTATTGATTTCACTAGGAATTAGGCACCTACATACCTTTAAAGATCTGGCCTTAAGGCTAACATCATTTATTACATATTTCATTCTGCAGTACCATCCTTGAGTACATCAATCTATATAAAACAAAAACTGGCAGCCAGTCTTCTGATTTCTGCCAAATATAAAGGTTAACGTGTACATTGGCATAATGTGGGTGTGTAAATAAGGAATTTGTGTAGTCCCTTATTTAGTAATGTAAGAAAACATATTTCAGGTCGAAGATGAATAATTTTGCTTCCCTCCAGGTGTCTATTTTCTATTTTGGAAGTTGCAAGAATAGGATTAAACATGCACAAGCACTACTTAGCAACAAAACACTAGGGAGCCATACTGTGTGTACTATAACTTCATTTCATAAGACTATCATCACAAACTGCCAATATTTCATCACTGCCAAGATGTCTTTCCTTGAAAACAGGAAAAGTCAAGGAAGTGGCCCTCAAGACAACCCCAATAAGCTCCCTGCCATCACCCAGGCCTCCCATCTGGTGAGTTGATCATCTCCAAGGATAACTGACAAACAATTGGAGTTCTAGATTAACTATCTCTCATAGGGAAGCCAATTTGCCCAGTGAAGGAGCCCCAACTAAATGTAATGTAGGTTTATTATCTGTTTAAAGTCTGGTGTTATGGAGCTGGCAGCTTTAGAACATCACATACTGTTCAACAGGCAAAAGGCTGATTCAGTGTTTCTACAAGAAATAGTTTGCCTATAGAAAAACGGGTTGTTAAATAGATTTATAAAAATATTAACTAACTATTTTCTTTTTTTCTCCCTTTATGAGGATCTGAACAATTTGTAAGCTATCTTGGACAGGGTCTTCTCTTTTTTATATGTTTTTATAGTGCCTTGCACAATATTGTGCTTTGTATTTCTTATACTTTCCAGCAATTCACTCTACACATTGCAGGCCAAAAACTTCTCTGACCACATTGATTCTAGTATAAATCCAAAATAACTGACTTCAGGAGAGTTACTCTGGATTTTCCACACTGGAATTCCAGAAGAATTTGGCCAAAGATTTTGTCTTGGATAAACAATTGAATACCAGAGGGGATAATAACTGATGAATCGGTATAGATAACTTAGTATTTTAAATGAAAAGTTCGAGGTAATGACCATTAAATCAAAATATTCATTTGAATTTGCAAGTCAATTTCAATTGAACCATAGTCACTACCCTTGCCATGGAGTTAACGTCATGTTGAATTACTCACAAAAAATGGATTCTAGCATTAGAGATAGAGAGAAAAACCAAACAATAGTTAAGTGAAATACAGAAAAACTTAGAAAGGTTTTTCTTCCATAATATTAATCCTATGAATCCCGCAGAATATTAGGTGAATGTAGGGAAAAGAAGAGAATCCTCCCCCTGAAAGAGTGAATAGTGTCTGCTGCTGGAACCTGTGTGGAGGTCAAGGTCAGTGCATTTGCATTGCATTGCCTGGATTTATGAACCAAACTAAAGAATCAAATAATAAAACTCTGATTCTACACATTGGAGACTCTTGTAAGAGGAATAAAAGGGGCTGACCATGAATGAAAGCTCACTTTAAAGTGTGCTACAAAGGCTTTTTGCAGTAATGACTATTGTTTTGTGTCAACTAAGTTTCGCCCAAGACTCAAATGCCTGCTATAGACGTCAGTAAGAGTAGTTGGAGTGAAGCTAGCAGAGACCCCTAGTCTAAATCAAACCCTGTTTTAGGAAAGTACTAAAAGTCAAAAAGATAAATTACTACATTGATATTCTTTGTACCCCCTTTGACATTATTTGTTGTATCTACTCTTCGCTGATGCTATGGCATATTATAAATGGATTGAAAACTGAAGCAAAAGGTATTGTTAATGGAACAGAGATGCTGAACACAAAGGAGGGAAGCTGGTATATCTTTTATTGGACCAACTTGTGTTGGTGAGAGAGACAAACTTTTGAGTTTACACAGAGCTGTCTCTTTCACCAACACACGTTGGTTCAATAAAAGTTATTACCTCACCCACCCTGTCTCTCTAAGCATGTCTAAAGAATTCAAGAAAAATTGTGATGCCAGAGATAAAGATGCTAGATGAAAGTTGTGCAGTTCTTTCTGAATGAAATGGCCTTAGATTTTAAATGGAAAACACAAAATGATCAGGCAATGTTGCCACTGCAATAGTGCCAATAGCCTTTGTTGGACGCTCTCGTTTTCTTTGACATTAGCTGTTTTATGTTTTTAGTAGCTTTTGAAAAGAGAAGCACCACAATTCCATGAGGTTACTAGTAAAAGCAAAGACTCAGGTTCAGCAGGAGGACCTGCAATTGCAAACAGGAAGAACAGATACTTGATGGCATTCTTATAAGAACAATTTATAGCAGGATTAGAAGGCACTTAGAAAGGTCCAAACCTCATTAGTCTAGTATGTTGGCATTGGGTCAGGGTGAGAAACAGTCTAGATTGGTGGATCTGGTGATTAGAAAATATGAGAAAATGCCACTGTCTGATCAACACTTAATTACTTTTTGTAAATATGAAGCTATTTCAGTATGTCAAAATGAATATACCATAATTATTTTTCTTCTTCAGAGGAACATTAATTTCTTGAGGAGGAGGAATTATGCTAATCTTTACATATGTTATTGCAAAATTAATAATTGAAAACTGTGGAAGAAAGTAAGCTTGTGTGTATAAATCAGATCCTTAAACTATTTAAGAGTGATTGATTAAATACAATTATACTTTAGTAATTGTGAATTTAATCAAATAGGGCTGGCATTTATATTATAGGAGAGCCAGTTAACTATATGAGATTTGTAAAGGTCAGCTCAGAAACTGCAAATACTGCAACTGTGAATTGAAGAATGGGGCTTATCAGAATAGGGCCCTGATCTCACACGGGGCCACTAGAAGCTACTGAAATATCATTTATTAGTATGAATAACATAGGCACTGCCATACCGAGTCAGACCAATGTTCCTATTTTGGTATTCATACTGAGGCTTAAAAATTGTCCAGGGCACTTTCAGAGGTTTTTTTGTTTGTTTTTTTGTTTTTTTAAATTTTAAGAAAAAGTAACTCCCAAGTGTTTAACCATAATCATTATTGGGGGGGGGAAACACTAGCAACGTACATTTTAAAAACACTTATGAAAAGCTACACTCCTAATACTAGGTAAATAATATATGTTTTAGAAACACTTATGAATACCTATTCACTTATTACACTGGCATGTCCCCAAAGCAGTACTGAGTAAACAATAGTTCTTCTATCACAGTCTGGTATATGGTCAATCAAATAAACAATATGCTTTTTTTTTTAAACAATGACTGAATGTGTACTTACTCAGTATATCATTCAGACCCATTATGGACTTCCAAGTAAATAATAAAGGTTCTAAAGTCCATAACTATACATTTAGGCAATACATAGCTGTTACCTTCTATAGAACAAATAAGCACTGTAATAATACCACAATCACCAGGGTTTACCCAATAATGCAGAACAGCCACAAAAGATCTTGCAACTTCTTATTCACTTGTAGCAGATTTTTTCCATCATTCCTTTTTTTTTGTTTGTTTTTATAGAGAGATGTTAAACGGAAGAAAGCGTTACCTTTCCAGAAACAATTACTTTTTAAGATTAGGATGCCCTTGCAAGAAGCAACCTGGATGAAATCTTGTGCTTTGGGAAGCTCCCAGGAAATGCCCTATATCTTAGCCCATCTATTTCACCCATTCAACCCTGGTCACCAGAAGAGCTGGGCAAATTCTTAAAATAAAATTCACAATTTTGCTTTGTTGGTATTTGTGACTCTCAGTTATATTTTGGCAAATATTCATTCAGAGGATTTTTTTTGTTTTAATTGCAAAACTATTAATGGAAAGAAGTCTCATGACTAGTCCTACACTTGTGTTTTTATACGTCGTTTCACACTCACAACGTTCATCCAACCATCCTGAAAAGCTCTTTAATTTGTCTTCATTGATAGGCATATCAGTAGTCTAGCTGGGGAACAGCAAACCATGCAGATGACTAAGTATATACTGCCGATAATTAATGGCAAATAATACAAATCTAGGATGAGATCCTCACTCCTATTCTGGCCCCTTTATGCCAGATAAAAGTGCTAGAGCAGCATAAAGGAGTCCCAACAGGCCTAATTTTGGTCAGGGGAGGATTCTCCTAACACAGCAACTGTGGAAAACAGTTGCAGTAGATGGCATGCTGAAGGCAGGGCCCCAGGACTTAGGCCCAGATTTTTGAAGCTATTTAGGCATTGCTGTGCACAGCACTGCAATATCTAAGTTTATTTTGAAAATGAGATCAATCAGGCTTTTAAAAGCCTAAATTTCACTTTCAAGTTTCTTAAAAGAGTTAGGTGTTGAGATGCTGAGTGCAGCAATGCCTAATTCTTAAAATCTGAGCCTTAGTGCTGGAGAGATTCCAGGCAATGCTGTGCTCCCCAGAGAAGTCCAGAATTTAGACAGCCTCCCAGCCTATGATACACCAGGGGCCTCTAGTTCTACAGGGTCTAGATCAGCCCTGGCTAGGGAGGGCAAAAGGTGACTTAAAGCTTCCTGAGGCATAGCCCAGAATCTCATCCTTTAAGGAGGAGTTAGTTTGTGAGCTGCCCGTAGTCTGAAACAAATTCACATGAAATCTCTGATGAACAATCTCAAACTCTTTCTGAAGTATTAAAGTCCATTCATGGCTATTTTGGAATGGGGGAGGAGGAGGAATGGGCAAATTCACTCAATAATTATTCTCTATGAATATTTTCATAGAATCATAGAAGATTAGGGTTTGAAGGGACCTCAGGAGGTCATCTAGTCCAACAGTTCCCAACCTGAAGTGTGGGACTTTTGTGGGGGGATGCCAAAAATTACAGGGGGTCCATGAGGCTTCAGTAATAATGAGGTCATTTAACCCCCTGAGCTCCTCGCCAGGTGTAGCAGCCTCAAGCTCCATGCTGGCTGGAGTGGAGGAGCAGCCCCCACCCCAGCCCCACACCAGCTGGGCGTCCAGCTGGAGAGGAGCAGCCATGGCCAACTCACCAGAGCCTGCTTCCATTACCCTTAGTCCATTAGGGATGGGAGGAGGACCACACAGGTTGTGCGATGGCAGCTGCACCAGAAAAGGCTTAGCTTCTTACTCAGGAAAGAGTAATTTATTACTATTATTATTATTTATGTAATTTAGTGTTATTATATGTGTTTATAGGGGTTATATGTGTTTATGGCCGGTGAGGGGGTAGGGTGGAGGGGTGTGTGTTTTAACTAGTGGGGCTTTCACTCAAAAAGGTTGGGACCCACTGATTTAGTCCAACCCCCTGCTCAAAGCAGGACCAACCCCAACTAAACCATCCCAACCAGGGCTTTGTCAAGTTTTTAAAAACCTCTAAGATGGATTTTCCACTATCTCCCTAGGTAACTCATTGTGCCTGGCTCTGATCTCCAGGTACCTTGAACATGGATATCTTTTCCCTCTCTTTTCTCCCTGCTACTCTCTTACTTAACCTTCAGCTATCAGTTTATGTAATTTACCAAGGGCCCGATCCATAGCCCACTGAAATCAGTGGAAATTCTGCAGCTGACCATGACTTCAGTAGGATTTAGATCAAGCCTTGCATCACAACCAAGAAGGCAGACTACATTCTGATCTCAGTGACACTGGGGTAATGGTAACTAAGATGAGAATCTGGTCAATAATATGATACAATAAACAAGATAATAATGTATCAATGTTTGTATTTTTCTTATTGTTGAGGATGATGTCATGGTGAAGGAAAGAGCAGCTTCATGGCCAGTGACTTTCTATTTCACCTTTTAAGTAAGTTGAGTGATTTTTGGTTGCAATAGACTTTTCTTGCTACAGTAAAATCATAGAAGATTAGGATTGGAAAGAACCTCAGGAGGCCATCTAGTCCAACACCCTGCTCAAAGCAGAACCAAATCCAACTAAGTCATCCCAGCCAGGGCTTTATCAAGCTGCACCTTAAAAAAATCTCTAAGGATGGAGAGCATCTCAGAAACGGAGGTTGTTCGTAACGCTGAAATGTTCATAATTCTGAACAAAACATCATGGTGGATCTTTCAAAAGTTTACAGCTGATCATTGACTTAATACAGTTTTGAAACTTTAGTATGCAGAAGAAAAATGTTGCTTTCCCTTTATTATTTTTTAGTAGTTTATGTTTAACACAGTACTGTACTGTATTTGCTTATTTATGTATTTATTTTTGTCTCTGCTTGCTGCCTGATTGCATCCTTCCAGCTCCAAATGATGTGTGAGGTTGACTGGTCAGTTCATAACTCTGGTGTTCATAACATGGAGTTTCTACTGTATGTTCTTTGAAATCAATTTTTTGAGGGAGGAGGGCATGATGCTAAAAGAAATGGAAATTTTACTACAGAAAGAAAAGATATTAAAATAATAAAGGGTCTTACTTAAACCCAGGAAGAAAATAAATTAAATAATAATGTCAAAATTATCTTTTGTCAGCTCATTTGTCATGAGTGTTCCATATACTTAGCGAAAACAAGGACACATGCCTCTGAAGTGTCCCTTATTTTAAGGGATGTTACTCATTTTAATCCCCAAGTTACCTACATTTCACAGAAATGTGACATACCCTTACTTCTATTCTTGAACAGTATTTGCATCATAATGGAAATGAAGTTATGGAAAGTTATTTACAAAAAAGGAAGGAATCCCACAACATTTTAAATTTCCTGCAGGAATAAGTGTTATGATTCATTATTTGATATCATTGCATCAGCTCACATTTGTGCCTTACCAGACTGAGAGGTATGGCAGAACATGAGAGATGACCTCTACTGTGCACACTTGAGGGCAGATATATAACCTCAGACTTATTTATTTATATTATTTATATTTTTTATTTTATTTTATTTTTATTTTATTTACATTATTTATATTAAATGGTGTAAAGTTGTGTACAAGGTGGAAGTTTAATTTTTTTAAGCAAGGTACAGTTTTAATTATATTCACTTTTTTCCTAGCAAATATAGATTCTTTCATGAAATGCATATGCTTGTTTTTTATTGTAGGAATAGCCTATTAAGGTTTTCAATCTGCACCATTACAGTTAATGGGAGTTTGTCCATTGACTTGAATGGGGGCAGGATCAAGAACCACAACTATATGGATTTTTTTTTAAATAAATTAAAAAGAGGAAACATTTGTTTTCATACAAACAAATAGAATGAAAGACATGTGGTGCCAAAATCGTTCTAACCTTATTTATGCAAATCTTCAATTGCAGCCAGTGGAAACTGTGCAAATAAAGAAAAAAAAAACTGTAGGATTTGGCCCTTAAAGAATTATATACACTTTATGAACAAACTTAATGTAGGTCAAAATTTGAGCTGACGTCTAATGTCTCTTTAAGCAATATCATCTGTTAAATATATAGTACACCAAATGGATATCAGAGTCAAACTATGCTGTGACAGCTCTAATAGCTAACAGTCACAAAGCCACAGCAGAAGAACAAATGCTGAGACTGGAAAGTTCAAAGGATCAATAGATAAGTAGCATGTTATGTGATAGTTGAAATTAGATCCTCTGAGAAATAAATCTTACCCTGTAATAAAGAAAGTCATCTAATGTGTTTAGAGAACAGCTTAATACAAGATTAGATCCCAAATATTCAACATGTATAATGCTGCCAGTGAGCAAATCCAGTTCCATATGTTCATAGAGCAAAACCCTCTTTTGTTTGTGGCCATATTAAGGCACTTAGATCATTTTAGGCTGCTGATTTTAGTGAAACTTTACAAAACAAGGTAATTACGTCTAAGGTGACAAGTGTTTTCTCATTATTGTATTTCTGCTCCTGTGTTCCACTCCAAGGAACTATTCCTGTATATTTTATTAGTTCTGCATGCTTACTGTCTCTTTCTTGCCTCTTCTGGCAGGAACTACACAGTATAAATATTATAATTAGAGACAGAGAGGGTCTGATTTTGAAAAGTGTCTTCCACTTATATGTAGGTACAACTGCAGATGCATTTTATAAAATGTAGACAACGAACAACCTGATTGCACCCACAAAACATGTAGTTGGAGGATTAAATTCTATAACATGATTATGAAATTAACTGCATGCCAAATTGTGACCACAACCAACTGTACATGTAGGCACAAAATTGTGGGTGCAGAATCCAAATCTAGTTGACATCTTCTTTAAGAGTCAGCACCTCAATATATTGTGAGAATAGCAAAATAGTCATAATAACCATGCAAAATTATTCCAAATTCAAGGTTTTGCACATGTTATTAATTTGAAAATGGCCCTATGGTCATGGATTACTCTGCTAAATTGCAGATTTTTTTTTTTTGAGCTAACACAAACCTATGTCCAAGTGAAAAGGAGCCCACTTTTGAGCAAAGGTGAATTTTTCACTTAAAATAAACCAGTATACACTTGCATTTTCACATTCTTAACAGCAAAAAAAAAAGTTTCATTAGAATAGCGAGTAAAGCAAAATCTGAAGGTTGCAAAATGGAAGACATTTTAATGCTCAGTTTCACAGAAAGAGGAAATGTGAATTTTGCACCGCTTTCCTCTTGATTTACCCATTTTCTGTATTTGTTTCTATAGTTTGAAAATATGCCACTGTACAAGTGTCTTCTACTGCTCTAGTAACTGTACAGAGGCAGATACCATCCTGTGGCCACCTTGGAACAGTGAGGTGCATCAGCAGAAAGAAAAGAGCTATCTTTGGGAACCATAGAAGGGCTTTCTGTGCTTTGCTTCGCCTCAGTCTTGCTCCTAACATAGGTTAGGAGAACGATAGTCTCAGACAACCATATTGAATTTGGACAATACTCCTCACATACCCCTCCCCACTCTGACACTTCCTGTGTGCCAGGATTCCTATGCTAACTCTATTCTCACTGGAGACTCCCACACACCTGGTTAAGTGCTGGTCTTGATCGATACCTTGGTGATGGGTCTTGAAGCATGAGAATAGTTAGTTAGTCACAATTATCCATTATAATTTCTTTAACCTACGTACTGCACCAATGGTTGTCTTTGTTATACATAAATTATTCTGTAAGTGTCTCATTGCATAAGGCAAAATTGTCTATGTCCCAAACAATACTTGAAACAGTTACATGTTTTAAATCTCTGCAATTTAAAAATTACCAAAATAATTTTTTTTTAAATTAAGTGAAAATCTCTCTTAGAAAAGTTGTAAGTACAGCCTTAAAACAACGTGAAACCCAGCATTCCAACTCGATCCTCAGTCTACATTGTTGTATTGCTCAGACTGGCTATAGCTGATCATGCCTGTTCATACACACTTGTTATGCCTCTTGTAGGTTTTTGTATTCAGTCACAAAAATGCTTCTTGTAGGTTTTCTCCTCTATATATTAGATTGGATTTTGTTTTGTCTCTGGATTTTGTTTTGTCTCTGGTTTCTTCTCCATACTTAGTACTACAGAAAAGACTTATAGATGGTTCATACCATATATACCTGACCTCATCTGGTGAGCCGCCATTCAGAGGAATATAGATGTTTTCTGTATTTTCCCCTTCAAATAAACTGGCATTAAACCCCCAAAATTAAGATGGACAGAACCACTGACAAACCCTTAGCATTCACTTAAATAACTCTACTGTCCTCCAAAAATAGGGCTCTTCTCAATGCCACAATCTAGTCCTAAAACAGGTTTTTGTTTTTGATTGGTTGGATTATTTTTAAGAGGACAGGCAGTTCCAGGTACTTCCAGGGCTAAATTGAAACCTTGCCTACCATTCCTACAAAGACAAATTGATTGTCCTCTTGTAGGAATTTCAGGTATTCAAAAGACAGAACAATTCCACTTTGTGTGTAAATTAGTCTGACGAGGGCTATAGTGACGCTAAATATACTTATTGTTTAAAAAACCTGTCATTTCTATTAATTTCAGTGTGTAACTATATATTATTAACTGAGAATCAGATTTCACATTTATAACTTGACAAATTAGTTTAATGCTGCTATAGAGAGAGTGTAAACACAGCAGATTGATTCTATGTTGCCCCTTTAACTATAACTATATAAAACAGCATTTACTAAAGGAAATGGAAATTCACTTTAGTCCTGAATGCCATGCTCAAGTAAAAGTTCTGGAATTTAAGAAGCACTTAGTTGCTGCATTAGGCCATTTAGGATGTTTCATCTTCTCAATTGACTGTAATTCCAATCTGCTCAAGTGCCCTGTTAATGACCTTCCATCTCACAGCAAGCTCAGGAATTCAGTGTTTATACTTTTTTTACTACACCACAAACAGACAGAAGGACAGATTCTTTTCATTCTATCTTTACTGTGGCAGAAGGGTGTAAACTGTTACCACTATTTCAAATGAAAAGGGCTAACCTTCATGCCTAATGAAAGCAATCATTGAGGGGAAAAAAACCCAAAAACAATAGAACCAAGTATAAGGGAGCCACTTAAATGATCTACATTTCTTATTGTCCAACACCAACTAATTATATTCGTGTTATCTAAACAAGTGGTAATGGTTATACACATTAACTTTAGCATGGCAGCATTGAGAAATTCCTTAGTTGTATGTTATCCTCTTAATAGCAGCCTTCTAAACATGTGAAATACAAATAATGGATCTAGAGTACAAAATAATCTTTACAACACAGTCCTTCACCAGAAATACCAGATTTCTAAGCTAATTCATATCACAATATATTCTGGTTAACCGGACTGATCTTTGGCAGGCGAAAATTCGCAGTTTCATTGTAGTCAATGGTGCTGCATTGATTTACATCAGATTAATGTCCATTCCAGAATTTATATTTCAACAATAAACATGAATATTTAATCCAATACATTGTCATGGTCACTGCCTCACTAACCAGACAAAGAAGGTAACAAAACTTATTCCAACTTTGTGTAAGAAATGTAAACAAGTAACCATATTTTATGTAAAAAGGCATTGCATTTCTGGAGAAGGTTCAGTTACTGCATTATGTAAAGTTTAATGCCAAGCTCCATGCAGTTATTCTCTTTCTTCACAAGACTCAAAGAAAAGCACTCTTATTTTATACCATATTTACTATGCATACCTTTTGTTTCCACCAACCTACACTATGATCCCATGAGATTTCATGCCTATAATACACATTACTGATTCTTTTGAGAGAATCTAAATGTAAAAGGGGACAAAAACTTTAATAATAGTCTTATACAAAAAAAGTATTCTAAAAACTGAACTCTGTATTCAGGGAAAGTACTGCAGGATTTAGAAAGGTGTTTCCATAAAAAGAGAAATTATAATTTTCTTTTGCAGTAAGAAAAGTTTTGCAGGTTGATTTTGCCATCCTTGCTTACCCAACAGTCCCATTGGATTAAATGGGCATTACACAAATAATGCAGGATGGGACACAATGTATGCAGCATATCCAAAATAGAATGAAGCTCATGGGGTCTTAAATGCAAGGCCATTTGGAATATTGGTCCTCATTCCATTATCGTGTTTGTGTACCACAGAGGTAGCATAACCATTCACAATGATAATTATCACACAGCACTCCAAGTTCTGCCCTCAGTTTAAGTGCAATCCCACTGAACTCAGAAATGTTTCTTTAGCAATCAACGGCAGTGTGTGGCCTTTACTATGCTACAACATAGACAGTCCAAGGCACAATTAGGCGTCTGTGAATGTGGAGTCCATAGGTGGCAGGTATAATAGTCTTGGGGAGGCTAAATAGCTGCTGCTGGAAGCGCCCACTCTGCCTCTCTGTCCCACCCATGCTCCACCCCCACACCTCCCCAGGCTATGCTCCTGCTCAGCCCCCTTCCCCAAGGCTCCCCTGCCCTCCACTTGTGCCTTTTGGCTGCCGCTTGCACCTCTTTATCCTTTCCCCTGAAGGTGCGAGCGGCAGGCAGGAGGGGACCTCAAGGTAGGCAGCTGAGTGGGAGTGGGATCTGGGGAGGAGCATGGGTGGAGCATGGGCAGGGCCTCAGGAAGAGAAGGCAGAACAGGGGGCAGGGCCACGGTCCAAGCACCAGCCTCCCCAAAGGCAATAGTCACGTGCCGCAGTCTAAGCCTTAAAAATGAGGTATCTCATGTTGAATAATATTATTACTTTTACTTAATTCCTACTTCTAGAGTGGCACAGAGCTCCTGGAGGCACAGGTCTTCTTAAGCACAATGGACATCATTCTAAACCAAGTATATGACAACCGGGTACGTAGTTGTCAGCCAAATTTTCAGTCTCTGTTTTGGTAAGGCTTTCACCTCTGCAAATACTCTGACCAACAGCAAAGATATGGTGATCCCTGGACCAGGCAGTCTGGAGATGGCTGAATTATGAAGGAAAAATAGTTAATTACACTAAACTCTGCAAGTATTGGATTTCTTCAGTGTGCAGCATTCCTTTATTGCATGGAACTTAACCTGGTGTACCTGACCAGAGTCAATAAAATTTACTGTAGTTATTATATGTTTGTATTGTGGTATCTTGTAGGGTCCTGAATTGAGGAATTAGAGCCCCATTGTGCTAGGCACAGTACATACACAAACAAGAAGAGATGTCCCCTGCGCAATCTAGACAAAACAGAACTGTTTACCATAAATCACTATGGACTCAATTCTGCTTTCCCAGATAACAAGTAAACACAAACATACGAGAGCACCGTAAAGAGTTGCACAGAGGAAGTCATTTGTGATGCACAACCCCAAGTTTTATTGATCCTACAAAGCCCAGGATTTATGTCATGTATTCTTGAGCACCATTTATTGGCACCTTCCCTATTTACATATTTATATATTCTGCACTCCTGTAACATCCGTGACTCAAGCCATTCTGAACTGGAAGGGTTTGTACACTGCAAAAATAAAACCCTGTGGCAGTAAGTTTTAATGCCTGGGTTTACAGACTTGGGTACACGGGGCTCATGCTACAGTGGCACTGTAGAATTTCCCACTTGGCCTGGAGCTTGGGCTCTGAGACTTGGTGAGCTGAGTGAATCTCAAAGCCTGAACTTCAGCCCAAGAGGAAATGTCTACACTTCTGTTTTTAATGCTGTAGCACAAACCCCATGAACTAGACAGAGTCTGTAGACCTGGGCTGCTATGGGCGTGTTTTTTTGTTTATTTTGAGATATAGACATACCCTGAGGGGCCTAGAGGCAGCAGGCACAGCCTCAGAGATTATGGTGATTCATACTTTCTATTTTACCCTGACAAAGGTGTCCTCCACTTGCAGAATAGGCTCAAGCCCACTTAGGTTTACTTCTGTTATCTGTATCTGAGAGGGGAATTAGTTTTCAGTGTTCATCTGCAGAAATGCTAGTCTACTGTGATCCGTCGTAACAGAATTCATTCCTTTTAAATAATGATTTAATAAGGCTAGAGTTCTGATGCTACATTTATGTTAGGATCTGAGAAGAAGACAAGAAAAAAATACCAGCATTTTGTAATTTTAGTCACTTTCTTTAAAGTAGAAGCTCATGCTTTGGTAATTATATGTATTAATCATTTTTATTTATTTAAATTTTCACAGTTGCAGCTAATTTTGGGGCAAGTGGTCTGACAATAATTACTTAATGACAGAAAAAATTGAGATTCAAAAAGTTAAAGCTTTATAACCGTTAAAACACAAATTGTCAACATCACATGTCAAAATATACTAAATAAATATCTTTAAATCAAACTCTAACAAGTTCTCAGAGAAGATGTTTTCTTACTTAAGCTATCTGTAAATTTGTGTCATTATTAATGGAAATATTTTCTCATCAGTTTGTGTGCGAACATGGAAATCGACGTTTACCAATAAAAAATCTAATACTTCCGAGCTTAATTATATGATAGGAACTTCCCATATTTTTGATTGCTTTAGTCTATGACTTTAAAAAGCAATTCTTTAATATAATATTAGTTTTCAAACTCCATATTTAAAATACAACTGCTGACACAACAACTTAAACAGCGATTTTTCTACTAAAATATTTATGTAAGTAAAGTGGGCACAAATATAGTAAATGTCACATGCATTATGGACAAATGATACTGTTCAAATACACTCATATTGCAGGACATCTCTTAATGAGTGCACACATGAAATATGTTACATATTACAACCACCTTAATTCTCCACCCATATCAATCTAACAGAAATATGTTCATATCATATTAACTAGAACATTCTACAGATATATTGCATTCTCTCAACTTTCTTTTCCCCCCTGTGGTAAGTAAATAATAAAACAGCCAGGTTTGATTAATAATAATTCTGAAATCTATGGCCTAACACATGATAGAGGTGATTGGATGAAGATGGATATATGTTCTGTGAGAAGAAGGTATGATCTGAAGTGTCAGGAGGGAAACCATATTATGCTTTCTGCTGTGTATAGGGATGGTGAATGGGATAGTTTGAATTTTCTTCCTGATTGTGACTTAATGGATGTATTGCTTCTGGACTATATGCAGAGAAGATAAAGTATGTTTTGTTCTCTTGACTATAGTAGTGAAGATGGGAGAGATGATTAAGTCTCTGGTGTGTATGTTGTGCAAAAAGAAGCACTTGGGACTGTTTCAAGGGGAAAAGGCAGTATGCCGCATTTATTATCAGAAACTAAATTAATAACTATCTTAAGCCTATGTACACACACACACACACATACATGTGTGCGTGCACCCAAACACACCAGGAAATGTTCTGTAGTTATATAGCTACCAGTCCTAATCGTGGCTTGACGTCGTAGCTTGGGTCCGTTGCTGGAGTTCATGGCAGCTACCTGGCCAGGGAAGCTGGGCACGAGGAGAGCAGGGTCTTTGTCGGGCGCGCACCGACACTCTTCTTTGATGGTGTGCAGAACGTTACTCCCTCCCCAAAGCCTTGCAATCTCACCCAGTCTTTTATAGGTTTTTGACTTCGGTGCAAACTTATGAGTTTGGCCGTGTCACATCGCTTCTCTGTGACCGTTGATTGCCGGACAAAAGCAGACGTGACTTTTAGCTCATTCTTGGTGTCTTGATTAAGTTTTTCTTTTGTTTTCTGGGGTGGATTCTTCTTTTGCTTTTTAGGGATGTGTTCACACTCTTCAGCTGTTAGGATGGACTCCACACTTCATCAGGACAAGCTGGCAGTTTGGGTCTGATTCACATGTACATACATCATCCATTCACACCTTGTTCAAATAAGGTTACCTAGTCATCTAAAAGTTTAGAAAGAGTTTTGTACAAGATGGAATACATTTGGTCAAAATGGGGTTTTACATTTACAATGGAGTATGGTTGAGAGGAGTTCAAATGTTACAGACAGAATTGTGAGAATTGTGATTATACATTCTGGGTATGAAGGGTTGGAAACAACTTTAATAATAATATCATATAGAGGTTGACACAAATAAGGGTATGAATGAACAAAGCTATGAATGAATCTACAGGGTTACAATTTTATTTCTACATGTATATGGGGAATAAAGTAGGATATTTCTGACTAACACTGGGTAAGTAAACTGCAAGAGAATTTGTGGCCTACAGGTAGTGGGTGAATTGTGTTTTCTAAGATCATAACTCTTACTGGATATGCTTATGGTGTGGCATGGTGTAGGAGGGTTTGTGGTCCGTAGGCTGAAGCAGAATTAGGGCATAGTTTTGGCTCTTTTTGGAATATTCATTGTGATATTTTAAAAAATTGTAAATTAATCTGAATCAAAGATTGTATGAACTGTGAGTATAGTTGAGAAATATTAAAGTATATTTTGACTTAGATGTCCATTTTCATACTTTTAAATTATTCCATTTATATTCCTATATTAACTCGTGTAGTAGTAACATTAACTCGAAGGTTGCAAAGTTTGTGCCAAGCAATAAATACTATAGAGTATATTATATGTAAAGACACACAATCATGTATATCCAGAGTTTAACAAGTTTTTGATATCTTTCCTCATGCAGGCCCCAATTCAGCAAAATGATGAAGCACTTAAAATTAACCAGGTACTTAAAATCCCATTGAAATCATCCCAATTTACTCCAGTTTTGCTGAACAGAGGTGGGATTACTAACATGCTTGGAGTTAAGAATTTATTTAAATGCTTTTGGCTGAATTGGGGTCCTAATGCTTACATCAAAGATCGTTTAACTTCTTATGTTACTTCTTTCAACTGCTCAGACAGTACTTAAGCAACCACTTGAGTGTCATAAACAATTCAATCACTGTCATTCAAAGTACCTAGGTTAGCACTTTTCACTGTTTGTTTTGCTTTCTATATACAAAACAATTAAGGTTACATACACAAGTAGCTACTTGATGTAAATTTGTTCAAGAGATAATAAGGATAAAGACCTATTTCTCCTTCATTCCTCTCCCCACAATAAGGGGAATTTATCAAATAAATTATTAAAAACTGAGTGGAATAAATGCGCAAGTAAACAAAACCTCAAAGAAATATTACAATTTGCATTTACCTACACTAAAGAATTACTATAGAAGATGTGAACACAAGGCAGTTAATTGTATCAATGTTCCAGTTGAGAGTAGTGGAAGATGATGCAGATTTTAGGACAAGAAAAATTATTTGTAAAGTGAGTGATATCGTTTGTCTACAGTGGAGAGGGGAATGGATTCTTATAAATCCTGAGGCTCAACTTAGTCAGTAATTCCTATGGTGTTTGGTCACTGAACACAGTATGTGAAATCAGATGCCTGAAAGACATGTATCAGGTAAATGCAGACAGCAACATTTACTTTTTATTCACCCCTGTGATGGTTTTATTATTTACCTGTACACTTCTATGGCATCCATCTTTTCTGCTTTCATCTCTATGACAGTCTTATTCATTTCCAAATTCCAGCATGTGAATTATTTGGTCTAGAATTTCCCTGTTGAATCAGATAATATGCAAACACTTTACTACTATGAAAATAGCAGTGCAACTTTTTTTTTTAAATCAATCAGCTTTATTATATGGTAAGTTCTCATGGGAGCAGCATGAAAGGTAAACCAGTAGGTCTGAAATAAATGTGACAAAATATAATGCCTACCTTAGCAATATGAAATATTTTAAGATTGCATGAGAGAAAATGTGTTTCTGCAGTGACAGTTGCTGTGTGCAAGTGCTAGTTGCACACTCTAAGACACAGAAATACCTCTTAATGGGTGTGGCAACCTTTGCTGAACTAGGAGACAGAGGTTAAATCACAATAGGCCAGATTCTGCCTGAACATTGTGAGTGCCCAATTAGAGGAGGACACAAAGAGCTTCAGCACCTTGCACATCTGCCACAAAGGGACGATTGCAGTTGCAGTGTTAAGGGAAGTGCAGAGACTACTGCTGCATCCCTACTTCCCTAGTCTCACATGGCCCAATGGAGCTAGTTGGGGCTGTGAGTAACATTTTCAAAAGAGCTTAAGTCACTTAGGAACATAAGTCCAGTTGAAAGTCAGTGGGGCTTAGGAGCTTTTGAAAGTTTTATTTCTTGTGCCTTCACACCTGTCCAGCAAAAGGCACCATCAAACCATTAACTGTATTTTGTTTTGGGAAAGTTATAGTGTCAATTCCGCTTCCTTATGGGTTTGTCTCTTTTGATAACCTGACCATGCTATACTACATAGATGTAGATTTTCAAGATGATTAGGTCACACATGGACCAGAAGCATATTATTTATTACAAATAGGTTAAAAAAACAATTAAAATGTAAATATAAGTGCATATTCAAAAATTTTAAAGTCTCTAAGTAGTCATTTTATAATTATTTATCTTAGCTACCTGGGGCACAGATTTTGATTTTTTATGCCTGTATGAAAGCCACGTTCACTTACAGTGAAACATACGCACTCTGCATTACTATCCCTTCCTCTTTCTTCTTTCATATTCCATCATGCAGCATTCCTTGCAAAGCACTTATGTCTGATAGACCTACTGAGCTATGTCAGTCTAAACCGGGATTCATCACAATAAAAAGTGAAGCGTATTGACGCTGTAATTATATTACTTAAATTCTATCAGTGCACTTGAGTGCAGAGGGACCCACTCTTCTTTACCAACTGTGATATGACAAAACTGTTTTCCTTTAAAACTGACTGAAGAGAAGAAGAATGTTGTCTACATGAAACAGTCATACGCTACCAGTAATTAGAGTATGGAAGGAACTGACGCAGGCACAACTAATGCTATCAAAGAAGTAAAGTCTGTGAGATGATTGATTGGTCCCTTTAAAGCAAAATCACAAAAAAAAAAAGGGGGGGGGGGGGAATATGGATTATAGACTTCTCTACCACAGATCCAAAGCATGGCTGTCCCACATCCCTACAATTCGCTAGAAATACTTTATTAAAAGTAGTGCTGAAGATTTGACATATTGAATAAAAGCAATATCCACACATACCATTTTAGCTGCAATTCCTAGATTGCATACACGGCAGAATATTCCTTATTCTATAATTTTCTTGTGCCTTAGCCTCACCAAAGCTAATCACATTTTCTTAAAATCAGTGGAAGAAAAAAAATGAATATGAATATATTTTTATACACACAGAGCTCAGCAAAAGCCTTCCTTTCCTTCCGCCCACTCAGTCCAAAACTCTCAGGTTGGTGGCCTGCAAATAACTCATCCTGAATTTTATGTTGATGGAAGGGTGCATTCACTCCCAATCTTAAAGATGTTTGTGACTCATGAAGTCACCGCACCTTTCAGCATAATAATGGCATTCATCTGTCTTGCCTTGAGGAATCTGGTAGTGCTGCTATTAAAATCAGAATACTGAATTAGATAGATCAAAGTCTGATCCAGTATGGCAATTCCTATGTTCCTATAAGATCTTCAAATTCTAGTAGTTGCTGTACAAAAGATTTTTTATGAAACCCCAACCATACAAAAACATGGGCTCAGAACAAAATCCTGCACTATATCAAAACCCAGGAATGGAGACTGCTGACTTTATAAAACTAGTGTTTGTGTGTGACACTCACACACAGAATCATATAAATATAGGGCTGGAAAGGGACCTCAAGAGGTCATTTTGTCCATCCTCTTGTGCTGAAGGAGGATAAAATATACCTGCCATTCCTGACAGGTGTTTATCTAACCTATTTTTCAAAACTTCCAATGACATGGATTCCTAGATAAGCTGTACCAGTGCTTATCTATCCTTCTGGTTAGAAAGTTTTTCCTAATATCTAACCTAAAACTTCCCTTCTGCGGAGTAAGACAATTAAAGACATGCTTGAGTTTATCCAATTTCTATGCACAAATATATTTTCCTTCAAAACTTTTATGAATTGTTATTCTTTAAAAAAATACCATCTCTACCCCAGTATTGAACTAATTATCTGAAACAAAAATGCTAGTCTGCCCAGGCACCAACTTGTGAGCTCTAAACCTTTTCTTTATGGCGCAGGGGGAAAAAATCATTATGACCCTGCCAGGCCTCTCTCACCGTGTTTACCGAGTGAAAGACAAGCTGCATATTAAATACCATTTTGAGACTGCAGCAGTATTCTTCAAACAGCTGAAAATTCACATCATAAAAGAAACATTAAATATAAAAAAAAATTATCAATAACATTGTAAATAAGTAAATGCCAAAACGTGATTTTTTCTTAAGTGTGTCAGCTAAAACACACACCAAAAAAATCAGAGAAAATTAATATTGTGAAAAACTCTTTGAAAATTAAAATCTTTCAGTTCCACAGGAACTGTAGCAATGTATTATGAAGTTAGGCAGCAATCATATACATAATTAAAGAAGTGATTATATGTATATTTATAACATCAATGTATAATCCTCAATTTGTTTAACATAAAACAACATCAAGGAAACGAGAATTTAAATTCCACTTCTTTAATATGGAACATTAAGTACACACACACACACAAAATTGCTTCTAATTTTAAATCTAACTCAAGCAAAATTTCAGGATGGAAAATATTTGGGAGGAGGTAATGAGTAAAAAGATGGGAAAATACTAATATGTTTCATAAACAAAAACTTTGTTTTAAAAATAATTAAAGGTGTGACTGCTCCCTAGTGCAGATACTCAAAAATAAGGTAATATCAAGTAATGAGACGGCTCTTAACCATAGACCAGTGCCCAATAATATGTTTCCACTGACAGGGACAATTTCCACATTTTCACATAGAACTTCCTTCTGCTTCCTACAGATAAGGAAACACACAGCACATTCATCTCCCTCATAACATAGAAACCTTTAGTAACAACCTCAGAAACAATAGTACATTTTCAGTTGATGTATGTGCATAGATTAAGTGGGGTGTATGTCATGTGTGGGGGGGATGGGGCTAATATGAGATAATCAAGCGATTGGGGTATTCTTTTAGGGAGATGATACTCTGGGGAGGTATTGAAGAGGAGCAGGGCTGTACCTCCCGACTTTGCTCCGTAGGTATGTTTGATATGGGGGTGTGGGAAAGAGCAGGGTGGGTGTATGTGTGGTGGGGAAGTGTAGTGGGAGAGTGTCATGGTGGGTCCAGCCCAATCATTTGTAACTCCTTCAGAATACTGCCTATATTCCTGGAGGTAGGAAAGCCTTATCTACTGCACTGGGCTAGCTATGGCTCCTTAGATTGAAGAAACTGTTGTCAAACCACAGAGCTCCTGCCACCAGTACTAGAGCTAATAACACCCCAGGACTACTACCTCAAACCACTACTCCCCACTGTCTGAGCCCAGACTCATGGCATAGACTATTTCTTCACAGTTTCCTAACCATAGAAGTCAAGGGGTAACATCTTGTGGTTTTCCAAAAAGATCACTTTTCTCTCTTGTCCTTTTCAACATTTTCATGCAACCATGAGGTGAACTGATCGGATGACATGGACTCAAGTGTCAGCAATATAAAGACAATTAACAGCCACCCACTACCACCAAGATTGCTTGGATGAGATCGGCTCTTGGATGAACAGCTGGCTAAAGATGAATCCAAGCAACACACAGGTGAAGAAAGTATTCTGAAAAGTCTGCAGCTATAGTGTAGTCTCTATTGGTCAAAGATATACACTTAAAATTGGTCAATTCAGTCTATGGGCTAGGAATTCTCTTGGATTTCTCACTGATGCTGAGCTCAGATAGTAATCTCCATCTCTGCTTAGCTAGGAGACTCCATCCCAACCTGGCAGATGGAGACCTGACCTCTGTTATTCATGCCTTTATTATCACTCAGCTGGAATACAGCAATGCAATATACCTGGGCATGAATCCTTCAGCACTTAAGAAATTCCAACTATTACAGAACATTGTGGTGCTTCTCTTCATCAATGTAGATTACTGCCCCCATATTAAACCTGTCCTCCCATCTCTATGCTGTCTTTGCACAGAATTTCAAATTAAGTTCAATGTCTCAATCTTTATCTTCTAAGCATGATATGGCCCAAGATGCCTAAGTTTGTCTAAAGCTCCAGGATGAAGACCATGGTCGATAGCTATGTTCCTCTGGTACAATGGAAGTCAACAATGAGAATATACCTCATTTGTGCGGAGACAGAATTTCTCAGAGGGTGGTCCAAAACCATGGAATAAACTCCAACAAAGAACTAAGGACCATCACAAAGTTCAACACTTTCCACTTCAAATGCAAGGTACATTCTTTGACTTTGCCTTTTCTAACATAAAAACACATATTTATAAAACAAAACACCCTCCTGCCTCACCACCCTCTACCAGAACAAGACACTCCAAAACCCATCTCCTTTTGGGGAGAAGATGAGAGAACAAACATGTGACAGATGTTTAGTCATCTGGTTTTCTAGACAGGAAGTAGTGATGTAGACATGGTGATGTAGATGATATAATAACCCATATAGAACAGAGCATGGGCAACAGATATAATAGGCCAGGGGAGGCTAAGCCACCACTGCCGGATGCTTGGGCTGTGGTGGCTCCACCTCTTCTCATCCCTCATGGGCAGCGGGAAATGAAGGCTGGGTGGCTGGGCCGTGTTGAGGCCCAGATCTCCTATGGCTGGCCGGGGCTCAGGGTTTAGCCCAGTCATCTGCGTTTTGGGGCTTGGCCCAGCCGGCCAGATCTCAGGGCTCCTCCAGGCGCCAGCGGGCCAGCCAGGGCTTGGGGCCCCTCCAGACTGCTCTGGGCACCAGCAAGTTGGCTGGGGTTCAGGGCTGCACTGGGCACCGGCCAAAATTTGGGCCAGCCAGGGTTTGGGGCTAGGCATCAGCTGGGGCTTGGGCTGGTAGGCTAGTCAGGGAGAGTGGCGGGGGAGTGGAAAGGGCAGAGTGGGGGCAGTGCCTTGGGTGGAAGGGGCAAATCAGCAGTCTAGCCTCCCCGAAAGGGGGTGCACACACCGCCCATGGAATAGAGCAGTCCTTGAGGGCATCTTCCTGCAATTCCAGTGGAAATGGTGGCCAATCTTTATCAGAGCAGCTTCACTTCCATATTGGCAAGCAGAACTGTCAAGACCATGTAAGGAGCCGTTCCATGAATGAGTTAGAGAAATGTTATTGTAAATAAATTTCTGACTACACTGAACATTATGGATACCAGCAGTAGATATTAGCTCAGTTTATGCACTTAATGGCAGTAAAGAAACAAGAGATTTGCTAAAAGATTAAACTCCATCAAATTCATTAAAGAAACCATTGAACTGATCTCACCCTTAGCTCTGTTCCCTTAGGGATGCCAGCTTTCCATAACCCATTTAAATCTTTTGCACACAAGCCTTTCCCAGACTACTTTCTCCAAACTCAAGCAACTGCTACACTAAACACCCACCTCTACTAGTGTTGGGGGAGGGGGAATAATGGTAAAGAAGTGTATGCAAAAGGGTGAAATGGGGACAGAGTAAGTTGTAGTGGATGATCCACTGCATACAGTAGATTTGGTAGTGCCAATGTATGTGCATATGGGTGAAGCACTAGAGAATATTAGGTGGCTTAACTTTTCAATTTTCCTGGTTTTTAGGGTCTGTGTTAAGTATATTGCATATATCAATTCTATTTGCAAGAAAAACTTTTGGGCATTTATGGTTGAGTATTTGATTAAACTGACCTTTAGAAAGTTGTCGTATTTGTTAACATTATGCTGTATATTCATTACTACTGTAGTACTTATACACATATCAGTCTAAAGTTTCTTTCAAAATATACAACTTTTAAAGTGCTTGACAGTTCATTAATGACAATATCATACAAATAGTGTAACCCTTCATTTTAGACGTTTTGAAAGTCGTGCAAATGACAATAATACTTTAAGTATCCTGTGTAAATTCTTTAATAATGGAAAATGATTAATGTAACTTACCATCAAATGTGTTAACATTGCAGAAATATTCGATTTATAAAGTTACCTACTGCATGGGAAAGCCCTTATAAGACAGAATACATAAATGTTATTATTTATAGATGTCAAGAGGCTACAAATTTTATAACAATTTATGATGAAAAAAGCAATTTCTATTAATTGCTTATTTGTGTTTCCTCAGTTTAAAAGTGTTACCCAAATTAGTCCCTCTGGTTATCATTAGATCTGTGAGAGCTTGAAAAAAATCAAGCTGGTGTGCAAGCCAAACTCATTGACAGATGCAAAAATAAAGTATTTTTGCAGAAATGAAACAATTGTTATGTAAACACCTAAGCAATTAAAGCAAATTGAATGAGCAGAATAAAAAGCAAAAAGCTGTTTTCAATGAAAATGTATTTATTTATCAACTCAAAAGGTCACAAACCACATGAGGTTGGCCACTTGGCGTATCAGACAGTCATTACAGAAAGAGGTGGAATAGAAGTGAAGATGATGTAGCCAAAAATATTCAGAATACTAAAGAAACTTCAGGATCATCGTACATTTTATAAAATATTAACATAGAATAAAAAGGAAATATGCTAGAAGACTGTTTGGGCTAATGGCAAATTCAGGAATGAAAAGGGTGGCTCCACTCTTAAAAGGAACTCTGAGAATGGCACTGTGAAGTTCCACACCTATTGTCTCTCAATAATTGCCATATGAAGTGTACTTATTTTACAAGTGGTTTTTTTTCTATCACGTGCAAACCTGGAATCTGAAAGTCAAGTTGTGTTCTTTCAGCATATATGTTTTGCAGGGCAAATCCTGCGACAATTTCACCTGTGCACCACTGTTACCTTGACTGAATTTGACACTGAAAGTAGGAATTGGTAAACAGTTCTGCTGAAGGTATACAAAAAGGAAAAGAATCCAGCTCCCAGGGATTGGAATCTGGCCCTAAGTGGGACCAGTCCCTGATCTCATCTTCCTGCTGAGGTTAATGAGAGTTTGGTTTGTGAAACTGGGAAGAGCTGGAAGGACAGAGGTGGGTGCCATCTTGATAGGAGTGTGTGTGGGGAGGGGGATCCTCAGTGGAGAGAAGCACTGTGTTGTTATGGGTGTCGGTGTGCATGAGCCTTGAGAACAGGACTGTGATGGACACTGCTAGATTGGGACAAGGGTTGAACACTGGACTAAGACGCACGTGTCCAGATGGCAGCTGAAGGCTGAGTAGAAATGGACACCATCAGGCCAGAGGTGCAGAAGGAGCAGCCCTTGGGCAGCTACCTCACCAGACTAGCACATTTCAGATTTACATGCCCCACTTGTGGGATTAGAGGCCTCAGGTAGGGGATGAAGGTTTTGGGCACGCCTGAAGGTGGAGGAAGGTTTGTGCTATTTTAATTGTTTTTAAAATCGTTTTATTGTTGCTGTTGAATCTTTCAGTGCCCATCTCCTTTTGGCCCTTTGGTCTGTAACTATTCCCTTGCCTAACAGATAGGCACTGACTCCATGGATACTAAGGGCCTGGATCACCCATGGGAAAAAAAATAGGGGGTGCTCAGCACCCACAAAGCCATAGCTGTTTGGGGCAGGGCCTGCCACCTCTCAGCTGTTCGGGGTGGAGCCTCCCATTTTTCTGTACCTCAGTAGGTGGTTGCTCAGCTGCTGCTTCCACAGCCCCAGGTCTGGCCACCAATCAGCTGTTCGGCACCCCACTCTTCCACCAGACCCCACTCCTGCTCAGCCTGTGCTGTGCCTCTTCCTGCCCCCATTCTGCCTCTTCACCCAAGGCCTTGCCCCACTCCACCTCTTCCCAGCCCCACTCCAACTCTTCCCATCCTGGCTGCCGGCACCCACCAGCAAAAACAAAAATCAGCGCCTGTGGTATAAGTGGTCTCAGAACTCCTCTGTGTGCACTTGGGTCTGTGTGGCTACCAAATCCACCTAAGCAAAGGAGGTGGGGGGCTATGTCCACCCTGAAGAGAAATAGGTGCTAGCTTGATACATTAGGACATCTACCACTCCTGGGTCCAGTGCAGAGAAGGGGTCTGGGGCAGTTGTTACAGCAGTATCAGCTCAGTACTTCATATATGCCAAGCTACTGTGGCAAACACTTTGTTTAACAAAAAATAAAAAGTTGGAGGGAAACAAATTGTGGGGAATAAGACTACAAATTGAAATGAGGATAATTCATTTTAGGAAGCTTCCTGGCCTCCTTCAAGCTAGCCTAGAATTTTTGCCAGAAATCTCCCTTCACATGACATGTCTCACCTGATGCTGGATTAAGGGCCCTCTAAAATGCCCTTAGTTTGTCCTGCCACTCTCCCAATATGCAGTAGACATCCCCTTCTGGTCAGAAGAGGTTGGATGGACATGTGCAGGTTATACACACATACAATTGAGGAACATGCTGTTGAAAATTAATACAGTCAACGAGGACAAATTTATATTTTGTGTGGCAGTTGGTGAGGACCTCCATATCATAGGTATAATAGGTAATGTAGTTAGCCATAATTAAAGTTGGTGTTTGAATCTTAACTGTGAGTTTCCTGTGTTTTAAGCATATACTTTCTTTATTGAAGTATAACAATACTATTAACAATATTTAAAAGGCAGTATCTTCTCAAGACTGATTATCTTAATAAAAGTTCATGATGCAAGAATGCAGCTATAATATTCCCATTCATATAGCTGTGAAAATTCATTTCAATTTAAAAAAAAAAAAAATAGCCTAGAACAGTAAATCAATGTATGAGAAAATATTTTTAAAGTAACATTTTTGTATCAATTAAATACTTCAAGGGGTTTCCATTAAATGCATGCTGAACAGTTTACTGGTGATTTATGTGAGTGTGATCTCACTGTAAGAAACCTTTTAAAGACCATTAAATCTCTGTAAACTATATACCTTCCATACAGAAATGCCACTGCAGTACTGGTCAAGCTGCAAAAGTAAATAAGTATTATGTTCATCTCAAAAAGCTAGTTAGTAATATTTTAGGGCATAAAAGCACTCAAGGATATAAATAACAGTGCAGTAAAGACTGAAACAGATTACACATTTGAATTAAAAATTGCCCACAAAATGAATTAATTTAGAAACTTTCAGTGCTCTGCTCCCAGTTTGCTAAGTTGTATTAATATGATACCAATAATGAATTGTTGGAGTATTCATTATTAATTGTGAATTACTTCTACACTACTATGATTTCTCATCAACAAACATGGGATTGTCAAAGTGCAGTCAAGAGACCAAATGTAGCCCCTGACCATCCTTATCTCTAATACAAAGGTATGGCCTATGGAGATTGTGAGTCCCAAAATGCAAAGGCTATTCAGATCAAGATGAGACAGAAGCCACTTGGATCATGAGATGTCCCATGTTAGAACCTGTAGTCTCTGCAGGTTGCACCTCTGCAGATTGGCTTTTTCTTGCTTCCATTGAAGTCAGGGATGTTAAATGTATTCTTTGGGTGCTGATAATTTGTTTTTGTTGCCATAAATTGGGAATGTCTACATAGCCCTGATTTAACACTAAAATAAATGATATGCCAAATATCTTATGTATCCCAGAGTGACTCCCAAATCTCTCCTAATTTAAGACAGGTGTGTGATTCCAACTTGCTCTTTAAATTCCATTCCCAACACTTATATGTATGAGTTGTACTTGCCTGTCAAACAATGTTTTCTAAACAATTATTTTCACAAATAAGGAAAAAGCAGTACAGTTTTAAAAGAAAATAACCTGATGGCATGGAGCAGAACATAACTAATTCACTTTTGACTAAGGGTGAAACTTATCCTCGTTCAGAGGAAGGACTATGCACCACTTACGTTCTTTTGTGGCCTTAAGTGGAATTTTAACGCTGCATAGACCTCATGCTGGCCCTTTGCTATAGGCTGAATTGCACTCTGGGTGTGCATTACTTAATTTGATACATTAAGAAGTTAGCAAATAATTAGTAAATCAAGGATAACGTCTGATGTCCATTTATTTCTAGCAGTATAGTTTGTGTTGTTTAATTATTATTCTTAGAATACTTGTAAGTATTCTGTAGTATGCCTTTAAGACAAAGACTTAGTAAGAGGAGACCTCACTGCGACACTCTGCTATTAAAGCTTTGCTGTGAAATTTTATGTGCCTATTATGGAGCATTCAGATTAGTGAAGCATGAATTGCAGTAAAAACCTCAATAGTTGGAGAATATCAGATTGAAGCACAAAATAAAGGATTTATAGGATTATATAAAATACTAGCACTTTAAAATGACTTGTTCTTACTAGATGTTTAAAGTGCTAGTATAGGTTTGTTTAAAAATATTAAAGATGAACCAAACTGTCCTTTTTATTGTACCTGTTATAGAAAATTCTATTTTGGAAAAGCTCAGAAGTGACACCTATGTAAGTTGTTACCTGTTGCTAAAAATGTAAAAAGACAAATCAATATTTCTCAGATTCTTATTTCTATTATATGACAGAATTCTCAAAATAAATTTGAAGGAACAGAATGTGTTCAAACCATTTTAAGGTAAAGAAGCAATATTAATTGACATATATTGCAACACTTGATGGAGTATAGTGTGAAGAGTTACACTAAGCCTGTGTGAATTCATTCGTCAGTCCTGTCACTTCAGTTTTAAGATGTGTTATCTGCTATGATTTACAGGTACAAGGGACTATAAAAAGCCATCACCATTTCACACCAAGAAATGTTCCAATTATACTCTGTTACCTGTATTAGCAATTTACAATTTCAAATATGTAAGGCTTTGGGCCCAGTGTTCATTGTTGTTAATTGATGTATGTGTAAATGTGCTAATGCACATTGCAATTTTTAGGATATTGAATGAGGGATGCGACTTCAGTATTAACTGTGCATGTCTTACAAGTGCTTTGAAATAAGTCAGAAAAACCTATGTTGAGCACATATAGCTAATTTTATTTATAGGCCCTATATTGTAAACAATCGTTAGCTGATGGCTATATATGTCAAATGAGAATACTCAAAATAAAGGTTAAAAAATTACAAAAGTGAAGTGAATGAGCATGAAGAATGCATTTAAAACCAAAATACATTTCAGCCTGAGGTCTGTCATAATACATTGTTTTACTTACAGTAGGTTTCATCCCACATCCCCTCTGATAACTTAATAGAAAAAACACATCATTTAAATTGTATGATTAAAATGTGACCTACACATTTTAGCTGACAGTTAGAAAAGTATGAAAAATGCGTTGTACAAAATATCACCAGTTCATCACTAAAATGAATCTGGTTTCTTACGCCAAAGGAAGAAGGCAGTTCTATTGATCAATGTAGAGTAAGTGGACCTTATGAAATACTGTAAGATCCTATAGGGAATCATGGAAACCTATGTTGTTTTCTGAGCAGAAGAACCTTGAAAAACCTCACAGAAGACAACTATTATTATATATGGATGGATGGATTATATATGGATTATTATATGGATTATTATTATATGGATTGTATGTGGATTATTATATATGGATATATATATATGAATATATTGTTTATGATGCTGCCTATGGTGTTCTAGACATTTTCCAGACAGTCAAAAAGAGAAAGTCTCTGCTACAGGGAGTTCAGAGTCTAGAACTATTCAGCCATCTTCCCTGTGTATAATTTATAAACCTTGCATGTACTCACACTCCTATTGACTGAAGTGAAAGCATTTGGCCCCTTCCACATATGTATTCCACATTCTGAGATTCTGCCCCACTGAATTCAGACAGATACAACTAAAATTGTTAACATGTAATCAGTAAAGTTATTGAAATAAATCTGAGATGGGAATCCACAGATTGATTAATCAATCAATTGATAGATTAATATCTCAGTGTTTTAAAAATTTTTAACTAGATAAATGTATCACAGCTGATAGGTAGATAATACCCAAACCCTTTAATCCATTATATTCAAGTAGGGTTCTTTTAATGTTGCGGAACAGATAAACATTGAGCAAACTACTTGCTCAATGTGCAAAATCAAATGCCTTATCAAAAGATAAGACCATTTTCTCTTAAGTTTTCAGTGAAAGCTTGTAGAAGAGAAGATGTTAGTGAACTAGAGAGATAATGGGGTTTTGTACAGTTTTCTGAATTTGAACTGTTTCAGACAAAGCAGATATGCTAAACTGACCACAGTTTAAGTTCTTCTGATACAGACGTTTCAGAAAGAGATTTGTAAATATATAATTATGGCAATTGTGTCCACAATAGCAATTGATGTGGTGGAAAGAAGTTAAGGTATATTTTCTGTTAATATTGGGGAAACTAGGAGTTGTGACAACATTTCCTGAAAGCAAAAATGACTCAGGGACCGGATTCTTCACAGCCCTGCACCTTGTGCGACGCCCTTTTCTTTTCTTTTTTTAAACTTGATTTTCTGGTGTTCAGCCAAAAATCTTATTGCTGTAATTACAACTGATGTTTCCACTTGCTCTGAGTTGATATGGAAACATTTCCAGACAAGGTGGCAGTTTAGAGGCTTGAGTGACTGCAAACAAGTATTTCAGCACACTAGAGGGAGTTTAAGAAGTTGTTAAACATGCTCAGTGGTTATTTTGAAGCTGGTGTGGAAGGCTCCATTAATGGCAGAGATTCCTGCATGTACACACAGACCAACTTAGTTAGAAATTGGAAGCTCCTGCCCAATCAGTAGTGAGTTCTATCAGGAATACAAAACTGGCAGCCGTTTTCAGCACCAGTGACCAGTCCAGCCCTACAAGATCAAGATCCAGTCCAGCCCTACAAGAAGATGGGGCCGCCAAGAGTAACCCAGACTGAATCAGTGGGTTGGATCTTTAAAATTACAAGAAATCAGTGGGATTGAGACTAGGAAGATACCACATAGGAGGAATCATAGACTGGAAGCCAGATGTCTTCATGAGGTGTATCACATGTTTGAACTCAAGACACTGTGAGCCCAACAGCTACAGCAATTGTCAGGATTTTTTATTTAATTTGAACTTGTGTGTGTGCTCAATATCATGGATGCTGAAACTGGTTGTGTGGTACGACTACATGTTTTATCTAGTTGTCAGTATAACCACCAGGGTGAGCCAATGTGAAAGTAGAAAGATCTCCAATTGTCAGAAGTCCCAATCTCTGTACTTGTTTTGTGAGGTTTAAATATATATTGTAGGGTGTAAGCCCTGTGTTATATTAATCATTTTAAAGGAAAACAAAAATGTAGTGATAGTTTATCTATGGAGTGTTATTCAGTAAAAAGAAATTTGAAACTGCTAATGATGTGTGTGCTTAACTGTCTTATGATGAGGACTGGTACTGGATTCATAAGAAAAAGAAAGTGAATCCTATTATAATTTCCAGGTTTAGTATTGAAAGGGTTCCTATAGAAAATCCATCTGTAGTCTCTCACAAGGATATGAATTCATAATCTGTGCAAATACCTTAAATCAGAGGAGTTCTGTAGCACAGAATTGGTAAGCAAATCGACTTACCTCCCTTCTAGGTAGGTAGTCTAATGCTGCCTGCAATGATTCAAGAGCGTGAGTACCAGACTGTGGGAACCAGGGCACAAACCTCAAAATAGTTGTGAATTCTATACTTAGATTTCACCAACCAATCATCAAGTATAAACTCCTGAGGCATCGTAACAGCCTTAACATGGAGTTACAGACATCCCCTTTGGGTACCCCAATTTATCTCACCACCCAGGTGAATGTACCCTTGTGATAGCTGGCCCCTTATATCACGAATCACAGCAATACTCAGTTAACTCCCAATCTGAAAGGACAAGTCACTTACCCCGGGTCAATTGTGCCTTAGATCTCACACCAAAGACAACAATCCTATAATACAGTATATAAAGATTTATTAAATAAGAAAAAGAAGCCAGAGAATTATTTACAAGGTTCAAGTGAGTAAACAGATACTCAAATAGTAGCAATCTTAAATTTCAAAGGTAATGGAAGCTTCTATAATGAGCAAGCTCTATATGTGCAGCTGGGGAGGTCTTGCTTATGCTAGAAATACTTTGCCCCATAGAGTACAAGTAACATAGAGATAATCAGTTCCTTCTTGTCAGGGGTTTATTCCCCTCCTGCAATGTGCTCTGAACTACAAGATCAGCTGATGAAAGGAGTCCACTTGCATGATTCATCTTTATGGGGAGAAGAACAGAACAAAAGTCTTTTGTCCGCTTATTGACAGCACGTAGGGAAATTCCAGTTGCAATATCCCACAATAGCCCATCTGTTATCGATGGACCTTTCCTTTTGGGAAGGGCATAACACCTTCTGTGGAAGATCACCCTGTCACACAAAGTAATGTTTCTCTTCCACTGCTTAATAAGTAATGAAAGAGGTGCTGGGGCTCAAGCAATTTTTTTTACATTCATAACTGATGCAGAGGTGCCGGGGCTATGAACTGCCAAGCCTACAAGTGCCGGGGCTCAGCCCTGGCACAAATTAAGCACTGATCTCTCTGGTCTGGTGATTTACATAGTCACAGAGCTTCACTCAAATAGAACCACTCAATAGAACCACTCAAATATTACCTTATAACATCTGTATCCCATATTGCAAGAACGATTAATGCATGCAGCAACTCACAAGAATTCAATAAAGTCTAAACTCTAAACATAGTTTTAGTATTATTAAAATAGGTATTAGAATGATAATACACAGGTGAGCCAGACTGATTTCAGTTATGTATCTCTCAGTGTTCAGTTGAGACATGGAGACCTTGGCATGAGCTGGCACTCAGTCTGCCAGCATCACAGTCATATACAGAGGGAAAGAGTGCTAAGTGTTTGAAGTAGGAGGAAAACAAAACAAAATGGTAGCCTTTCACACAGCTGCGCAAATTGGGCAAGGAATTACTGTCAATTTTGCTATCAATAGAGCTGAGAAAAAAATTGAGTTTCCATCCAACAGGATATTCCAGTAGTTGGCTATTTGAGTTTGTCCTGAATTGGAATAAAAAGTTGAAATACTAAAATTTTTCACCATTTTTTTTAGAACATTTCTGCATTTCTGAACAGAATGAAATGTTGTCTTTCAAAATATAATGTTTTGACATTCCCAAATCAAAATTTTTACTGAACTGAATCTACCTATTTTATTTTGAATTGGTTAGACATTAACTTTTACCTGCCAAAAGTGTCATAGTGCCTCATGAAACTGTTTGGGATCCTCTTGCCCCCTGTGATGAGGGCATTTACCCCGCACAAGTGGTGAAATGGTTAATGTGAGGCCAGTTAACACATCTGGTTGCACCTGGAGGGTGGGCCAGGCCCAATTAAACATAAGTCCCAGATGTGGGAGGAGCTGGTAGTTTCTATAAAGGGAGAAATTCCAGAGTAGCAGAGCATTTCAGAGAGAAAATCCTGAAGTCCCTTTTCAGGGTTATAGAGACCAGAGGAGCTTCTAAAGGGAGTTTACACCCTGACCCTCATTGGAGATGGTGGCAAAGTTAATGAGTGCATTTGAAGTGAGCCTCAGAGAAGGCCAGTCCTACGCAGAAAGCCTTGGGATGTACTTGAGTTGAATATCCAAACAAGGTCAAGGCTTCAGGGAGGTAGTCCTTGAGAGTCAGTATTCTGTAGATTAATGGAGACCAGGGAAGGACCCAGAATGGTTTAAAAGTTCAAGCCAAGAGAAGTGGCTGATGTTGCTTTTATTGTGGTTTGTGTGTTTGCCTTTTGAGTTTTGTTAAAAGACTCCAGGGAGAAGCTCTGGGGCTGCTACTCAGGTAGAAGAGTGGAACAGAAGAGGAGCCCAGGAGGGGTAGAAGAAGGCAGATTGATGATGACCAATACCATTTGGGACACTGTCTGTATGGAACATTGATCCATACAGAAAGTATCCAGAACAATAGAGTCAGCTGAACTATTCACCACGAACAATGTATTCAACTTATTTAGCTCTTTTTTTATGGTCATGTTACTTCTCTTTCTTCTCAGTTTCTGAGTGTTAGGCCTTCTCCCACTCAGACGCCTCAGCAAAACTCCTCTGCTCACTCACAGTCCAAACTTCTGGATGGGTTCACAACCTCTTTCTGTCTTAGGAGGCAGGCTTCTGATTAACTCATACTGACAGTTATATTAATTGAAGGTTGCGTTCACACCCAATCTCAAAGAGGTTTATGATCCAAGTAGTCACCAGTACCGCTCAGCATAGCCAAATTTATGAATACTGTTCTCTCTAACGTTCTCTTCTGGAAACTTAACTGTTATAAGACATTTCACAGTTGTTCTAGCAACTTCATTTTAGGGGATTACTTTCCTCCTTTGCCCCCCTTCTAGTAGATTAATAGATTCTAAGGCTAGAAGGAACTATTATGATCATCTAGTCTGACCACCCATATAAGGAGGCATAGAACTTTCCCCAAATAATTCCTAGAGCATATCATTTAGGACAAAAAATCCAATCTTGATTTAAAAATTGTCCATAATGGAGAATCCACCATGACACTTGGTAAATTGTTCGAATGTTATTACTCTGACCATTAAAATTTGCACTTTATTTCAGTCTATATTGATTAACGTCAACTTCCAGCTATTGGACTGTGTTATACCTTTCTCTGCTTGACTGAAGAGCCCATTATTAAATATTTATTCCCCATGTAGGCACTTATAGACTAATCAAGTCACCCCTTAACCATCTCTTTGTTAAGATAAATAGATTGATCTCCTTGAATCTAATAAGGCGTGTTTTCTAATCCTTTAGTTATTCTAGTGGCTCATCTCGGAACCATTTCCAATTTATCAGCATCCATCTTGAATTGTGGGAACCAGAACTGGACACAGCATTCCAGCAGTGGTCACACCAGTGCCACACAGAGGGAAAAAACTTCTCTGCTGCTACTTGAGATTCCCCTGTTTATGCATCCCTAGATCACATTAACTCTTTTGGCCACAGCATCACATTGGGACCCCACATTCAGCTGATTATCCATTATGATCCTCAAATATTTTTCAGAGTCCCTGCTCCTAAAGTATGGCCTACATTATTTGTTCCTACATGTATACAATTACATTTAGCCATATTAAAAACATTGTTTGCTTATGTCCAGTTTACCAAGCAATCCAGATTGCTCTGAATCAGAGACCTGTCCTCTTTGTTATTTATCACTACCCCAATTTTGGGTTATCTACAAACTTTATTAGTGATGATTTTATGTTTTCTTCCAGAGCATTGATCAAAATGTTAAATAGTGTAAAACCAAGAACCAATCCTTGCGGGACACCACTGGAAACAGACCTGGTCAATGATAAACTGTAACTGTAAATGGGGAGTTAAGACCTATCAGCTAGTCAGTTTTTAAACCATTGAGTGCATGCCATTTTAATTTTATATCTTTATAGTTTTTTAAGCAAAGTGTCATGTGGTACCAAGTCAAATGCCATACACAAGTCTAATTATATTACATCAACACTATTACCTTTATCGACTAAGCTTGTCATCCCAACAAAAAGGATAACAAGTTAGTTTGACAGGCTCTGTTTTCCATAAACACATGTTGATTTGCATTATTTAGATTGCCCTCCTTTAGTTTATTAATTGAACTTCATATCAGCTGTTCCATTATCTTGCCTGGGATTGATGTCAGGTTGATGGGCCTATAATTACCTGGATCATTGCGTTTACCCTTTTAAAAAAATGTTAGCTTTTTCTCTGAGTCTTCTGGAATTTCCACATATTGAAAAATCAACATAACAGTCTAGTAAGCACTTCAGCCAATTCTTTTAAAACTCTTGAATAGAACCAGAAGGCTGATATATAACTAACAGCTAAATGAGCAATGTATGGGGCATGCATTCCCCAATACAAATAGGAAAGGAAGAGATTTGTAATGGGTTTCTTAATTTTTTTGTTTGGTTGTCCCTCCACCTTGTTTCATAAAATTCTGTAAAATTTCACAAGCTTTGCAGTGCACATCTATGTCAGTATTAGATAGGAGTTCCATCCCATTACCTATCTGCTGCAGGTGATGGTGGAGATTCAGTAGGTGGCACTCTAAGACACTGCTGAACAATGTTCTAGCATGGAGCTAGAAGACACTATGTTCCTAGCAGTGCCATGTTCTGGGTGAGATAGCAAACTGAAGTCTTCACTATTTCTGGTTATTAAGCCCAGTTTTCTGCCCTTATTCCAATTCCACTATTCCATTCTTTCTACCTGAATTTCTATCCTTCTGGCCTTAAAAATATATGAATTTTTAACCCTTCATTCTCTAATATTTCATTTTGGATTCAGTCACATGAACCCATATTAGCAGCCACTATTGGTATTTAGTACTTACAAGGCACTGCTCATTAAAGTTTTCCTGGGAGATTTGTGCTAATTTGGCCATAAACAGATTTCACCCTGTGACAGTTCATAAATCTGACACAAGTTGTTGAAATGAGAAAAACATTGACCTAAAAATGTGTGATAACTGTGACCTGGCCTGACTTTAACACAACCTTTTTTACATTATCTGATGACATGACTTTGATTCATACAACTTTTCTCTTTAGACATCCTAAAACTGTTCAAATGCCATCCACAAAATCCACAGGGCAAAGCCCAGATAACTTTAGGAATTTGGTAGCTGCAACACACAGTTGAAAGTCCACAGGTTCCTGCCACACTCCAAATTGCATTTTATTTCAGAAATCCACATTACCTGAATTGCTCTTTATTTTAACTGCTTCCTAATTTAGCTTCAAAGGTGGATGTGGTTTGCCCCCAAAGGAAATGGTTTTAGTACAACTCATTACTCAACTGAATTAATTCATCCTGATAATGGATAAAATTCACGGACTAGTTCAAATGAAGATTCCAGTCCCTTCAGTCAGAGCCCTGCTAGGGAGATAGCTGGATACACTGTATGTATCTTTACAAGTGAATTTGGGTCATTTTCTATATAATTTTAATTCTATAAATATATTTGGCAGCTTGGGTTGCTATAACCCACCTTATCCACATTCATGCTGTTAAATGGAAACTGCATTTTTCTCAGAACAGGACTGAAGTAACAAAAAACAAGTAGCACGTCAGCAGTAATAAATTCACAGATAAACAAGAATTTGGCATCATATCCTTTCCATATGTCATATCCTTTTAGCTCCTTCAGGGGTTCACAAACTGGGGGTCAGGACCCCTCAAGGAGTTGCCAGGTTATTCTGGGGGGGGGATCACGAGCTATCAGCCCCTGAACACGCCGTGGCTGCAACTGTCAGCCCTGTGCATGGCTGACAGCCAGAGCCCTTCAGAGTTGGGTGGCCAGACAGCAGCGGCTGCTGGCTGGGTGCTTTGAAGGCAACGCCTCCACTCAGCAGCAACGCAGAAGTAAGGGTGGCATGGCATGGGGGTGGTCGTCACTTTTTTGGGGGAGTCATCACAGCCTGAATTATTTTCAAAGGGGGTCCCGGACAAAAGTTTGAGAACCCCTGGAACTCCTTCACTAGGCCTTACTGCTCTGTCTTTTTTAAATGTAAAAGGCATCTGATGGTTCTTCTACTGAGCCATCCTGTAAGCAGGGGCTGGAAACCCTGTAGGGAGATGCTTACCGACTCTCATTCTCTCTTTATGGCAGGTATCACCACCCTAGTTGTAAGAAAGGGGAGATTTGCTCTTTGCACATTGAAAACTGGTCTGACAGGATTCTGCAAGGAAACCCGGGGAGCAGCCAAGCCTGGGGATGAGATTTACATTTTGGAGGTTATTATTTGAATTACCAGGAAAGCCAGGAAGGAATAATTCACTCTAGACTTAAGATGCATCGATTTTGTTCAGGGCAGGACAGGAACTATCCTTGCTTAAATGCAATACTGCAATTGGGGTTTTCAGGCATCCTCTATGCAAACAACTGTAAAATGAACGATTAAACAGTAAAAGCAACAGCAGCCCAGGCATGATGTAACGGTGTGGCGAAGCTCTTATGGAAGAATTTTTTAAATGGATGATAAACGGGCAGGGACAACAGAACTTACTGCCATTTAGGAAGTGATTACAGTTTCAAGAGCAGCTCCAGGTCTCTTGGCAGAATGTGGGTTGTGAATGATTTGCACTAACACGTCATTGCTTTCAGATTTTCCACCACCCAATCATCCATGGCAGAGTCCAGGAATGGATCTGGTCCAAACTCAACACCCAATATTTCATTGGTGGTTGCTGAAGACAGGGTTTTGCTGTAATTAAAAACTTCAGAACCCTTTCCTTTGACCAAGTTTTTCATTTATTCTCTAGCAGACAGTTCATGTTCTGGAACATGGCAAATTTGCTGTGTCCCTGCCTCTCTTGCACACTTGGTATTCTTTTGTTAGAATTCATACTCAGGAGTGTTCACATTACCAGCTCTTATGCAACATTTAAACAGCCTGTCTTTTTATAATATATTGCAATTAATGCTCATGTATTAAAACATCTATTTCACATAGAACTTTCAAGCTGAAACCTTAAATTCCACCACTTAGGGAGATGTTTCCTGACTTTCAGGGTGAATTCTATGGAAAAATACCAGTTAAAAATAATACCAACACTTTCTAGTGGACAGGTGGAATGATACAGTTCAAGGGGTGAAATCCTGGCCCCATTGAAGATGATGGGAGTTTTGTCATTGACTTTAATGGAGCCCTGTGTGATAAGGTAACCCCAGCAACAGACTTTGCCACAACATTCACACCTACCTCAATTTCCCCTTGGAATCTACCCATCAAAAAGAATATTGTCTGTCTTAGTGGCAAATTCAAATCCTTTTACTAATAGAAAGTGCCACAATTCACAGATCCCTCATAGTAAAAACAATTACTCTAAAATCTCCAAAGGAAAACAAGGTTACAACACAGCAGTTCTTCAATCACTTTAAAAGATCACTATTCCCAGGTCATACCCCCAAGAGACATTACCTGTTTTGTCCCAGCCCCCATTCCAAAGCCCCACACTCTAGGCCTTCTGAGAGTTTCAAGACCTGTTTTTCTCTTGCAAATCTTGTAGCCACAAGTCAGGTCTCTCCTGAAACAGAACTCCCCACAGTGTACCACTTAGCCAGGCTTTCCCTGCCTGTGTGAGCCCAGCCCTGCTCAGAGAACATCCCTCCAGCTCTGGGCTCAGCTTCCTGCAGCTTTCCACTCAGATCTGCTGCAAGGGAGTTCCCACAGTGTTCCACTCATTCCTACCTCCCCTCCTGTGACTCCTATCCCTGCTTTTGGGATCCACCCTCCAGCATCAACACTCATTTTAGACTTATCTTCTCCTAAACTGGCTGGCCTTTCCCCTTCTCTCAGGGCACTGCACAAACTTTCTCTTCTAATGCAACAGGGGCTCCCCAGCCCCGGACAGTCCTCCCCACCAATCTTTTTGTGCTTTCCAGTGGCTCTCCGTACCAACTCTCCTCTGCTGCTGTTTCTCCTCCTTGGGGGTATCTTTCCTCTCCAGGCAGCTATTACCTGCCCTTCTCTGCCTCTCTCAGTCAGTGCTTTCAAGCAGCTCTGACTCACCAAACTTCAGCTCCTCCAGCAATCAGGTGCCCTCTTTTAAGCCCAATTGGAACGAGTTGACTAGTCACAGGTGCACTGACCCCCTTCCCTCTTAATGAGCTGGTATCATCCTGTGATACTTGGATTTCACCCCAGTACTGCAATACTAATTGAGGCTTGCAGAAGATATTACACAAATGAATGAGAAATAATAAACAAATCTGCAACACTTTAAAAAAGTTTGGCTGAGTAGATTAATTTCCTTAGGCCTGGTCTACACTGATAAGGTAGGTCGATGAAATGCAGCTTCCGTTGACCACATAATGTAGGCGCCTTCGCTGGCAGGTCAGTTTCGCCGACCTAAACCGTGGGAAAATTTGACTTAATAAAACCACTTCTGCAAGAGGAGTAGCCCTGAAGTCGAATTGCATGGGGCAAATGAGTGGCAGTGTAGGCAGAGTGCAATGTAAATAGACATCATTGGCCTCCAGGAGGGTTCCCATAATGCTCTGCTTTGACCACTCTGGGCATTCACACTCTGCTGCACCATGGCCACATATACAGGAAACAGTCCCTCCCCACAGGCCCCGGGAAATTTTGAATTCCCATTTCCTGTTAGGTTAGCATGGAGAGAGCTTGCCAGCAGAACTGATCATGGCGACTGCATGCCCCAAACGCACTTCAGCCTGGAATTGACCTCAGGTCTTGGATCTCATCAGTCTGTGGGGCAAAGAGTCTGTTTTGGCTCAGCTCCGAGCCAGCAAAAGAAATTTGAATATCTACAAGAAGATATCGCACAGCATGTTGGAGAAGTGGTACAACAGGGATGCGCAGCAGTGCCACATTAAAATCAAAGAGCTGAGGCAGGCATATCAGAAAACTAGGGGGGGCTAATAATTATTCTGGCTCGTCACCAAAGACATGATGCTTTTACAAAGAGCTGCATGCGATTTTCAGTGGTGACCCACCACTATACCACCACGCAGCATAGATACCTCAGGGGAATCCAAGGCCAGGATGAATGAGGCATAGGAGGAGGATGAAGAGGAGGAGAACAGGAGGCAGGCAAGTGGGGTGTCCCTTTTCCCTGAAAGCCAGGAGCTGTTTGCTACAGTGGAGCAGCCGAGCCGGACGCAGGAAAGCGTAACTGACCAAGATGCCAGAGAAGGCACATCCGGTGAGTATGTACCGCAAATTGTGCTTATATCCCCAGTCCAGCTTCTTGTAACAGCGAAAAAAATAGTGTGTGTGGTGGTGGGGCTGTGCTTCCACATAGTTGGTGTGCTTAAGCCTCAGGTTTACCCCAGAAAAGATTACTTACGTGCACAGGAATGCTCCAAGAATCCTCCATGGATATCACCAGGAAACTTTCATGTAGGTACTCTGCAATCCTTTGCAGAAGGTTTCTTGGGGGGCAGCCTTATTTCTTCCACCTTGATAGGACACTTTCCCCAGCCACTGTGTTATTAATTGTGCAGGCATCATCGCAGAACACAGCATAGCAACATAAGGGCCAGGCCTGTACCCAGATGCATCCAGCAAATCCTCCCTTTCCACCTGTGTGATCCTCACAGACTGATATCACATGGTCACTTAGGGAAGATGCTGCATGTTTACAGTACCCGCCCAATACACTTTTTTTAAGTATTTTTTATTCCACAGTTATTCATGGCTTTTAGGCTCAGTGAAACACAAGTTCCTGGACAGGAACTTGTTGCTATGGGTCTCAGAGATCCACAAACAGGTGCCCATATTTTTTCCCAGGGACAGTTTACCCCTACCCACCCCACACTTTGGACTGCTGCTTCAAAAACGTTTTTTGGGGGGACTAAGGGAGCCCCACAATTCTTCTGCGCAGGTGCCCGGTGTAGGGCTTCATTAGCCAGGGGAGCAAAGGAAGGCAAGGTTCCCCAGGATCACTACTGGCATTTCAACATTGCCAATAGTTATTTTTTAGTCTGGGAAAAAAGTGCCCGCTTGCATCTTTTTTAATAGACCTGAGTTCCTAAAGATGCACGTGTCAGGCACCTTTCCAGACCACCCCACATTGATGTCAAGTGATGTATCCCCTGTGATCCACAAGGGCCTGCAACACCATTGAGAAATATCCCTTTCAGTTTATGTACTCTGTGGCAAGGTGGTCCAGTGCTAAGATAGGGATATGCCCAGCCATCTATCGCCTCCCTTCTCCCCCAGTTTGGGAACCCCATTGTGGAAAAGCCTTCCATTAAGGCTTACACATTTCCCAAAGTCATAACCCTTCTTAGCAGAAGTCTATTAATGGCCTGGCACACTTGCATCACAGCAGCTTCCATGGTGGATTTACTGACTCCGAATTGATTCCCAACTGACCAGTAGCAGTCTGAGGTTGCTAGCTTCCACAGGGTGATGGCCACTCGCTTCTCCACTGTCAGAGCAGGTCTCAAGCGAGTATTCATGCTTTTCAGGGCAGGGGACAGCTCTGAGCAAAGTTCCAGGAAAGTGGCCTTTCGCATGCGAAAGTTCTTCAGCCACTGGTCATCATCCCACACCTTCATAACGATGCGATCCCACCAGTCAAAGCTTGTTTCCTGGGACCGGAAGCAGCGCTCCACTGACTGCAGATAGTGCGTGACAGCCACCAGGAAACAGGAATTGTTTCTTTCTATGGCTTGAAGCAAGGCGGCTTCAATTTTCGGCGCTGCGGCTCCTGTCTCGGCCCTGAAAATACTGCAGAATAAGTTGTGAGGTGTTTGTTATGCTCACAATGATAATGTAGAGCTGAGCAGGCTCCATTCCTCTCTGGCAATGGCGTGCACGCAGCAGAGAGAGAAGGGTTTTGATGGCGCAAAAAGGTGTTTGTCTGTTTGTTTGGGACAAGAGGGGAGGGAGCACGTTGCATCATGGAAGGACAACAACCTTCCCAAATGCCCCAACAGTTAGTTACATGGTGGGAGAGCTACCCATGGTGCACTGCTTTGATTGTTGACACAAGTGTAGATGGTGGGAACAGAATTCCCCGACGCAATGAACATGGTGTGATCACGCTCCTCCGACTTCTGCAGCTTGGCGGGTGAAGGTTGATTTAAAGAGTTGCATATTGGCAAGCAATGTGGAATTGCTCACATTTTTCAGGATGTTGTGTTATGGCCTGCAAGAAAAATCAGAAGTTCTTTTGATTGGTAGAACTTGTGTGGAGGTTTTGTAAATAAGATTCTTGGTTAGATTTAAAAGTAAACCTTTACAAGTCAAACAAACAAAAAAATGACTCTTCCAGTCACCAACTCAGAGGGATCCAATTATAAAATAGTTTATTTTCCCAATACTAAAGTCAAATCCTGAAAGATTTTTATACCTCAAAAATACCTATAAAACATCTAATATTAACAAAATAAAAACGTTTTCCTGTTACATATGGAGGAAATCTAAAATATAAAATGTTAACAAAAAAATTAGACAAGTGAATGTATTCAGTTGTATCCTGAGGTCTTTCATATGCATGCATATGCCTCCCAGTCACTGTTTCAGCAGGGAGTTGGGAGCTGGATCAGATCATCAAGGACTAGGACATTCTTCACGGTCCTGGTTGGGGCTGTAGGGAAGAAGGAGGGGCATTTGTCCCTCTGTCACTAGTGATTACTCCCACCACCTCCTACATCATTCTGAATCAGCATGTGTTTTGGGAAGGAATGGGGGTAAGGTTGGAGCAGGGTGTTGGCATTCCTCTTCTAGTGCCTGATAGGCCAGTTTGAGGGAGGTGGACAACCAGGATCACCCACCATTCACATTTAAGTTCTCAATGGGCCTCAGAGTAGTCTTGGCGAATGTCTGGGCAGCACCTACCCACTCTCCTTGAGAGTTATCAGTTCTGAGTAGAGCTGGTCAGAACCCAGAATTTCTGTTCTGTGGAAAATTTTGAAATTAAAAAAAAATTAATCCTAAATGGAATGAAAAAGCAATTTCCCATGGAACAAAAATTCTGAAATATGGGAGGTTTGATACTGGATTGTTAAATTTTGATAAAATACAAACATTTAATTTCAATAAAGTAGAAATGTTTTGTTTTGACTTATATTGTATTAAAATATTTTATATCATAATGGACAGAATTGTAATATTTTAAACTAAACATTTCAACACTATCAAAATAAGAGTAAAAACAATTAATTTAGCCCTTTTCCAGTCAAACATTTCATCAAAATTGACACAGCCCCAGAAAAATGTTTAGGTTTTGACAAAACTGCTTTTTCTGATGAAAAACTGTTCTGGCTACATTTTTTGGCTAGCCCTGGCTATGGGGGATGGCAGAGCTGGGCCTTTCAGCATTCTGTGGGTCATGGTGGTCAGGAAGTAGAACTGGTCGGAAAAAGAGGCACATTTGTACAAATTTTTGCCAAAAAAAATGTCTTGTTCCACTGAAAGTTTTTGTGTTTAAAAAAAAAGTTTGATCAGCTTTATCAGGAAGACATTTTCTCTCTGCAAAATTGGATGATGAACTGAGGGCTTTTTTAATTCCTTTTCACACCTGGGAGGCTTGACTTGTCATGGGGCATTAAAATAGCTGTGACTTTGAGGCCCGTATCCAGTGCAGGCTAGGGTATATGTCAGTGGGCCACATCGTAGGGCAACCTGAGCATGGGACTCAAGAGACTTCTGGCAAGGTTTGTTATAGAAGAATAAATTGGGTTTGGGAAGGTATCTTAGGTTGATCACACTTTTCACCTCTTTCATCGAACCTTCAGGAGTGGGAGGAAAGGGAAGAGCAATCCCAACTGCTGGTGATGTAATGAGATCAGAGGATGCCTGCCTTCATGTCCTCCCATGCTGAATCTTTGTTTTGCAGGTAAGCTTTGAGATACAGTTCACGCCAGTGTCAATTCAGTATAATAAAAGTTGCAGCCTGAGGCTTAAACCAAACTTCTGTGTGCTGTGCATTTCCAAGTCAAAGGCTGGGATTCACAGATATGGCATTTCATATCCTGTCTCAAGGGATTACCCATGAAGTTTAAATTAAATAATTTAAAACTGATAAAAGTAATGTTTTTAACACAAAACATAATTAAGCTGTGGAACTGATCGCATAAAATTCTATTGAGGCAAAGAACTTAGTGGGAGGCAATGTAAAGTAGATACTTATTTAAATAAATAAAATAAATAAATAAATAAATAATATCTACAGTCACATTAGACACGTGCAGACAAGAGGATATCCAGGAGATATTAGTGGTTGAGATAACAAATGATAATTTCCCATAGCATCAGTAGTCAATTAGCAGGACAATAGTACCTCAGAACCTTTAAAAGCCAACAGATTCTATTCATCTCTCAGGAAGGGCCACTAGACCTTAGTGATTGGTCCATTATATAAAATTACATACATCCACAGTGTGTCAAACCCCTGAGCTGTGGGTGACTTTTGTGGAATCCAGGAATAATGGGGCTGGTATTTATGACGGAGTCCCCTTTCTACATGAGATGGAGAGGTCCATGTGTCAACAGTCTTCCTCTAATACTTGAATGTTGGGGTCATTACAAGTCCTCCAAAGTTATTTGCTATACAATTTCTTTTCAAGCATCAGCCTAGCTTTTCTGGGGAGGAAGGGCAGAGACAGGACAGCTAGCACAGCCAGGACAAAATGAAGTTTGCCTTTCATGACCTGGAGATCACATATTCAGTAATCCCTCTTACTGTATCACTATAATAATCATGATCCACATTATTCGAGGCAATATTCCAGATAGGAGACAACTAAGGGCCTGATCCTGCAGACTCACTGAAGCTATTGATTCACCAGGAGTACTCCCATAAGTAAGGATTGATCGCTTGAGTAAGAATTTGCAGGATCAGGCCCCAAGTGCCTTTATTTCCATTTTAATAAGAAATTGCTCTGGGCTGTTATTCTTCCATTTGTCTGAGAGTATAAGACCAGTGCAGGGCAAACCAGTTCTTGTTTGCTATTCCTGTGCTAGCTATTGGGCTTTTTTTGTCCTTGGTCTGTAGAGCATATGCAATTTGGTGTTGGATAAAATACACTTTATGTCTCTGTTGTCATTTGTGTCAGCATGCTGTAATTTGGTAAAGCATGTGCTTTCTGATAAATCTCAGTTATTTCTCTCAGAATCCTGAACTTAAATGCCCCATTTATTTTCCTTTTCAGTGATACCAGGAATCTATATTTGGTAGCTTAAACTTCATTTTTGCGTACTCGATTATTTTCTCCAGTGTAACTAGTAACAATCTAGACGACATTACTGTACTTGTAGTTATTATTATAACATCTGTGTTGGCTTTCCTTAGGGATGTCTTTTTCCTATCAGTATGGGACCTTTATGCTCTTGTTCAGCTGATTTCATTATCAGGTTCATTGCAGCTGAAAACACAATAACCTACAATATACAACCCGTTGTAATGCCCTTTTCCATCCTTTGCCCTTTTTTTTAGTTTAGAGGCCTATAATAAATTGCATGAAAATTGCTTTATAATAGTCTTTCACCTGCTGCTGCACTATGTCTGGTACTTTGTACCTTGCTAGGATTTCCTACACCAACTTATGTGGCCTACTCTGGCATGTATTATCCGTCCTAAGCACTTTTTCAGCTCCCTTTTGCTTCCATGATGGGTTGGAAAATAATACTTGTATGTTTCAAGGAAACACAGCAGCCTGAAATTAAAGCTTTATGAAGTATTCATGCAGCAAATATTTATTTTCCAGCTCATACTTAAAATAGTTATCCCTCTGGCATTGATTGACAATAATATGTTTGTTTAAACAAACTAGGAGAGAAACAAATGAATGGCAAGGGAGCACAGAGAGAGTAAATAAAATTAGAGGGAAAATGACAAAAAGGAGGGGGAGAGAAAGAAATAGCTGAAAGGAGTTTGTGGAAAGAATAGGCAACGGGAGCACCAGAGACACAAGAGAAAGGGAGGAGGCAGAGAATGAAGGCCAAAGAGGAAGGATGGTCTTGTGTCTAAAGCACAGGACTGGGAATCAGGAGATCAGAGCATAGATTCTTTTCTCCACTGTGAACCTTTTATTCTAACAAAGGCAGACAGCTGGCTAAGGGTCCTTTCCTGGATGGCCCAAATGCCTCCTCTCCCTTTATCCCTTGACACAGGAGTTTGCTCAAGGGCATGGCCATGGCAAAGAGAGGGTGCTGCAGGCATCCATCGCTTAGACACAACTTACACAGAGGGATGGAATGCTGCTCCCTGGCCACCTCCAGAATCCAGTGGGCTACCAAGACTAAAGCCTGGCCCAGAACAGCTCAAAATCAGGGCCCTGGTTTTTATTCATGGTCCTGTCATAGATTTCCTGCATGAGCTTGGAGAAATCACACACAACCCAATCTTGTGAGAAGCTGCGTGTCCCCTGTGCTGTGATTTGTCCCCTGTGCTGTGCTGTGTTTCACTTCCCTTTTATGTCAATGTAATCACTAATGACAGCTAATGAAGCTCAGCATTTAGCAAGAGACACTCGAAGAATCAGTCTTTAGCCTTTCTGTCCCTCAGTTTCCCTCTCTCTGTAAAATCAGGATACCAGGACTTACATACCTCTGAGGATAGTTGTTAGGCTTACTCATTAATATCTGCAAAGTCTTTTGAGACATTTGGATAAAAGATGACAGTGTAGACGTGCAAAGTATTAGCATCACACACAACTTTGAAGGAGAAGAAGATTAGGAGCCCTGTCAGGACCATGCAGGTTTTAAAATTTATAAAATATAAATGATTCTCTGCCAGTAATTCACTTGAACTAATGCTCTTCATTCCCAGATCCTTGGCATTTTGAAAAGACACATTTTGGGGTCAATGTCTTGCTGACCCACATGTTGCTGTCTCTCCTCATTCTCAGAGGAACTGTCGAGGCATAGATTGAGAGCAGGGGGATGATGGACTTGTGAGTGTGGCAAGCAAGGTTTGACTACAGAGTATAACCAAGCTTTTCTCTCACTTCAGCCCTCAGTGTTATGATTAAAGGTTACTGTGTCTTGATAGCTAGAGTACACAAAAACCTATTCAAATCACTACTGTAAATATACTTCTATATAACCCGCTCCCTCAAAATGCTTGACTCCCAATTATGTGCTAAAATAAGAATGAGATGGAATTACAGAAATTGTATTGAAGAAAATGATGCCATCTACTTCACAATAGTTCTAACCAAAGAATTCAAAATGGTTTCTCAATCATGGTCAAATGCCTACTAAGTATTTCCTTCATAAACAGTTTTTCTAAGGAGCAGCAATTCTCTCATATTTATACTTTTTTCTTTGTCACTTTTTTCCCTTTCAAATTCTACAAAGAAAAGATACTAAAAGGGTTTTAATCAAAATTATGTGGCTGCTGTATAAAACAATATTTAGAACCTGCAGCATACTGTGCTTTAAGAGTTTCTCAGCTGAGTTACAAAGAATAAGTAGAAGAATTTTGTATGATTTCTGGTGGAGATTTGGAACAGAAGGGCTTATGTTTCTTTTCTAATATTTACTTCATTTTCTGTCTCTAGTTAATATTAATTATTAATAAACTAGCTGTTTCATATAACAATTTTAAATGTTTCATTATTTTAAAACTGAATGCTGACAAAACATATTGTATACACTACACACCTACACAATATGCACACTTTGGAAATAGAATATTCATGTTAAAAATTGTATGCAGGTAGCTGTTCAAAAACCAAAGCAAATCTTGATTCAACATTATCCATGACCTTCTATTAGCTCATATAGCCAAAAAAATTAAATATTGTCCATGCACTAAGCTCTCTGTATTGTCCTGTAGGCTTAAAGTACAGCTGACCAATATAGGTTTTTCTATTTTCACAAAAACTTTTATTTTTTAAATGAAAGACTTTGTTTGAAATATTTTGCTAATTTTTTTTTTTTTTTTTTACAAAATTTCTAAATTTTTTTGGAAAAAATTTATTTTATTTATATGGAAAAAATCCACCTCTCTCTCTCCCTCCCTTCTTACTTATTTTGTGGAAAAAAAAGATTGTTTTCAACAAATAATATAGACCGGTTCTAGTTTCAAGTGGATACCATGTTCAAGGTAATTATAACACCAATGGACTCACCAGATAGGTAGTTAGATCTTGGCAAAACCATCATAATCAGCTTTGGTGAAATTCTTTTCAGAAGCTGTGCATGTCATCAGTAAAAAAATGTATTTCTGTCTCTCAGATTGAATCACTTGTTAGGTGCAGCTTCTGCATACAGGATATACTTATGGAAGCTAACAAAAATATTACAGGGTATTGAAATATGACAATAATATTTGATGACAAACATTCAGTGCTCAGAAATTTTTCCTCTGGGCACATACTGTGTAGATGAGAACATCAGTTACCATTAAATAAAGGGAGATTTTTGCTTATACCTTAGATCTGGCTTCTAAAAATCAACCAATCTTCAGAAATGGTTGCAATCATCCAACACATGGAAACCATCACAGCTTCTTAATTTGGAATTTTGGGGAGACATATTTGTATACCATCAAACTGATACTATTCTGTTTATTGTTTTCCAGCCTCTGATTACATATTGTTCTTCTCAGACATCCCCTCTACAAACAAACACCTTAAAATAAAGAGTAGTCCCATTGATATTAAAAGTGCCATTGGAATTGTAGTCAGAAGGTCAGTAGACAAATTATTTTTATCCTGTCACTGCCAGCCTTGATTAACATATCATCTTTCCTCATTCCCTTTAAAACAGGACAGGAAAGGCATCTGTTGATAACATCAGAATTCTTTATGACCTAACTATATATTGAGATTTTAGACTTATTTTTCATAGCAATTGCACTGAAGCATTTGTAAGCCATACCCTGAAAAGAAGAAGAGACAGCTGGACATGCCATGAATCTGCAAAATTTTAGCAACTATTTCTAGCAAGAGCAGTCCAAATACAGGGGAATGGCACTGTCTATGAACATACATTTCCATTTTTGAATAAATTCATATTGACAGTTTTTGGCAGATAGTATATGCTCCTTTTATACTTACTTCCTGTGAACATTTGTGCAATTGAGATTAAGTTAATATTTTTGTAGAAAGAGAACTTCCAGCCTGCATACATTAACACACACAAAAAAGCTAAATTTTAAATGGTTTTTGCATGCTTTCATACAAGAAATCTGATAGAAAATTATGTTCATCCAGTCAAGGAACAGAAACCAAGACACGTGGCCAGTCACAAGCAATACAGCTCAAGCCATGGAGAGTAAATGAAATTTGGAAAGAAAAAAGAAAAAAGCCAACCCAAAAAGCACAACAAATTTGTTGCACTTTGAAAAATGAATAAATTTCAAGAAAATCATGATCTGATCTCAGACATTCTTCAAACAGCAAACTAATCCGAAACTGTCAAATAAACTATTTCTTATGAACTAATCACTCAGCTCTGTTTCCAACAATTTCACAAAAATGAGCAACTATTCTCTGGACAAAGCATAATATCTGGCACACAATCTGTGTACAGAAAATTATAGGTTCAATGGATCTTAATATAAATGCAAATATATGTATAAATAAAATTAAATGTTTAATTCTTCTTACATACAACATTTTACATACTCAAAATTTAGCTCAAGACATTGTTTTACCAAAATCAAAAACATGCTGAAACCTCATGGGTCTATTTTCCTCTCAATCCCTGTTCATAGCTTCCATTATGATTAACGGCTGTTTTGTATATGCATCTAAGGGGAATATGTATCTCACGAAAGAAGCTGATACAGTAGCTGAAATTTCAGTTGAAATGATGAACAATAGAGGTCATGATTGCAGTAATTGCTGAACATGAAATTTAAACAAGAGTATGTGAAAGAAATGTCAACATGCTCTCTCCTCTAAACATAAAGATGAAAAAGGACCAGATTCTGACATATTTAGTCATGTTGAGTAGATCTACTGAAGCTGAGGTTCCATTGATTTCAATGGCTACCCTTGCAGACTAAGGATTTGTCTACACTTGAAATACTACAGTGGCATAGATGCATAGCTGCAATGGAGAGAAGACACTACCTACTTTGGCGGGTGGGTTTCTCCCTTTGGAGTAGGTAATCCATCTCCCCAAGAGGCAGTAGCTATGTCAACGGAAGACTTCCATCTGCACTGGGGGGGAGGGTTAGGTCAGCTTAACTATGCTGCTACAGGTGTGGATTTTTCACACTCCTAAGTGATATAGTTAAGCCAACTTAATTTTCTAGCGTAGACCAGGCCTAAGACCCCAATCCTACAATCATTATAGACGTGCTTAATTTTACTAACATAAGTCATCCCATTGAAGTTGGAGCTACTCATGGGCATAAGTGTTTGCAGGACTGGGGCCTAAAGAACTGCTCAATATGAATAAGCATGGCAGAATCCAGACCACGATATTGATTTGTAATCAATGCAATGCTGCATTGGATACTTCACATAACAAAGCTAGTACCATTTTTTACATTAGATAAATTTTAAGTTGTAGATATGAAAACAAATTAGATCTACAACATTTTATTTTACCTGTGTGTGCTTTAGATTAATATTGACCATTTTTGGATCATCAATCATCAATCACCACAGAACACAATCTTTGCATACTGCTGCGTGCCCGTTAGGCATATATTCAGTTTACCTGCCTTCTGCCTAAGCCCATTAAAGTGAACAGGAATCTTTCTGCTGCTTTCAGTAAGCATCGGATCAAGCCCTAAGTGGCTTAATTAAGTTTAAACAGCACAACAAGAAGAAAGAAAAAAATATTCTAAATATTTTCATTTCATTAAGTTAGCAGAACTTTTCTTTTTTCAGATTCACTTTTTAATCCAGAAGGCATTACTTCAGTGTGTATACATTTATGCTAATCATATACTACAGCCATGGGTTCCTCTATCAATATGAAATGTTTTGTACTTGCTGTTTTTGTGCATCTTGTATTGTTATGTGCAATATACAAAATAATGTGTCTAACTATGCCATTTGTGCTTTTGAAAGAAAAAGCAAATTACTTACTGAAGAGAATGGCATTTGCATGCATGTGTGTCAGCTTTCAAGCCATTTCCTTCTACAAAATATTGCTTTCTACACTTAGAAAATGCATCCATCCATCAGTTACAAACCATTTCAAAGCACTTTATGAATCTACAGAGCAAAATGTACTTATCTTACATTGGCAGTGTCCCAGCTGTTACAAAATTGCTATTGTCCTAATACTTACAAGGCAATTTTAGCATCAGTTAATAATTTTACAGGATAGATAACTTCTAAAGCATTATAAAATGACAGACATTAAACAATAGCAACTTAGCATTTTTTGAAACAGTTCATGACAGCTTAAAAACTAAAGTGATTTTAATGTATAGTCTATGCAGTTTTAGTTTCTCACTGACAATTCCTTTAGAAGATAAAAATGTGAAAATCCTTTTAAATAGTGGGTGAAAGAATAAAACAAATTTATCTTTAAAAGATATTCAGTAAAAATCTCAATTAGGAATAATGTCTCAAATCTTCCTGTACAGATAGTAGGTGACAAGAATTTGAATTTATTTAGGCAGAAAAAAATGATGGTATCATTTAATGGTAGGGTACCACAAAATCAAAAAAGGCATATCTATTCATTAAATCTATTACAAAAAGAAAAATACAGTGAGCAGCATTTTATATAAATCAGTATACATTATTTCTTCTCAAAAACTGTTTTCTATCAATCTTAGTTTAAAAGCTTCAGTTAAAGGCAAAATCTAGTTAAATTGTTGCCTTTTAATCTGGTTAAATAACCAATATGGCCACATGTTCAATTTTTGGCTAGACATTTATAATTTACCTAATACACTATAGTCTGTGATAGCAAAAGATTTGATGATGTGTTAAATGTTCTAAACAAATTAAATTAATTAATATTTTTAGACTTTACTTTTGTAATAACTATAAAGAACCTTTTCAATTCAACTAATGTACATTACAGTGGCCTTTTTCATCAGTCTACTTATTAAGTTAAAACAGTTGTTCCACTTGCTGCCATATAGCACAGGTAATTGACCACCTCATCAAACTGTACCGAAAAGAATCCCTCAGTGCCTAATTACTGCATTCTTCTGTACTACTGAACACATTAAAGTAACGTTAATGTATTGTGTTATATACATCATTACCTATGAGTATTAGAAAGTACTTGTACTGTAGAAAAGTACAGTGTAGCTATTTTCAACATTCTGTCAATTTAACTTTCAAAACATATAGAAACTGAGGAATGGTTTAAATATTTAGCCGATGGAAAATACGAATTAATATTTAAATTCAGATCTCAACAGCTAGAATGATTAAAACGGTACCATCAGCTCTCTGAGAAATCTGATAAAATGGGGTGCAGGGCTGATCCTGTTCCTATTAAAGTTAAAAGGGGGTGGGGAGTGTCACTGGTTTCATTGGACCTGAAATGGGAGAACTCATTTATTTTTTAAGACCCGGCTTGGCAAAGCCCTGGCTTGGATGATTTAATTGAGGTTGGTTCAGCTTTGAGCAGGGGGCTGGACTAGATGATTTCCTGAGGTTCCTTCCAACCCTAATCTTCTATGATTCTATGATCCATACATGTTTCACTATCTGTGGCCCCGTCTAGAAGTCCCAGTGCAGGATGGGTTACTGACCCCAAAGTTTTCTTACATGGAGAAAAGTCCACTTTGAAAAAATGAACAGTTCAGTCCCATATAGATGTCCTATAAAAACACACTTAAGAAATGGTTGCAGGGCCCAAGTGTGCAAGTGATCTTAGTCCCACTCCCATAAAGTCTGCAGGATAAGGCTTTAGAGGCCAACCTGGGATAGTTAGTCAAGATGCAGAGTAGGGATCAGGGCCAAGCAGCCCTGCCAATTGTGAAGCTTGCAGAGAAATTGTGCCACTAGAAGGCAGTGTCTTTTCCAGAGTAGGTTGGTGGGAAAAGGGACTGCACGAACTGTACCAATCCTTAAGATGGTGCACCCTTCCCTTCTGGTTTGGTTGAGCCATGTTGTGAGGCAGTGCAGAGATGGGTTTGGAGTTATGGTCCCTCTTCTTCCCTATCTCTCCATGCCCTCTTTAAGGCCCCTTTAAGGTTGCACCAAAGGAGCAAACTTTGCATTCCCCCTGAGCACAAAAACTGCACCTGGGCAGAACAAGGATGTGACCGCTTGGTGTCAGTGGAGTTTCTCTTCCATTTTTAATGGAGGTGCCTGAGCCACTACAGTTACCTTTGCACCATGCCAAATTCTTAGCAACTTTTCTGAATTGTGGCACCTGATATGCTTACAGATAACATAGGACATTATGGAAAGTAAAAACTCTGGAGCCAGGGCACATCTACTTTTTTCCACTTGAACTCCAGGCCCAGCCCAGCCCGTATTACAATCAGGCCAACCTGTACCACCTGAAGCTCATCAGAAGATGGAGAGATGGCTCTGCAGCTAGATGGCTGATGTACAGTAAGTTATACTAGTCTGACTGTTTTAGAGTCAGAAGTGGGTGACTGTCTTAGGGGTGCCGCTGCCATACCGGCTGCATAAACATACTGGACTGAACTCAAAGTTGGTTTCCCAGTTCATACTATGGTGAACTGAGCATATTAAGTTTCATATACATCATTTAGGGTTAGATTGAGCTTTCAGCATGCTGCTCCTAGTAAGGAATATTGTGTAAGCATGCTGGCCCTATGGGAGATCCAAAAAGCATTACGCCTCAGTTTCCTGGTTGTGCTAGAGATGTGCAAATGGGGGAAGAGGGAATGGAATTTGCTACATCCAGCCCTGCTGGTTGGCATGTAGGAGATTAGGTCGTAGCTCTGACTACTCCCAATACTACTCACCTGCTCTCTGCTAAGCTGCTCCAATAACTAGTGAACATTTTAGAGAAAGTGTGGCTTTTCTTAAAGATACAACACCACTACCCCTTCGATTAGTATGTGACAGCTGATAAAATACATGCTCTGAGATGCTCAAGAAATCCTCCAGCAAAACAGGGGAAGCCATATTTCTCTGATTAAACGTAAACAGGTTGTTTTTTTTAAAGGACAGCAGCCACAGTCATTCAGCTTGTTTTCTTTTTCCATTATAATTAAACAAAAAGGAAGTAACTGTTCCATCCATTGGAAACAGAAAAACTCTACCACGGTGATTTTTCCTAAAAGGCACAAAGTTATTCACAGTGATTTTTTGGAAAAATCATAGTTTCACCAGAAGTACTTTACCTGCTGCCATCCTCCAACCGTCTGCTTGCTACTCAAGTTCTTGTTCCTCATAAGCTGGCATCTTCATACACATAACCAACCACCAGGGGGAGAGGTGATAGAACAACCATCAACACCTGTGCACTTCCTTCAACACCCTGCTTTCAGTTTCTGCAAGTCCCACAGCAGTGCCACCGGAAGAAACTGGCAGCACCCACAAGTCCATGATTTACTTTTTCCTCTGTTGTCCAGAGCAGGGGTCTCTTTCCTACATCCATCCCCCATGCCCAGGACAACAAACCTCTGAGCTATTTCTTTTCCTTCCAATAGCAGCATTATCTGCACAGGCCCCCTCACTGGCAGTTTGGAATGGATGCTATTCCTCCAGACATTTTACCTAGTCTACAGAATGGGTCTGCAAAATGGTTTTGACAAGATTTTGGTCCCATCCATTCTGCCAGACAAAGCATAGTTAATTCTTCTGTAGCTGAATTCACTTTTAAAAACAGACTCGGTTGAAATGCATTTTCCCCTAGCATGAAGAATGTCTAAATGAGAGCATTTTAAAAAGTTATTTCTAAGTCTTATTCCCCACTTCCTTGCTTTGTTTCTCTCCTGTCTCTGCTATATGGCAGATTCTACTTTAGTAACTAGCATCTGACTCATGTTTTCAGATACCATTAAAGATAGATTACTCACCGGTAGCCAGGCAATTTCAATATTATCATCATGGAATATTTAAGATGCCCTATATGTATACTGTACTGCAACATTTAGTCTTTTCAGAAAACATCAGCAGTTAATTGGGCCACACTTAGTATCTCACACAGAAACAGTGACATTTTGAAGAATGTAAATTGTAGGGGAAAGGTGTTAATAAAATATATTCTAGAAATAACAAACAAAATCATGTGTGCTCTAGTCAACCACTTCAGGCTCCTGAAAAGTGACTGCAGTATAGAATCTGAAATTCTCCACCTCTGTCTTTGAATAATCATTTATAAGGGCTATATTCTCCACACAAAACTCACAGAATGTATTGCACTGCTACTTATTTTTTTCTTCCCCTGCACTTCAAGTAAGAGAGGTGTTTACATTGCTGCTCTCTCATGTAAATTAATATTTGTCTGAATTGTGAAATGAGAATTAGGCATGATGCAGGACTATATAGTTTAAGACAATGTGTGGAAATCATTAAAAGATGGAGATCACAGGGGGAAAAAAGGAGTAACTTGCATGAAAGCACCATTTATTAGTCCAGAATTGCCAATGTATATATACACAGAAAGAGAGAGAAAAAGAGACATATAAATATACATACAAACATACTCTCTCTTTCTTTAAGAATTGTTTTATAGTAATGTAAACTACTGAAGACTCAGCTAAAGGGGCAAAAGCAGTAGTTCTCAGTCTTTTTGGACTCAGGACCAACTGACTGTTCTCAGAAGAAGGAGGTTGATTCACTTCAAGCTTCTCTTGTCACTTTCCATAAATCAGCTAAGAAACTGAAGGCCGAGGGTAAATTTGTAAATGTTGATGGCCAATCACGACCCAATAAATAGTCTGGGGATGGAGCCTGGAAGTAGTTTTGGTCGGATCCTACCTCCTAGGTGTGTTGGGTCCTGCCCGACACTCACCCCACAGTGGTAGCTCCTGCAGCTCCTGTGCTATGGGGCTGGCTGGACTTGGCTCTCTGCTCTGGGTGTTGCAATGTCTGGGGTTGCAGTGCTGCTCAGGTTTGTCCCCGCTCCCCTGACTGGACCAAATTTATGTGAGTGGAGTTGTGGCCTGGCTCATGGGGTTGCAGTGCCACTCATTCAAATTTGGCCTACCCAGACTCCCGGAACCATAACAGCTGGGCTAAACCTGAGTGGCTCTGGGACACCAGAGATTGCAGTGCCTGGAGTAGGAGGTGAGCACAGCTAGCCCTGTGGGACTGCAGCCTCAGGAACTGCTATGCGACCCTTTGAAACATTCTGGTGACCCAATTTTGGGTCCTGACCCAGAGGTTGAGAAACCCTGGGCTAAAGTACAATAAAGTAGTTTTAAATGTGTCACATGGAAATTTTAAGGGCTTCAACCAATTTTTTCCCTCAACAAATATGTTTTTTTAAAATGTTTGAAAATGAATGGGCTTTTCAATGCAGACTGTTTAACAACTGGCTGTTCTCAGAAGAAGAATCTGAGGGAAATATGCACTGCTCCATGTTAGTGGACTATGGAAGAAGAAAAACAGGTGTTTTCGTGGCAGTCCTTATTATGCTGATATACAACAACTTAAATTAACAGCAGCTTCAGATGCTCATATCTGAGGACCTTTCTATGGCCTGGGACAGACCGGACAATAACCTAAGGTCAGAGTAGATGACTCCATCTCAAACCAGTAATGCTTCCCTAATTCACATACTGAAGGCGGTTTGCTTGCTCTACCGCTGTATCCTAAGTATGGACAACGATACTGCTGAATCTCTGCCTCATCTCCAGGAAGACAAGTTTTAAGTCATAAGGCCTGAGTCTTACTGCCCTAGATGTGTAAAGAGGATTTAAAGTGAGTATAAACATAAGTTACTCCAATTTTAAGGCTCCTTTACCCTGCCAGAACGATTTAACATGGCCTCAGTGTAAATGAAAATTAGGCCCTCAGCATCCAGAAGCCAGCTGGTATCCAACAGTGTTGCTGCCATGATGATAGAAGCTTGGTGTGCTTTTGATCTTTGTCTTTGCTCATGGCATGCTGGTGTGTTTACTCCAATGATCTGAACACTTGCTCTTATGTGGCCTTATTGAGGGTCTTCTCTGCATTAGTGAACTGGTTACTGGATCTTCTTGGAACATTTTTACCCAGGCCATGCAGTCCATTAATGAATCATGGATTCTCACATCACATTTTATTAAAACTTACCAGGTTTGTATTAGCAATGTATTGCAGGAAGGTGCTGAAGCATTAGTTTACTATCAGGACCCTGAGGTACTCTTACCTACTCAGCTGTGCCTGGCCTCCCTTTTCCTGCATAAGACTGGAAACACTGAATTTCCAGTTTAATGCTGTCTTATCAGACTAAGCCTTGAAGAATCTAAGACATTCATTTCTTAGTGACCTTCCATGACTTGGGTATCGAAGACACACATGCCATTGGCAATATGAGTGTTTCAATTCATTTGAGAGGGGCCTACTGGAGTAGTCAGTGTAACCATAGCAAAGCAGGGAGGTCTGGGGATTATGCTTTGCTTTGTTCTTTAGATATCTTCCATGTACTTTTAGAGTTACGATCCTGGGTTCCAACTTGGAGTGTGTGTCTGGAAGCGAGACCAGTGATCTCAGAAAAATTGGACACCAGAGACTCTTTCTCTTAATCAGGAGAAGCAGCATGGGCATCAGGGCAAAGGGGAGCCTAGAGCCACAAAACCCTGATAGGGAGATGCATCTGCAAGGGGGAGAGTGGCAGTGTAATTATAGGCAATATCTACCACTAATGCCTCTGTTATTACAGGGAAGAACTATTGTTTTACTTTCAGCCACCGTTGTTTAGTTATATATTGGAACATTTGAGGGATCCTTTCTACCATGCTATTTTTCCACCTCGTCAAGAAAAGTTGCCTGTCTAAAAAAATAATTATTTTAAAAGTTATAGTATGTTCTTAACTCACTTACACGAGAAGCAATGTGAACAGAAGTAAAGTAATGACCTTATTTCATATCAGATACATATTTTCTTAAACTAAATTATTTGAATTCCAAAGCATCCTGATGAGGAAAGTGTTCATCTGATGGGACAGGAAATGCAAGGGAGTAGCTCTGGTTCTGTACCACAGGAGAAAGAGATCATAAAATGGGGTGAGAGGAGCGGCTAGTAGAGGGGAAGTCTGGGTAAGTGTCTTAAAGGGAGTCATAGGCCTTTGCTGGAAGTCTTTAACATTACCAAGATGCTGCTCTTTGAAGACAACCATGATGTCTCAAGTTGGGGAAGACCTGCTTTTTATCAGGAGGCCTTGCAGTCTTAGATGAATGCATTACTGTCTGTAGAAGTGGCCTTGGTGATGCAAACCTGAGGAGCTAATCTTTATGGGGTGGCCTATGCTCTGAAGTGGGGCAGAATTCACTTTTTTCAGATTTGTGGAACTGCTTTTTATCAGTGCCTTGCAAACTCAAATGATGGGAAGCAGCTGTTTGTGGGCATCCTTTGGGTCTGAAACTGGGAGATGCTTGTGTGGGAGGAATATGGCAGGGAGGGGAAGTGCTCAGTGGTTTCAAGTGTCCTTCACGATCCTGTGACATCAGGGAGATCCTTTCCACTTCACAAGTATCCTGTTATCATTGTACATATACTAGGTCAAATCCTGAGGCTTTACTCGGCTCTTAGACAAATTCCCCTGGAACGTGTAAGGACCTAGAGAATTAGCCCATACTAGTTATCAAACACATTTCATAAAAAAATCTAAAACACTTTTTATTTATTTTTTTCTCCCTGGCTAACGGAATATATTATTTCACTTCCTATTCTCTCGCCATCATCCCCCCATTCAAGATTTGCACTTGGAGAGGATCTTTGTGTGCTGTCCTCCCCCTCCTGTATGGAAGAAGGGCTCAGCAACCTTAATGGCATAATTTGCTAGACCCTTAGGAGTATGTTACGCATGTCCAGGGATCTGTGCGGGCTAGAGAAGGGCTTTCTCTCATCCAAGGCAAGAAGGAGCTGGCCAGGGACCTGCTGATCCTAGGAGATTCCAACGATGCAGAGCCTCTTTCATGGCACAGACCCTCCTTTAAGTGGGATCTTCATGAATAGCTGTGATCAGGAGCATCTTGGTAGTACAGTTCTAATAGAGTCTCACTGCTAGGGATAGTGAGGCCACTAGGGGCACAGAGGTGCAGTGGAGACACAGGGCTTGTGCTTATCACTACCAGGGCTCTACATGGATTCATAGGGATTTCTTGAAGCCTAATTCCATGGGGGTCAAACCACATCATCCCCAATTGAGTGATGTAGGCGAGTGTCTGTGGGGAGCAGAGCAGGCCAGTTTATTTTTTGATGAAACACTCTTTTGTCTGAAAATGATGTTTCATCGAAACAAACTTTTCATGGGGATGTAACAGTTTCAACAAACCTTTTGCCCAGAAGGTTTCACAGGTCCAGGATGGAATTTCTGGTTGAAAGCAGCAAGAAAAGGAGAGAAAAGGGTAGCTAAGTGGTTAGGGAATATATGTGAGGTGTGGGAAACCCAGATTCAAATCCCTGGTTACTTGATTTGGAATAGGGACTTAAAATCAGGTCTCCCTCTCCCCACATGAACCCCCTAACGACCAGGCTGTGGGTTATTCTGGGATCTCTCTCCCTCATTTTTCACACATGCAAACAAAAAAATCTTTGAAAGATCTCAGTTTCATCTGAATGTAGAACAGGAAAATGTTAACATCTCAAAAACTTTCATGGGATGGGAAAACAGTTTTCCACTCAGCTCTAGTGAGGAGATCTTTATAGAAATTTCCTTTCCTGCTTCTCCTCCTATAGGGTAATCTGGCCCTTTTGTGTGAGATCACTTTGTTTTATATTTTAATCAAACTTATATGAAGTAATAACTGCAAGAGCTGCTCAGCAACTTGCAGATCATCACTCTACCACATACTGAGCATCTTCAAATCCCCTTGGCTTCAACTTTCAGGAGGAGCATAGAGGCTGGCAGGATTAGATCCATGTTTTCTGACAAATGCACTTTTCATCTGCTAGCAAATTAAAAGCCAAGAAGCAAACATACAGAACAGTTATTTGCTTCAAGACATAAAATTGTGCCTCATCAGAAAAATGGTAAGTCACCTGCATGATGTGATATGACCTAGGGAACATAAAGATTTTTTTTTTAAATATACACTGAAAATTCAGTTTCTCCCTGTTAGTAAATGTATTTCTATAGAGAAGAAGTATGTTGCTATGTAATTGGACACTAAATGCAACACAGAGGAAAAGGAAACAAAACTACACAGATAGTATATGTTATTTTCTCTGCCCACATGATCTTGCCTGCCATGTTGCACCAACTCAGAATAACCAGAACCCATTGTTTCCACAGGAAACAGATTGTGCGGAAATGCACTCGTGTTCTCAACAGCGTGGAAAATAGTGCTGGTCAATACTGTACTATACACAACAGACAATTATGATTCAAGTGTCCAAATTATAATCAGTTTGACAAACGTCCACAGGCGTCTTCATTCTATTTTATATTTTCACTAAGACAAGGCAATCATACAGCCAGACAATTCCATCAGGGAAGCTTGTTAGCTGCTTAGTCTGTTAAACCCTGGTTGCCATAGCATCTAGAGTTGAAAAAGCTGCAGATTGGCATGAAAAAGCATGTCGACAATTGCCCTGTCACAGCATGCAAGCCAGGTCTGCTCAAAGGCAGCACACTACAAGTTTTCTTTCCCAGTTTGCACTACCCCATGCTGTTTAATAATATCCATTTACTGGTATTGGGATTGATCTAGTGCAGTGTAAAATCCGCATCTAGTGAGACTTTGCTTTTCACATGGTGTGAAATTCTTTAACAAATGAGAACATGAAAATTAATGTATAAACGTAATAATGTATAACCATAAGAAGCATATTTGATTTAATAGAACAATCAAACATTTTACTAATCAGTACTTTGGCAAACTAATCTGTTTTTACTAAGTAAAAATATATATGTATGTGTGTGTGTATATATATATATATATATATATATATATATAAAATATCTCTTTCAACAGTCTTTCAATGCAGTTTTAGCCTAATTAGCCATTGTTCTCAACATTATAATACACTGCTTTGCAATCAGAATTTTCTCTTATATAAAAATATTTATTTGGGACACATCATTTCTTCATTGTGTGCTTTCTAGAATTTAATTAAGGGTATACACTACCAATTAACAAGAATTCAGTTCAATATTAACATATTGCATGTTGATAGAAATCAGCCTAAGAAACTGAACGGGTAGCAAAAACATTTTCAAAATAATTCAATCCCATGGTTTTAATATGCACAGATTAAGACATATTGTTAACAATGATGAATCCTCTCATTTAAACATAACTAACTCAGGAGTTCACTTTCATGTTTAAATGAAACATAGATTTATACTTGCTAATATTTACTATCTATCTTCAGCAACATGTTGAGGTTACAAAATGGAAAAAATGTCACAACTAGTGGGGTTTATAAAACTATTTTCTATCAAAAGTTTACACTTTGTTTATTCAGACTTTCCCTTCCATTATCGCCTTCTAATCTGTTCATTTTACTTTTCCTTCAATGCCACAAATAAAGAAAATTTTGAAAACTATAGACCCAGGAGCACAATTAAACTTGCAGATCCATGAGGATTCTAGGCACAATCTTTCTCCACCTTTTCCAATAGCAGAGTTTCACTTTTATCAGTATCATGTAGACATGTTTTATTGCACCTCTCCCTATCAGTTGTTTTATCATGTCCATTAAAGGCTTTGATACCTAATTAGATGCAATATAAGAGAAAAGAGGTAATATTAACAGTACAGTAAATTAGAAATCTAATGAATTCTGAAGAAGTGAATATATTTAATGATCATTTTGTACTGCTTCTTTGTGGTTTCAGTGTGGAGAAAATATATTACTAAAACTTTTTAAAAATTTTTAATTGTGATTATTATTCTAGTTTCCCATGTGGAATACAAAAAGTTCATCCTTCTGTAGGTTAAAAGTACATATTTACAGTAAAAATGTTTTTGCTATATTTTGTATTTCATGCATCTATAATTAAGGGTCAGTTGACATATCCTTCATAACTCCCTCACCCTTATTCTCCGTGAGTTCATAATTTACAAAAGTGATAAATATAAACACAAAGCTGAAATTTGTCATATATATAGTCTCAATCCGAAAATCACTATTTTTTCTTACAATTTGTATGTCTGTTTTTATTTATTTAGATATATTAAACGAACCAAAACTCTAACTGTAGATTGATTTCCATCTTTTAAAATATGTCCAGATATTAAGTTTGGCCCAATTTCAACATTTTGAGAGACTCTGGTTAAAAACTCAAAATGATGTTTACTGCTCTGTCACTGATTAATCTATCAGATTCATAATTCTTCAGGAGAACACAATCCTGTTGTCAAAGAATCCATATGATTGTTTATTGTGTATGATATTTCAAAAAGAAGAAAAAATAAACAAACTAAAATATTGGAAACATTTCCATGTATATTTTATCAGGACTTTTAGCAAGTGAACTTACTGCAGATCCACAACCGTCAGTCTGGCACAACAGATCACAGCCATAATAGTTCTGAAAGAGCAGTTATGGCTTACAGGTCGACAGCCCATGAACGAACATGCATTGGAGCCAATCTGGCCCACCACAGACAAAAAAAATCCCACTTTTTGTCTACTGTCTTCTAGCTAAATAATACTTTTTAAAAAGAAGTATAGTGTGTTGACCAAAATATAGGTTCACCAGATAAACTGAAATTCTTAATTATATACATAAAATTCCCTTTAAAAACAACTCATAATATAGTTAAACTTATCTAGCGTTTCCCCTTCCCATATTTTTTTAAACTATTTATTTAGGAAGTTTTAACAAGTCCTTGCCAGGAAAATATCAGAAAGAAAACAAACATTAGAACAGTTAGCTTTTGTTTAAAGAGATATTATCCCGAACTGCAGTCATCAGATCTTTCTATTTAACAGGATGTTATCATATTACTAAGTGAACATCATTACAACACCTATAGCATTTCTAGTGATTTTATTAAATTGAGTGAAATCTCTATAAACATATATTTAACAGACCAGGTATGTCTATCAAATCTGAATTTTCAAAAAAATTGGACAAGTATGCCTTTTTTTTTTTTCGGTAGGTGAATGTACTTTGAGCATTGAATATAAGGTAACCAAATATCTAGGAATCTATTTGCCCTCTGTCTATTTTGCTGGGTATGTGATTGATACGTTAATTTTTCCATAACCTCCCAAAATGTTTTGAACTTTTCCTCAATGGCTGGGCTATTTTTCTTTTGCCAATCAGAGACTACCAGTAGTGGAGCAGCTACTAATTGATGAGAGATTACACCTTCATTTCCTTTTGTGTACTATGTCCACTAGGAAATCCCAGGAAGAATACCAAAGGATTATTTGGTAATAAATATCAAACAGTTTGTGATATTTGGTTATGAATTGCATTCTAGGATTCCTTAATGACTGGACAAGTCCACCATATAGGCATAAAATCTCCTCTTTCCCCACTCAGTCTCTCTCTATTTCTTTACCTGGCTGGTGTACACCCTCTCCAATTTTTAATGATATTTATATTTTTTTAAAATAAGGACGTTCAAGATAAAATTGTATACATGTATACATGAAAGCAACAAGGACATGAAAATCACTGTAAATCCCTTTGAGATCTTTAGGTGAAAGATGCTATATAAAGACAAAGTATGATTATTACATTAAAACCAGAATGATATTCAGGATTAAGGCCCAAACATTTGTTTCTGCTGCATGGTGAGGAAAGGAATAAATGTGCACAAATTCCAGATTATGAGGCCAGTGGGTGAAAGAGGACAACTCGTAGTAATATAACACTCCTTCCACAGACATCCTTCTGTGTAAACTCCATGTGTGTGAGAGATGGGACGGTGAGTTTGGGGGAGGAGGTGTAGGGAAAAAGAAAAATTGCCTTGACTCCACTCACCTATCAGACATATTTTTCACAAAACCCAGTAGTTTTCCTGCCATGGAAGTTAATGCTGTTCAAAGTGACATTAACTTCTATTTTGTTCTCAGAGTAGTCCATTTGAGGGGTCTACGAGCCCTGGCACATCAGTGAAGAAAATGGCACCAAAGCCACTGTGCTGGTTGTGCTGCCAGTAAAGAAAGAAGGTCTGAGGAGTCGCTCAGTGGTGATTCTTCACCATATATGTACTCTGAGCTCTACAGAACTGGGAACTGACATTCACTGCAGGTACTTGGGCTTTGGGAGGATGAAACACAACCCCCCTGCTACCCCCTCAACTCTGGTCCTAAAACCTCCTTCCTATGAAGGGAATGAGCCAAACTTTGTAGGCCAGATCCCCAGCTGATGTAAATCAACCTAGCTCTACTAAAGTCAACAGAAATTGAGCTAAGCTGATTTTCTCCAGTTTGTAATTAACTCTTCCCTGTCCATGCACGTTTACACAGGTGTTGCTAACTTGGCCCTCAGATTGAAAGTCCACTTTTCCCTCATCCTGCTTTCCTGTAGTGGCTAGTTGTTATTGTCCAGTGTGCTAAACATATGGTACACAGGATCACACAGTGCTTTGAGTCCACTGCAGGTGGTGGTATAAAGAAAACATTTCATGTCTGACTCTGAATTTTCTTGCTTTTCAGATCCCTTGCTGTACTCTGATAGTAGCCTTTGTCTATATTTCAAAGACTACGTCTTCCTCTTTACAAACCTATTCCCTTAACATTTATGCAGTGATATTACACGCACACAAAATCTAATTATGCACAAAAAGCCTTTTTTTGCCTGTGTTTATTTTAAATTTGCTCAGGTACCTAAAAATGAGTAGTGACAGATTATCATCACTTACTTAGTGAACGTACAATTTATACTAAATATTTGCTTTCTTATGTTACAAATCATTGTCTGTTTAAAAACATACCGATACCTTTTTGTCTTCTAATTAATACAAGAGTGAGATTAATGCAGCAAACTATCATGCACCTGAGGGAAAAACATGTGTTAAGATATTGGTAAATACAAAGTACTTACAATATATGCTGAGCTATATTGCAAGGTGAATAGCTCTCGTAAATCTTAAACTGCAAGTTTCACATAAGATATCTATTTTTATAAACATAAAAAGCTTTCAACAGTACGTAGCGAACATGAAGCTGAATAACAAAATTAAGATTGCATATTGTATGTGCAGAAAAAACATTGCTTTATAGTAGCTTATATTTTTCTGTTACGTTTTGCCTTATCCTGAACATTTCTTCAACTGCCTGAAAGCACATTAACTGCTAGATAGGCGTCACACTGCTGTCTCCATGCTGTAGCTTACAGCCGTGAATTTGCTACGATCTGTTTAATCATCAGTGTATTGATTTTCCTCAGCTTTCCTTCATTTTAGCCCCATAGCAGGCTTCTGTAATTTCCTTTGGACAAAGTGTAACCAAACTGTGCTAAGTGATGTTGATTTGCAGGCAAAAGTAAAGGGGTAAATATAAATTAACAAGCTATAAACATTTTACAAGTGGGGAGTCAATAAAAACAGTGTCTGCAGTTCTTTAAAAAAATGATTTGAAGGAGATTGTTAACAAAGGTGTCCAAAGAAACTGACATGAGTCTGAGAATAATTTTTGCGCTTTGTGATTAAGAATTGATCAGTCTAAAAGCCTCTGATGCAACTGAATCACCCATAAGCTGCTGGACTGAAAAGGCTCAGCGGGAGCTGGTATTTGTTTGTTAAACTCCCATGATTCCAAGTAGATAATTGGTCTGTGAAGTTCATGGCAGAATCTGAATTTGCTTTCTTGCTTCCCAGCTGGCTGAGCACTGGTTTATAGACTTCTGTGTACAAATTTAGCCAGCAGCAAACCTCACATCTTTAATGTAAAAGGTGTTTTGTTGTGTTTTTCAGGTGCTGAGTGGAAAGCCCACACTCCAGAAGCTCATTAAAAGGGCCAAGTTACAGTACAGGTTTATTTCTGTCACAGCATTTCTGAAAACAGTGACAAGGATTAATATGTTTCTTTGGTACTGGAAAAAGCCCTGATACGATCCCTTGTGAATTTGATCATCTGTTTCATTGCCTGTATAAGATTCAATCTCCTATTATATCCTGAAGTTACAGCTGTAAACCAATGCTGATAAGAATTGAGAAGCCACGGCGGGAGCTGTAGGCAAGTTAATTGTTTTATTAGACAGCATCTTGTTTATTTGCAATTTATTTCAGATATCACTCATCCAACCTACTCTTCTTTAAAATTACAAAGCATATTGACTCTGCAGTCTAGTACCATGGCATATATTATATGGTACAAGTGTATATATAATGAAGTTTCTAGAATCTTTCAAATTGTTACTTTTATTTTCCTATTGCTTATGAATAGCTATTTTGGAACTTTCATGGAATTCCTTCTAAGGCTTTTTATAATTCTGTCAGTAAACTCAGATCTACAGTGTTCCTAAAGAGTCATATCCCATATGAACAGAAAAAGTGGCCCTGATTGAGGAAAGCTTCCTTATTCAGGAAAGCACTTAAGCATGCACTTAATTGTAAGCACTTTCCCCACTGAGTTGAGCACATGCTTAAAGATAAGCAAGTACCTAAGTGACTTCCTGAAGCAGTGTGTAAAAGAACACATATTGTGATCTGAAAATGTAAAATACGCTGTCAAATTCAGAGAGAGAAACTCACCGTCTGGAGGAAGAGCACAGATAGCTATATATAGAGAGGGTGGGCCTGGAGCAGTCTTATAAGGGGGCTTCCACTCTCCTTGCATATAGCAGCAATGGATTCCCTGCCAAATTGGCTGGCAGGAAAGGGAACACTGTCTTGATAAGTACAAAAAAGGCCGCTGGTTCTGCATCAATGGAGACCCAGTCACACAAAATTTTCAGAGAAGGTCTGAGCCAAAGCCCACTGAAGATAATGGGAGTCTTTCCAATGACTTCACTGTGCTTCAGATCAGGCCCAGAGGAAGAATAAACGGTTAGTGGCCACTATTCTGAACAAAGGCTAGGACAGTGGCCACAGACGGGGTTCACTGCATCCTTATGGCCTACCTGTATGATGGCACTGCTTGTAGGTCCTTTCCCATTTACTTGGGCTTTATTTGGGAAGCAGAGAATTTCACCTCTTAAAGAGAGTCTGCTTTCAATATTAGAGCCTAACTCAGGGCCCAGTTCTGCAATCCTTGTTATCACTGAGCAGGATTTGTTCATACAAGCAGTTCCCTTGACTTCAATGGGACTACTCCCATGAGGAAATCCTACTCACTGGAAGTATAGGCTGAAGAATTCGGTCCTTAGTTAATGGTCTTTGTGCTGTGATACACTATCACACATGCAAAAATGTGTACAAGCATGTCTTAATTCAACACCAAAATCTTAACATAGACAAAGATTTGGGGAGTGAACATGAAACAAAGAAAGAAAGTCACAAAGAAATACATTTTACAACATTATATGTGATGAGCCAGTCGGTGAACCCCCATTATTCCTTAAAGTAGTTTTTATGCCTAATTCTTGAAGTGCCACACCGGCATTTTGACCTATAAGTGATTGTACAAATAATACATAGCTAAACAGAACCTTGTTTGCAGCTGGCAATTTGTTGTCCTCTTGCATTACAACAAAAAGCCAAAATGGTAGCCAAAGAGAAAACTGCCAGTCAAAACACTCTTGCTCCCTTATTCACACTGTTGCTTTCTACCTCCACACTCAATTTTTCTCTAACAACAAATTTAACTTATGAATGAGAAAGGTTAAAGAAAAAATATTTAGTTGCCAAAAACATGGCAAAAATATTATAAAAAGATCTGTTACTGCTAAACACTGTATGTCCTTAGAAAAATGCTAGAAACCACAAGAGTTACACTTTTATCTAAGAGGTAGCATATGTGCCATATAATACATATGTTGCAATCACAGCAACGTATTTTGCATGAACAGCAGCAAATTCGGAAGGGGGGGGGGAGGGGGGAGATTATCCAGTGCCCACATTAAAGCTGTCAATATCCCCTTATTCATTTAGAGGCATAACAGTTTTGTACACCTACCTCCACCTGAGTCATTTCTTTGGATAACTCTACCTGTTTAAATAAAAAATGAGGAACCATTGTATATTTCTTTCTATTTTGGGGGATTTTTTTTTAAATCAGTAATGCCTTCCTTAGATACATGCATGATCAATGTCTAATTAAAATAACTGCTATCAACTACAAGCTCCTATTGTGAACAATAATCACTTAAGATAATGACTAGTATTTGCACCTTCTATCTGAAAGGATCAAAGTATTTTACAAAACGATTTGCAAATTATATATAAATATTCTCAAACAAAAAACTTTGTTACCTAATAGTTAATGCTGTGAAGTGCTGCTCCCTAACAACATATACAATCACATAATATACAAAAAATAAATACAAAACCCAGAAAAGCTATGGAAATTACCAGCTAAGGCTAAGTATTCAATTCCAACACAATATTTAATATACCCATAGACTACAAATTTCTATCTGCATCACCTTAACTCTGTCCCTGTTTGAAGGAGGTATCACACTAGGATCCCAACCAGGTGCAGTATATGTATATATAACCAAAAAAAAAAAAAAATGTTGCCCATCTGAAACAGTTTACTGTCTAGGTAATGGGCCAAGAACTTAGACACAGCATCATTTTTTCAAAGCAGAGGCCATTCCTACAGGGGTTGGCAAACAATTCAGACAGCAAGAAAGAGTCCAAACATCTTGTGGAAGGTGTTTTGTACTGGATAAATGAACAAGCATGTTTATCCACTTTAAAATTATTGGAGGGAGCAGCAGGGACTGTCTTTTTGTTCTGTATTTGTACAGCGCTTAGCACAATGCGATCCTGGTCCATGACTGGGGATCCTAGGTGATATGCAATACAAACAAATAATAATAATAATAATAATAATAAAGGACAAACAAAAGTCCTTTGTGGCTTTCTTCAGCCCGATTCCCATCAAACACAAAGTGTGGGTTACCTCTTCTGGACAATGTAGTTTACTTCTACATAGTCCCCTCAAGAACATGGAGGTGATTTCCATGGCTATCATTCCATCTCCTGATCTCCCACTGAGCCCCCTTTTCCTCAAATCTTCTCTGGGATACTTTAAGCACTTCCAAAAGTTTCTCCTCTGTGTAAAACAAATTGAATATCCTAAACAGATGATTTTCCCATTTAAACCCACTACCATTTCTAACAACCCCCCTCAAATCCATATTCCCCACATCAGTGATACCATGGTGAGGACCAATCCAAACACTGCATTCCATCCCCCATAGAACCACCTGTTGATTCTGCATCTGAGACCTCGACATTCACTCCATAGTCTAGATCAGAGTTTCTCAATGACTTCCCTAAGATCTCCCTGACACAGTATAGGAAGCCAGTCTCTGTTATCAATAAGGTTGAGAAAAACTAGTCTAGATTACTATGGCACCTCTACCTGGGATCAAGAAGAGCCAGCAATGGGCTGAGGCACTGCCTGTTGGCCTACTTCTTGCACAGCAATGCATGTGGAGCAGATATGCACAGAGTAGGTAGGGGTCGGAGGGTTTGCCATTGCATGGATCCTCTAGTGCTTTCAGGAACAGGGAGTGCTACTTCAAGCAATTGAATGAAGTATCCTCCGCTGAGAGTTTCCATAGATGCTCTGCAGCTGTATGTGTGCACACAATTCCTCACCTAATTCCCCCATCCTTCTATCCAGTTGCTGAGCCCACCTCTTCTGACTGGGCACAGGGGTGAGAGTTTGTTTTTTTCAATGCTCAAATATGAAATCACTTTAATATCTATGATGGACAAGGACTTGGAAAACAGTAACTCCTATAGGTCTGTGTATTTGCACACATATACATTCTATTCAAAGCATCTGTAGGCTATAGAACATTATCAGAAGACTAATATATCCCAATCAGACTGGATTTATTTATAGACAACGCTCTTTTTGCAATGTTAGATGCCTCATTAACTTGATTCAGCTTGCACATAGCAAAAATATTCCCTCCCTCTTCAGATTTTTGATAGGGGGAATTATAATTTCTTGTTTCGTTTGTTAAAATCGTTTAGCTGTGAGGACATGTTTCAGAAATGCTTCATTCACATGACTTTCTCAAATGCCAGAGTATTCGTCCTGACCAAAAGGGTCTCCTCTTAAAAGAGAGACCAAAAAGGGTTGTCCTCTTTCTTCCCTTTCATAAGCCTTATCCAGGAAACATTCACAGCCAACATTTGGTCCTATACAAAAGTTCATGATTTCAAGGCTGGAAGAGTGGGACCTAGTATTGTGCAATGGGCAGATATATACTTTTGTATCAGCAAACTCCATCACAACTTTGGAGGTGTAATCTTACATGGGATAATTAAAAAATTATTTTAAATCACAGTCTAAATCCATTTGTTACCTGTTTGTCTTACATACCCTATGATTTTAGAGATCTGCAGATTTTAAACATTGGGGGTAACCTTTCCAATACAGTGCATGAAGAATTATGAGTGGTTAAATTCAGCAGGTGCTGAGGGAAGTGCAGCTGTTCCTTCTCAGCTAAAAGCAGAGACAGAAGCTGCTGCTCCTCCTCCCCGCCTGGGAAAGCAGCAAACTGCAACATCTCCCCCTCCTCCTTGGCTGGTGTGGGTGAGACCTTCCTCTTCTGTTCCAGTCTACTGTAACCCGGGTAAGTGTTAAAGCAAAGTATTGTAATGTAGCGAGATGGAGTGCACTAACTTTAAGAAATGCATTTACAATATTTTATCTAGTAGTTTACATTCATTTATAGCTTGATCTTGAATCTATGAAGTTAATAAGGGCTTTGCTATTGACTTCTAAGTGCTCAGGATCAAGCCCTTACAGTCTTAAAAATCCTTCTGGTGAATTCAATCACCTTACCTTACAATTAAACATCTCTGGTCAGTTTTCATATTCACCGTGTTGCTATTAGACCAAAATAGCCTTTTCTGCCCAATCCTAGCCCTTCACCAAAAGGGTACATAACTCTGAACTGTACTATGCTAATTTGTCAACAGCTGGGCTGGGTTATTTGGAAAACATGTGGAAAGCTACATCTCCTTTAAGAAAACTGCATTCCTAGGTTTCATTTGAAACAGTACACAATTTCCATCACACAGAAGTAAATAAAATGATAACATGTGATGGGCCCAGATCTGATTTGGATGCTCCCATTCCTAACAGACAAGGAGAACCTGTGCACTTCAATACACTTTTTTTTCTTTTTTCTTTTTTTTTTTTTGACATTAAGAAGAGTCAAGTTACAGGCAAACTCAAGGATAGTCTCAACAATACTGTCACAGTCTCTTGGTGGGGGTCTCTCCACAGTCCCTTGCTGTGCTCATGGGGCTTCTCAGTTTGCCCCTGTTCAGTGCAGTTCTTTGGCTCAGTATCCCCCTTTTTGGGGCCTATATCCCTATCCATCACCCCCCTTGCCTCATTGGTCAAGGAAGCTGCTTAAAGCAGGATTGTTACCACTCTGCTGTCTCAAGCCTTTCTGCCTCCTCCTCCCTCTTTTATATTAGGCTTTGGTTCCTCTATGAGGCTCAGCTGTGAAAGCCTGCCTCCATGATTGACAGCTCTTGCAGCTGTGTGTGGGCATGGCTGGTCTGCTAGCTTGCAGGTAGGAAAGTCTCCCTTCCCCCTACTGCCTAGGTCCTAAATGGGGATTATAGACCCCATTACAAATACCCTGAATGTCAACTAGCAAAACTAAACACTACACTGTTGCAACATTTTAGGACTTTATCGCAAATCTCATGGTAATTTGCTGTTTTATTTCAAATGTCAACTCCTGGAGTCATGAATCTCAGCTTTCAGTTTTTTACATAAGCACATGTCTAGTTCTCCTGGCTGTGGAGGAGGGCTTGAAAAGAAACCAGAAGGCAAATAATTATGTTATTTTTTTTAAAAAATCTCAAGATATTTAAGCCAATCTCATGATTTTTGAAGCTTGATACATGATTTCTGAATGCTTGGGGGCGGCAGGCAGTACTGTGTACATGTTATCACACCTATAAAAATGGTATTGTAATGTGCATATGAAAAGAAGAGTCTAGCTTATCAATTCACCATTAGCCTTCACATTTCCTGACATTTGATAGCTTAACTGTGCATTCTTAACATTTTATCCTGCTATTTACAGTAGATAGGAATGTAATTTATTATTTATTGGATTCCCCCAATAGTTTGCTCGATGCTGTACAAAAGAGAGGAAGACATGATGTTTACAATACATTACAGGCCTACAATGAAACAGAATTTACCCTCACATTTTTGCATTGCTTTGAGATTATTTTTTTTCCAAATATAACCACATTTCATTTCTTTTTGCTACAGAAATATTTATTTCCTTAGTGCATTAATGTTGATGAGCTTCTGCAGGTTCCTTTAAGATAAAGAAACTTGACACTCAAAAGACTTGTTTTACCTAAAACACATAAGAGAGATGAAAACAGCAGCAGGCATAAATGAGCCTGCAATACCTTGTTCAGTTTCCATGGTGGTACTATAGATCTTGCCTGGGGCTTAATTAGTTTCTCTGCTTTGAAAAACTGAATACTGGTGGGCCTGAGGGCTTACTGGCACCACAAGATATTGCCACACTCTGGATGTAAGTTGGGTACCTCATTTGTCTGAATACTAACCTAAATTAATCACTTGACAAGTTGTGGCAGGTATTTCCTTCATGGAGTTATTTTACATGCCATGGTATTGAGCTGCAAATCCAGTTAAGGTGCTGATCATAACAAGGATTTAGTCTCTCTTGATCCAACAAGGGGAGTCACTCTGCCATATTTATTTCCCCACAGATCCAAAACCAGTTTCAGAATGACTCAGATGGCCAGTCATACTTTAGGTAAATTCTGAAAGACCATCCAATTTTCAGTTTTGGTCATTGTTGGATTCTACCCACAATGAGAAACAAAAAAATGTTAGCAAAAATAATTGTTAAAGACAGGTTCAGTTTACACAGGTTAAACATGCATTCCCTAATCAGGTGGGCCAAGCAGATGCAAATCCAAAATTGCAAAACTGTTCTCTAGATTAGATAGAGCAATTTGAAGCTCAAAAATACATTAAATACAGTAAAATAAACAATATGCAGTGAAGGTGCTCAGATATGAAGGTGATGAGCACCAATGTAAGAGATTAGGAAAGGAAGGATCAACAGATAATGAAATCCCAGAAAACTTCATCCTGCTGTATGGTGGCATTCATTAACTAAAATTAATATAAACAAGAAGAAAGGAACACGAGCCAGAACAGGGAAAAACCAGACTAAATAATATTTTAGATAAATTAGATTTATTCAAGTAGGGAGGGCCTGATGAAATTCATCCTAAAGTACTTAAGGAACTAACTGAAGCAATTTTGGAACTGTTAGCAATTATCTTGGAGAACTCATGGAGCACACATGAGGTCTCAGAAGCCTGGACAAGGACAGATATAGTACCTTTCATTAAAAAAGGCAACAAAGAAGATCCAAATTGGTCTGCCTAACTTCAATATCTGGAAATATACTGGAACAAATAATTAAACAATCAATTTGCAAGCAACTAGACCTGAATTTTCCAACCCACAGCCCGTGAGCCAGAATCTGGCATGCCAAAGGCTGCTATCCTGTCTGTCGGGTCAGAAGAGCAGCCCCTCTCCTCAGAAACCAAGCATAATTTTTTCAGGTCTAGTACAAACTTGTAACACGAGCCCCCTCCCACACAGACACCACAATCCCTCATCCCATACATATTATCTCATGAGCCATCAAAATTATTTTCCTCTTAGTAATGGGGGTGCAACCTGGACCGGGACCTCCAGGGCCTCTGGGCCCTGGTAACGTGTACCCTTCCCCTCCCCCAAGTGGGGGCCCTGCCTCCCTTCCAGCCCCATGTCGGCTGGCCAGGTGCAGCAGCAGCCCTCCCCAGTCGGCTGAGCTGACAAGCAGCCCCTCCCATCTAGCAGTTCCAGCCCCTTGCCATCCAGCTGGGTGCAGCAGCAGTTCCCTCCCACCCAATGAGCCAGCCAAGTGGAGGAGCAGCCCTTCCCCTCCAGCCCCCTCCAGCTCACTGCCCCCCCTGAGTGAAAAAAAATTGAATGTGACCCCTCACTCTAAATGGTTGGACACCCCTGAGCTAGAGGATGAAAAGGTGATAAATGATAGCCAACATGGATTTGTCAACAACAGATCACACCAGACCAACCTAATTTCCTTCTTTTACAGGATTACTGGTCTAGTGTATGGGAGGGGGGAAGCAGTAGATGTGATATATCTTGATTTTAGTAAGGCTTTTGACGCAGTCCCACATGATATTCTCACAAGCAGACTAGGAAAGTATTATCTAAATGAAATTACTACCAAAGGGGTACCTCTTGAGGTCCCTTCCAGCCCTATATTTCTATGATTCTATGAAAGAGCAGCTCCGCACATACTTCAGGCTGATTATAAACCATTCAAGGGAGGGAGCTTTAATCTGACTTTAAGGTCTCATTCACACATTCAGGCAAATTGCACCCCATGCCCTTAAGAAGGAATGCTTTTGAGGCAGCGGGCAAGGCTTCCCAACCTAGACATATACAGAGGGCAAGAGATCTAATAGGTCTCTGGAAACTAGAACTATCTGCATGCTCAGCTTCCCCTTTGTGCATTTCTATTAGACCCTTCTCCTCCTGGCACCATAGATCATTCAGGAATCATGCTGACATTGGCTAGGTCTTGATGCCCCTGCTCAGTAGCAGCTTTGCAGGGGAACCAGAAACTGCTGAATACAATTTCAAGCTCTATTAACTTCAGGCTGAATTTCCATGCTGAAATCAGGTTGTACGGAGAGGAGGGTGCTACAGAGCATGGGCAGCCCCCCTACTCTAGCTCTCTGCCCCCAACAAATCATGGAGCCCCAATACTGGCAAAAGTGCCAGAAGCACACATACATGATGCAAAAACACAAAGCTCATGCATGGAATAAGCAAGAGTGCCCTTAATCATTGTTAAATCTTGAACAATTGACCTTTGCTTGTCTTGCATCATCCATGAATGATCCATGCACTTTTCTAGTATAGGACTTTGGCTGATTCCCCAGGGATCAAAGAGTTGACAGTTCCCCCATCCCCACTTCCAAGTGGCCAGTGGAAGATTCACTCATGTGCATGCAGAGGCAGTGGTCAATTATTATTGATAGAATTTTCTACAACATCAACTGATAAAAATGAGATGTACGTTAAGTAATGTCCTTTTGTAGTTCTTAGTCAAATCATATTTCTTATTGTTTCATTTCATTTCTATTTAATTATGGTTTTATACTGTATCTTTGTAATTATGTACTGTATTATTACAACAGAATATTTGGGTTTTTATTAATGGCACTAAATTGACATCCTTATTGGCAGTCTCAACAAAGAGGCAAATAACAGAACAGGCATGGAGAATAAATTACCACCTTGTGCCTAGAGACTATCCCTCCAGGTCAGGGTTGAGTCATATTGGGGACGCAGCTTGCACTTCCATTTTTCATACTGAACCTGTTCTTTGGAGGCAGGATCCTGGAAGCTACTTTGCACAAACAGACCCCCTGTTCCCTTCCATTGCCCTACTGACTTCAAAGAAGCTCCACCTGTATCCACAGGGGTACACATGCCCAACACCTTGCAAGATCAAGGTCTGGATATACAGAGGGTTTCACTCTTCAGAATTGTTAATCCTGTAATTTTCCTAAGCGCTCAAATTCACACAAAAATTAAAAATAAATGCCCAACTATCTGCAATTTTTAGTCTCTACCGCAGTATAGCAATTAAAGTGGTTTAATTCATATTGATGATCAAATGAAATGTAAATGCTAAACATGAATTTAAAAGGGGAGAAAAAATGACCAGTTTTGGGTAAAACATAACATTTTTAGTCTGTATAGAGGATAATGATACAACATTCAAGTTTTCCAGTCTAAAGGTAATATTTTTTATCTAAGTCAACATACTTTACCATTTTTAAACTTTTCTCATCATATTTTTGACAGCAGGTTTTCCAATTTTGACAGCTTTTAAAAAGTAATTTTAACAGATGAGTGATTTCTCCTCTCAGCAAAGTCAGATTATGTGAAATGTCAATGTAAAAACCATATTCTGTGACACATAATCATTTTTCATTGAATTTACTTATTAATTTTACTTGCTATTGCTAATAAAATGTAAGTGCTTGGCTAATTGTATTGCTTATTTAAATATTTTTAAAGGAATGTATTTTAAAATTGCATTTTTTTTCTGACTATAAAATTTCTCAGAGGCAGCCATAATTTGTCACCCTTACAATTTATTTAAAGCAGAAGAATTACCATTCCAGTTGGGATTCTCAGCAGAGAGGCCAAAGAGCGAATCAGCAGATATTGAACAGCTCTCTCCCTAGGGGTGGACTTTATGGTTTAAAGACTGAACCATATTTGCAGGGTGGTGTGGGGAAGCTTGCACAGATAAGGTGTGCTTGTGCCATGGAATACTGAAGACTTTCCAGTGCTGTCAATCTAGGACCTTTCAGAAGCATTAAGCTCACATAAGAGAAAAAGAAATAAGAAAAGAGAGAATGGATAACTTGGAGGATTGATGATGGAATATAGAGCCTTTCTCATGTAGCTCATCAATGCAGTCCCAATTTAAGTTGATTATGAGTGAATGTTGTTACTCTTTGAAAGCTGTTCATTGGTTAATATTAAATGCCTTAGTGGTTTTAGACTTGTTCAGCCTAGACAGGCGTCCACATTGCAAATGACTTCCTAAAAAATTTCTAAGGCTGGGCGCTGGCCTTTGTCTAATTTTTCAGGGTGTAGAACTGTCTTTATGTTTCACAGACCTGAACTGTTATTGAAGTCAATAGGCATTTTGCCTGAGTAAGGCCTAGCAGATTGGTCTTTACCTCTGTTTTACATTTGATTTGATTCAAGACTGAATACAAATTGACCTTGATATACCTTTACAGAGTTAAATGACATAAAAACATTTGGCCTAATATTATATGGATCCAAATATGCATTTGCTTTGTGTCATATTATGTGCTGCCTTCAAAGGGGAATTGCAAGTGCCTTGGTAAATGGAATGAAAGTCATCTAGTTTCACTGAGCTCCAATAAGAACCTCCATAATAGTAACTGAAATGTAACTTTGTAACATCTTATAAGAATACTCCTTAGTGATTGCAACAGATATCCTGAAATTTACAGAGTAAAAGTAGAGTGTGGTGTGGAAATGACTTTTTCTTTTCTCATGTTATAAAGGCTGTTATGTGTTACTAGTGACTCTTCTTCTCTACAACAATATCAATATATCCAGCATATAAAGGGTCAAATAATGACCACAGAACCTGTTACCATACTAATATGTGAAGAACTAGAAGAATTCTTCTGCTGACTCCATCTGAAAGAATTATTTCACAATGACAACACCACGAATAAGTACCAAGTCCCACCAACAGCCATAAGAAAAAAAATAATCTGACAGGACCTCCCACAGCAAACAAAACCTCTTATTTGATCATTACATTGATTGCTTCAGGCAAAAATAGGCTGTGAAATCCTCAACAAACATCCACCACAATCTATCCACTTCCAGTCCCTGAAATCCAACCACCAGACAGAGCTCAAACTAGTAGACGAAGGGGGCATCATTGTAGTCCTCAACCATGATGGTTATATTTATGAGTCCAACTGACAATTCTTTGACACCACTTACTATAAAGAACTCAAAGACGACCCCACACCACACTCAGGAATTTAAGGATATCATCAAATTCTTCCCCAAACAGCTCCAAGAGAAACTCTACAATCTCCTCTCCCATGAACCCACCCCAGGGACCTTCCACATGCTTCCCAAGGAATACAAACAAGGGAACCCAGCCAGACCCATCATATCTGGCCATGGCACTCTTATTGAAGGAATATTGGAACTTACAGAAACCATTCTCCGAGCACTCTCCACACAAAGGGCCATCTTCCTTCAGGACACAACCGACTTCCTTCAGAGACTCCACAACATTAACATACTCCCTCAGAACAGCATCCTTGCCATTGTGGATGTCCCCTCCCTATAACCAACTTCCTTCAAATATCTACCTGCCTGCCTCAAATACCTACAAGGCAATGGACAACACACAGATATCCACCCCAAAGAATTCGCCAAACTCAGCAATTTCATTCTCACCCACAACAATTTTGCATTCAACGACTTACATTTTGTCCAAACCATGGGAACAGCCATGGGTAATAAGATGGTTCCCCAATACACCAACTTCTTCATGGGCTACTGTTCATTGTCCAATAAAAAGTATTACCTCATCCACCTTGTCTCTCCAACATCCTGGGACCAATACAACTACAACACCAAGCAAGCAAATAATGACTGGCATTTGTGCCTATGTATATTCCAGAAAATCCAAAACTGGAGTGGGGAACATGGGCTAAATATGTTTCTCAAACCCATGCAAAGACCATTATCATTGGAGTCACAGAGTTGCATTCAAGCATAGGGTAGATGACTAGTACTTTTCAATGGGTATTTGCTCTGACCCAGATATAGCTAGATATAGACACTCCTGTCTCAAACACTTGACTCCTGTTTTTGCACAGGGAGGATCTGTGTGTGGAGCTATGGCTGGCCAGAATAACAATGCATAATTAATGCAGATTTTATTAATTATGTCAGTCTAGAGGGGAAAATGAACAGTGCAGTCTTAGCAACAAGAAGATCAGAATTCTCTCTTACATTCTGGGTATGGATCCTCTGTCTTCTACCCTGAAATGCATCCTTCCATTTTGTGGATCCTTTTACCCTGGCCTATTGCTAGTTATATAGGAATAAAAATGTACACAAAATGTGGAGGTTTTACATTTCTGCTGTGCAATATTTCATCTTTATAAAGATCTATGCTAGATGTCTATACAGTTAAGGATATCATTATTTCCATTCTCCGGCTCCTAAAAAAATTGGTGGTAGAAATACAGTTATCAGGGACACCCACATAAACGCAGAGTAACTCCACTGAAGTCAATGGAATTATTATAGAGTTACATGGATGTAAATGAGAGCAAATCTGTCCCATTTATTGAGTTCTTTCTTTAGACATCTCACCTCACTGTGCCCATTCCTAAGTAGCCAAGAATATTCTAGATACTGAAATCTGAGTCCTGCTCCTGCAAAATCTTTCTCACTTAATTAGTCCTTATTCAAGCAAGTAATGCAATTGAATGTGAAGTACTGCTCAAGGATTTCCAGGATCAGCCCTCTATATTTTACAGTATTTCCATATTGCTCAACCCAACTCCCACTAGAGTCAATGGCAGTTTTGTGTTACATCTTGATCCATCCATCTCAGATGTTACTGGGCCAAAAGTACTCCACTCATTTAAGCTGCTGATAAGATTTCCCATAATGTGAGCTGCTCCTGCACAGCATTAACGTAAAACAGTTTAAAATCAAACAATGTTAAATTATCCCTGAGAGTACGGATAATTTAGTTCTTCGTTAACTTAATTGTTTTCCAGCAAAAGTGAAATGTGCTGTATGCAAATTAAATAATACCAAGTGTCAGCACTTAAAAGAAATGCTCATTTAGCTTCAGTAGAGGTTTTGTCACAAATTTTGTTGATTTATTTGTAAGAAATTGTGTTTATCTTTTTTTGTTCCAAGCACAATACAATTGTGAACCCAGTGCCTGCTGGCAAAGTTGGAATAGCTGTCAGCAGGAAATGGCAAACTAATAATAAATAGTGGTAAAATATTTATATTATAGTTTACTGGGGAAATGAATGTCGTTTTCTATTTCATTACTGCTTCAGGCAGTACACAGTAACATAGTTGTGTTTCAAAGCGAGCACATAGAATTCTAAACGCTGTAGTAACTTATCTTCTAACTATCAGCTACCAAAAAAAGAATTAATAAAAATAGAGCCTTTTACTAGTTCCAATTTAAGAAATTTTAACTGGGGGTACATAGTGCAGTAATTAGTAGCATCTCACATTCAATGTTATTGGACACTAGTCTGATAGATCAAACACTTGTGTATGTGGCCTACTTATTTAGTTGCTTGCTCATAATTTTCAATAACAGCGCTGTTCTTGTACAGGGAGGGGTGGTCTTAAGCCACCAGAGTACTCTGAAGTATGGTGATGTTCAAGTACAACACTGTGTTTATGTACTCCCCAAAGTGTATCAAAGCTCAGATCCACAGAAATAAAAGAAAAGTCAAACAAAACAAGCATTAGACTGCGTAAAATAAGGTATGGACAAGGCAAACAGGTGAGGCATTGTTTAGGTGGCTAAGGTAGATCAATATCTATGCTTGCAAGCCAGGAATTCTGCCTGCTTTCCTCTGGCACTATGCAGATCATCTTACGGCCTGCAGACAGACTGTCGCCTAAACCCAACTGACAGGCAACCTATTTCACCCCTGCAAAATCATACCCATCTTCATTCTTGTGGTTCACTAGGAAAAAAAAATATGCCAATGTGAAGTTACACCAAAATGTACAGAAAAAACAACACAAGAGGCTGACATTTTTGTTTTATTAACTTAATTACATGATGAAAGCAGTTCAGCTTAGCTTTCTGTTTCCACTGTTATGGACTGCAATAAATACATATTGTCTTTGACTGAGTTATCAAAAGATGCCATGGCAGTCTTTCGGAGCTGGAAATGATTCATGTGCTGTACTGTTTCCATTCCCTCCCTCTGACCAAATCACCCAGGTATTTAACAAATTATATAAAGTCTGATGATTGTGATTTGTGATTGTGATTTGTCACATAGAGGCATCAAGCAGCTGTGACCTGAAAACCCTGTGAAATCTTATAGGTCATTTAAAGCACCTCTCAACCCTCCCAAAAATGATTTCATTATAAGAGGGGTAACCAAAAATACAATAGCTAAGGAGAACCAATTGCTTACTTGGTAAAACCTCAAGGAGCACTAGTCTGATTGCTAGCACTTCACTTACCACAAGGAGAAAGAGAACTTTCTAGCAAACAAACCAGTACCTAAAACAATGGCTTTTAAATATATATTTCTAAAGGATCCCTTCAACCAAAACATATTTAAAACATAGGTTGCTGTAGGGTCTTCCAGCATTTGTCTCCAGCACCATTACTTTTAGCTTCAAGTCCTGTCTACAGTCTTTTATCATGTGCTATATGCATGGTATTACTGCTTCTTTTCTGGGGTGGTGGGGGAATAATCTTGCTTTGGCACTTACTGAAAACAAAGCTGTTTTGTTTTCACTATATTTCTTCTAAGGTATACTAATATATATACCACATTTGTCTGTATTTTAATCTGAAAACCTAGCCTTCAACTTTTTTCCCATTTCTGAATTTATTAACTATTAAAAGATAGTTACCAGTACAAGTTTGTGTGAACAATTTTAAAATCATCTGTAAATCCCTATATGAAAGGCGGTAAAACATGAAGCTTTAATCTCCAAAATATGAAAGGTCATCTTTGTAGCCTGATGTATATCATATCTCTGAGTAATGAGAACAAGTGTGCTTTTCCTCAATGCAACAACCCATGTTGCACTTAGATTGTAACTATTTTTTCCTTCTTTACCTCTCTTCATGGTAGAGGAAATGTAATTTACTTGTCAGATTGAAATGTTTGATATAAATCTTTATCCGTTCCTTCAAACAAGTATTTCTTGAAACATTATATTATAAACAACTGGCATGTTTAATTAAACAACTACTTTATTTCCAGCAGAACAAAAGGGTATGATTATATTAATTTGATAGCAGGACCTGTGACCAAATCTTAAAGAAAACATTTTCAGCTCAGCAAGGAGGTATGATTATCTTAATTTTGATGCAGGGCATGTGACTAGAATTTAAACAAAATATTTAAATTTCTATCTTTACAAATATAAAAAATAGTTTCTTTGTTATATTTTTGAATTAGTACAATTTACAAAATATACCTTCCCATTTTAACTCCTGCTTCAAACCACTAATAGGCTAACAAAGTTTAAAAAAAAAGATATAATTAAAAAAAAAGTCTTATAGCAGTAATAGTGAGAAATTATTTTAAACAACCTTTTTGATTTTATCAGTGTTCTTTTCTACATTTACTTTTTATTTGACTGACCTGTATCTCTATTTCCACAGCTACATGTTAGCAAATCTGATGTACATTTTATTAGCTCCACTGTTTCAATTTAGACAACAGATGAAGGCTTAAATTTGAATGATTTACTCACCTAAGTTCCATTAAGTTCCATTACTAACATAATAAATAATAATAACAAAAGCACTAATGTTTTATTATTAAAATTGCATGTGTTTGTTCTATTTTATTTCATTGTCTATCACATTTCCTCCTTTTTTAGAACACCATAGCTAATGTTCAGTTAACATATTTTATAATGAGAACACACAAGTTATATGATCAATAGGAAAGGGGATATGGAACACAAACAAACAAACAAAAAATGTATTTCCATTAATTTCTTGAAACAAAGCAAAATAAGACATTGACAATGTCAATGATCATAACCAAATCAAATCATTAATGAGAAGCAAGAAGCTGTTACAAGAAACATACATTGAGATATGATCCTAATTATCTTTGTTTACATTTGTTTATTTGGAGAAGCAGCTGAAATATTTTTGATCCAGATGTGACAATTTCAGTGCTGTCATTTACCTTGCAGAGATCATAGGATTTTTGCTTTTATCACGTTCCCCCGAGTATCTCCATGTTTTCATTATAAACCAGTAGTTGAGAAAACATGTCAGATGCTAAGCACAAAATCCACCATGCAGCAACATGGAAAAAATGTAACAACTGTTTTGGAAGAAAATGTCTTTAAGTCAACCTACATAAAATCTTAAATGACTTGCCAATGAATGTTAATTGGCTTTGAAGTTACACCATGACACCACTTCAAATGCTAAGGAAAACACTTTCTGATTTAGCTACTGTATGACCAAGAAACAGAAACAGACAAATACAATTTTGGCAAATATATACATATAAAAATCATTTTGCATATTGTGTAATTACTCTAACGACTGTACTAGGAATGAGGCAATAGGCTCAATAAGGTCCGTATGGAAATTGTACCCATTAATGTTATTAAAAAATTTTTTTTAATTACACATGATTTATTAAGGGCTTGATTGTGTGACTTGCAGAGCATTCCTGCAGAGCACTTAAGCATGTGCTTAATTTTAATCATGTGAGTTGTCCTGCTGAAGTCAGTGGGAGTACTGGTGTTTAAATTAAGCATATTGCATGCTTTGCTGGAGTATGGCCAAAGTGCTTAGCACCTTGCAGGATCTAGTCCTAGCTTAGTATATTTTTCCAGCAGGAATAAAATTATAAATGAAAATTGTCTTAAGCATTGAAATAATGCATAAACAATCTAAAAACCATCTACCAAGATATAGAAAGTACTGTACAGAAATACTCTTTTTAGAAATATTCAGTAACTTGCAAAACAGGGACAATATGTAAACCATGACCTCCTAACTAACTTATTTACCTTCATTCAGGTAGGTTCAAAATAACAGGCCAAATCTTGCCTGCTTTACCCACACAAGCAATCCCATGGATTTCAGTGGGGTTATTCATGAGTAAAGTGAGCAGGATTTACAGCAAGATTTTACAATATTATTTCAATGTGAAGTAAAAAATGTAATATTGTTTAGCATAGAGGAATGTTCAAGTTTCCAAAGAATGTTTCCTTAGATTCTCCCATGACACTTCCCATCAAGGTTCACCATCTTTAAAGCATGTGATATCTGTTCAGTAGAACTGGGACAATATTTATTTATGTGTATTGTACAAGACTGAGTAGACTCACAGTGTAAAGCAACTAAGTAAAAGCAACTGGACTGCAGAAAATAGAGAGATACTGAAACACTCAGCTAAGCTTTTAAATAGTAAGCTTCTAATATTTCACTGTGATGTATTTCTCCAGCTCTCAACTCTTTCCACTAACATCTTAAGCCTCTTCCCTCCTCCAACCACATGATTAACCATCTCCTTGTTTGCTTCTTCTAGTATCATCTCAACCCCCTTTCTATATGCCCCCTAAGCCTAAAACTTTCAGTGACACAATATGCCATACCTTCACCCTCTCCTCTTTCAAATCCCTCTTTAAAAGTCTCATCCTTCGTAAAGCTATTAATGCCTGTCAGCTCCATCCCCCCTGAAATGAGGGTGGGAAAATGAGAGTCAATCACTAGCTTTTTGTGCATCTCATTTCCTAACCTTGTCTGCTCTTTGTCCATTTAGGGATATCATTCCTCTAAACAATGGTCCATATGGGGGCAGTGTGGTGTTGCACTGCCCATCCAGAGATTTCCTCCATGCTGGTGAATTGTGGTCACTCTTACATCTTTTAGGGAGATGCCGTGTGCAATTCCATCAATTGCCAACCATGCCCTACCTTCTCTCCTTTGCCTTTCAGATGCTAGAGGACATAGCTCTGAGCACTAGTTCTCGCATTCAGGTCAGTGCAAGCAGCCTTTACATAGCTCCTTTCACCTTACCCACACCTTGTACAACTGTGCAATGGCCAACACCCTCTCCTTCGGCTGCAGAAACTGGGAGAGAGAAAGAAGCATTATTGAGTGAAGAGCTGCCCTCAGGATCAGAGACTTCCATGCAAAAGGAGCCTTTGCAGACCTCTGGACACCAGCAATGGACACCAGTTCTCCCATCCTTTGTCCATCTTGCTTATTTAGATTGTAAGCTCTTCAGGTCAGAAACCATGTCTTCCTATGCATTTTTATAATGCCTAAATCAATATCTATCAACCTGACAGATCTGGGAAGGTTCATGCACCAGCTTAAATTGAACATACCAAAAACTGATCTCATTTTCTTTCTAAGATCTCTCTCCTTTCTCCTCTTCTCTGTTGCTAGCACCTCGGCAGAGAACCTCACTGAGGTTTTCCACTCCTCTCTCTCCTTCCTTAAAATCACGGTATTTGCCAAGGCCTTCTAGTTCCTTCAGCACACTTATCAAGCATATGATCCTTCCTCTAGGTCATTACAGCTAGAAAGCGTGCAAGTGTCTTTGTTATGTTCCATTTCATTCATTACAAGCTCCTGCTCTCTGGGTTGCTATCTCACCCTCTCCATTCCATTCAGAATATTGCAGTTAAAATCCTCTTTCTCGGCACTATCAGACCAGGTTTCTCCCCTCCACTAGCTTTCTCTGACCTTCCATAGCAAATTAAATCTGCTTGTCCTCATCATCAGGGGTCTTCACAATTGAGACCTGCCTACATCTCTGCTCACATTTTCTACCACTTCCCAATCACTCTCTTTGCCATACAAACAAATTCTGCCACACCTCTGCCTTTTCCTTTCCCTGTGCTGATCCCTCTTCCTGGAACTCTCTCTCTCTATTCCACTATGCCAGGCACGTACCATTCTCTTTTGGATCCATTCTTCAAAGCTCACCTTTGTTGCAAGGCCCACAAACACTAGCCCACACCAACATAAATGCTGTTAGTTGCCAATTGAAAAAACCTCTAAGATTGGTTCTTCACCTTGTTTTCCACTGTGCTTTGTGTTGCCCATATAGTCAGACTGTAGGCTCTTTGAACCAAGAACCCAGTCCTCGTCTGTGCCTGGCACAAAGAAGTTAGATATAAAATCTAACATAGGTACCATGCAAATGTCCTTGCTGACTAACCAAAATGTACTCTGCCTCTATTGTAACTCTTATTAGAATAAAACATCTCTATTCTGTTTAAATACATGCACCATGCCCACAATTACTCCACATCTGGTGCTAATGACCTGCAATGTGCACATGTAAGAAGAACCAATTTTGCAATGCCTGATCCTACAGTTATTCTGTGTGTGAATGTCCATAGAGATAAATGGGAGTTCTGAGTGCAGGACAATTGTAGGATCCAGAGAGTTACATGAGCATGTAAAAGCACCAAACTGAACGTCTCTTACGTTTCAACTTCTGTAACTTAAAAATGGCCAAATAGATTTTGTTTAAAATATGCTTTCTGGTTGAGACTTTGCAATACTAATCTCAGCTAGGAGGTTATGTTTCTAGTGAAGTTACAAATAGTTAAAAGACACTTACAATGGAAAAGCTAAAAGAAATGTGAATTACCCAAACTTTTTACTAAGGTAACCCACCAACTGCATTTTGTTTTGTTTTTTGCAACCCATCATTACTTATGTGCACCCACGTCCCTGGCACTGCAACCCTAATCCTGGCCCAGCATAGAGGGGAGGCCCCAGGGGACAATGAGCTCACCCCTCACTCACCCCTCAGTGGCAGCTCCTGTCCTGTAATGCTGGGCCCAGCTCTCTGCTCTGAGTGTTGCAACCTGGCACACGGGGTTGCAGTGCTGGGCTGAATTTGGGTGGTGCTGCAACCCCGTGTGCCGGGTTGCCATGCCTGGAGAGAGGAGCCAGGCCCAACGCCATGGGATGGGAGCTGCCATTGTGGGGCAAGTGCAAGGTAAAATCATTCCCCAATCCCACCCCAGCCAGGGCCCACCCCCTGACCCCCGATACCAGCCTGGGAGAAGGGTATGCTTGCCTAGGCTGAGGTCCAGTGATGGGTTAATTTGGTCCTGTATGTGGCCTGCCACTCATCTAGAACCTTCCTAGGACCCACTGGAGGGTCAGGACACAGCATTTGAGAAACATTCAATTGAAGCAGTGCAAATGCAGTAATGTTGTATTATATGCATGTTTCAAAGTATCCTTTATATCTGCTTAAATAAGAGGATTTGATCTCTCCATAATCTTAAAATTGCCATCTATTTTGCTTTGCCCTTCAATGTAATAAAACATCTAGGAAATACTGTATCAGCAAAGGGGTAAGAGCTACTCATTAATTAAAATATAATTTTCTTCTCCCTGTGGATGTGTGCACATGCTTTGCACTCTGGTGCAGAACAAAAACAAATTTTGAAACCTCAAAAGTTGTTGCAAAACAGAATCGGTGTCCTCTGGACATTTCTATTCATAACCCTTTTGTATCTGAGCTCTGAAAGCACAAATCCTTGGGAAAATAAATTTTTAGTTTGAATGTTTGGCTATTCACCAAATGCAAATTTCAAACTATCTATTTGATTGTAACCTTTACAGTTTGCAATACATACTGTGTTGGCTTATATAAGACATCCAATCAGGGACAAGAAACAATTTTTTGTTATGTAATCTCAATTTATGCTGTGTTGGTTAGGTGCACAAGTATTTTTAGTTTTCCATAGTTGGAATGAATCAATTAAGTGTTATTTGTGAATCATGGATCAGATCCTCAGCTGGTGTAAACTGGACATCTCTGGCCTACATATTCATTTGTAATATTCACAGTTCCTAATACATGTTGTATTTATTGCGTAAGTCCTGAAGTAAAGGAACACAAACAATATTGTGTAATTTATGTGACTAACTAGAACAGTGTAAATTGCAAAAATTCACAACAAACTTTTCATGAAGGATCTGCAGACCCAGGATTATTCAGTGAAGCGATTTACGAATAATTTTCAATGATGAATACAGTGGAGAATTTTGCAATCTGTTTATGGACAATTCGAGATCAGAAAAAGAGACAAAATTCGTCAGATCAATTATTCATCAAGCATTAATCATTCCACTTCAGTTAATACCACAGTAGAGACATTTTCTGTAAGCTTTTCATAGTGCAATGATGTAAGGCACGCACTTAGCATAGGAATGAAGGCCATTTGTTGGCCTCATCTTTTATTTTTTCCACTCACGCACAAACAGAGATCCTGTGGATTACCCATGCTATTTACTAGGTGGCGCATGTATCGCCTATCAAACATCTGTGAAGCACAATATCTGCTAAATGTTAGTCAAGGATCATTTCCCTTCAAAGTGATTGCTGATCCACTGTTAAAACAGCTTCTAAAAATAACTTCTTGGGAAAAGTGCAGTGTAGTTTTTTAATATGAACTTTTTACTTCTGTTAGCCTAATATATATTAAAAAGTTATTTTTTCGTGTGATGCTTAAATGTCTTCAAATAATGTTAGACCTAATTGGAACTATCCATCATTTTAGGAATAAAATATGATTGGTACTATTTTTATTTCTATAGCAGGGAATGATAATGTCCAGGATTGGCTTTTAAAACTGTTAATGAGCCCTGGCAATGTGGAAAAGAGATGGATTAGGTAGATGTAATGAGATATGATTAAAGGGAGTAGGCACTGAAGGGTGTTGGAGAAATTCTTTTTAGAAAGAGTATAATTAGTGTTTGATAAAAGTACTTAGTAGATAGGATTTTTGAAGAAGAAAGGTTAAGATAAATACATACTATAAGACAAACCTGCTTCATTTTTTCCCTTTGTTTCTTTTGCGTACTCAATAGTCTGTTGAAGTTTTATACATAAATAACGTTTGTTGAATACTTGATCAAACTCCACAAGAGAATTAAAGTGGTTTTAATTGCAAAACACAAAAAGCAAAAAATGTATTGAAATGGCCTATTACCTTTCCAGTGTACATTTCTTTGTTATTTACATAATGTGGCTACTAATATGCAACCTTCTTTGGATTTAAACAAACAAATGAGCTTTTTAAAAATCAAGCTTTCCTTAAGTTGCTTAGCAACTTCCAAAGCACTCTTTATTAAATTAGGAGACACTTCTTTTAGTGGCAAGCACTTCAAAATATGTACCAACCTATAGACCTTCAGCGTGTAGAAAGCTGAGATTGGAAGCTAGAATAAAATCTAGGTTGCAGTCCTATTCATCCCTTTATCTAACTGTTGCACAGAGATGCTTCTATTTTCAAATGCTTCTCCAACTCACTAGAGGAATGGTTCCCAGTTTCTTCAGACACCTGAACCAGTCTACTAGACTATGACTTCAGCTGCACCAGCCACTGTTTGCTATGTCATATTTGCATCCAATACACAATGGAGTGATATTGGGGTATGCAGTATCCCAAGTGTATCTGCAGGTTATATCACACACCAGTGAGTAGAAGGTGCACACAGGTGACAATTCAGGACATTATGTTAGTGTGGGTGGGCGTGTGGTGCATAAAACCTGAAGAAACATACCAAATGGATAGTTGAGAACCACTGCATTGGGCCCAAAGCACAGCAATTGTTATTTATGTCATGTAAAGGGCAAATACAAGACCTGCCAGTGATACATTTCCCAAAGGTTTCCTTCCCACATTAAGCCACCATTGTTTCTAAATTACCTCATTGCTTTGGAAGAATGTTCAGTGTTTACATCATTACAATATCCTATTTCCTTTAGTGTTCTAATGCTGTAGACTAGACACTGAAGAAGCTGCCCTGAACTTTGGCAATTGGCAGCTCCAGCTTGCCACCTGGTTCCTACACTCTCTCTTCTTCAAGCCATTTGAGGGCCAGATCCAGATGATCAACGAAATGCATCTAAAACTTGCCACCTGTCTGCATTGCGTTGCTGTGTGAAGAAAGTTCTCAGTCCTGCAGCCAGAGGGCGCTCTGAGGTGCAAGAAAGGACTCAAACAATGGGTTTAAGAAGAACCTCATGAACACTTAGGATTTCAGAAGGAGCTCCATTTCCACTTACACCAGCCATGTGTCAGCAAAATCAGAGATTACACATAAGAAACCAAGAACACAAAATAAAATTTAGGGTGTTCACACCTAACCATTCAGCTCAGCTTCAGTTTACTCCTTCATGTACATAAACATGTCACTTTTCTCACCTGCTAGTAATCAGGTGTGACCTTCTTTCCTCTGTCTCTCCACAGTATCCCCATTATTTCTCATAATGGGGTCTGCTATTTACACACAACTGACATGATACTTCAGTCCATGTACAGGAAAAAGGGCTCACTGAAGCCAATGGGTTTTTGCCCATATAGAAGTGCTGGATTAGGCCACATACAAACTCTAATTCATCAGATGTAATTATACAAAGGGTCATCTTTTCAAAGGTAAGTGGGCACTTAACTCTGGAAATCAATGGAAGATGGTTGCCTAACTTTTGAAAATTCCACTATGTGCCTACCAGCATCTTTAGGTGTCTAAATACCTTTGAAAATCTGGACCAGAAAGACATTAATGAAAGGTCCAATGAATGATCAGACTAGATGATCATATTGGTCCCTTCTGACCTTAGAGTCTATGAGTCTATAATACATCCATCCCAGTGAGAAGCGTTGTCGGTAGGAAACTAAAAGCACATGTATACACCCAGACTGAAGGCTGCTTTACATCAAAGGAGCCACTTTTGGCCCTTTTTACTTTGTAGTGAACATTAAAATCTGGACATGGACAAGGGGAGTAATGGCTTTTTCTTGTTTCAGTAATAGAGGTAGGGCTTGAAGTGAGCTGGAATGGGCCACTTCCCTAATGATCTCATCAGTTTATGCAAAACATAAGATTCCATTAGTTAAAAACTAACATTAAGTTTCTAGCCCTCTGGCTTTGAGGGAGACCTTTGGAATGTAAATGAATGCAGGGTTCTCTTCCTGATGCCAGAGCCTGCCGGCCTCAAACAATACTTCCACAAAAGATGTGAAATGTGCCCTTTCATTGGGCGGGGGATGTTACCTCTGAAGTTTAATGATAACCATCTAAAATTCAGCAAACATAACTATGAGACTGATTATTCTATTCCTGGTCTATCCACGTTCTGATAGGGGCCCTAGTGCCACAATATCGGAATAGAGTTTATGCGGCTGGATCTAGCATGAACATCCAGCTAATGTACTGATGGGGTTTGTGCTTTTGTAAAATCATAGACTGATAGACATTACAGAAGGAGGAAACCATGCGGCCGTCTCTTCCATTCACCTGCTAGTTGAAGACTGTTCCCCAGAGTACATTCTTCTCTCGAGTTTTGGTCGGTCCAGGATTAAATGATTGCATTCTCAGGGCTTCCAGGACTCACCTTTGGAGACTTGTCCACAGCCTGACACATCTCCTCACTACCGCATGTTTCATGAATATTGAAACCTCTTTTCTCCCTTTTCTTGATGTTTTCCCATTCCTCCTAGTTACACTCCTGGACCATCAGGGCAGGGCCAATGGCACAATAGCGGCGGCCAGGGAGGCGGAGGAAGAAAGTATGTGGATTAGCCCCCAGTCTCAGGGGAGAGCTGCTAAGGCAGAGTATAGCAAAGGGGTCGAGGGTCCCAGCACTCCCTATGCACAGACACGTCACCGAAGGGGGGGGACTCCTTCACCTTCCAGCGGGGCGAGTTTGCTGCTGTATTTCGCGGTGTGGAGAGCAGGCCAGCCGAGGGGAAAAGCCAGGCGCCCTTTAGGCTCCGGAACGGAAGAGCTGGGGCAAGGAAGGCTGAAGACAAACTAAACTGGCCGCTAGGAGCGGCAGTGAGTCTCAGGAGGACTGAGCTGGGCGACAGGGAAGCCTGGGAGGCTCCTGGGCTACCACCAGCCGGAAGCAGTCAGCAGACCGGGCTAGAACTTGGACCCTTCGGGCTAATGAACAGCCCCTGCTCTTGCGGTCCCCTGGCCAGGTGCTACATGCTATGGCCTGCTGCATCCCTGGGACTGATTATCTCGGCGGGAAACGCTCACCACTCTGATCTCACAGCCCCTTGACTGACTGTTCCTTCCCCTTTTCTCTTCGTCTTGAGGTGCCCCCCCCCCCGCCCCCACGAACACTGGTGTTTGGTCGAAGAGAGAAATGCAAACCGCGGACGTTTCCCATCGAAGCATCATCTCCTTCCCTGCCGCGTCTGCGTCCTTTTGACTTGGGACGCAGACGCCGATGCAAAACCGCTGGGCCCCTTGATGCCAAAGTCTTGAAGTCGCAGGAAGAAGAAAGAAGTTCGCCTCTAGCCACACCTCACTCTCCGCTGTGCCCATGTCAAACTAACAAAACCGGGCTGATGTGTTTGAGAGACAGACCGTATCCCTCTGGGAAGGGGGGAGTCCTATGGATATATGGAATATCTTCATCTTCAGTGAAAGGGGGGGGGGGGAGGGAGTTATTTATTGTGGGAAAACTGTGGGTGAAGTAGCCCCTTCTGGCTTAAAGTGCCAGGCGAATTTCTGGCACAGAGAACTTGTCTCAGATGCTGAAACCTCAGATTGGTTCTTCTGCATAGGAAGGTCCTTAGCCATATGCTAACACTGTCTCTTATGGAGATGTGTGTGTGTGTGTGTTACTTGCAATTGTTTTATGTTGTGTCACAACTGCCTTTAAGTCTGCTCCTTGGGGTTCCCTCTTCCCGTACTTTTTCCCCTTTCGAGGACCATGTTCAAATGTATCCCACTTTTAAGTGAAGCGGTTTTCCCTCCGCCCCCATGGAGTAAGAAAGGGTTTTGCTGAGTAACTCTCCCTTTCTGCGAGGTCCCAACAATCTGCTGGAAACTAGACACACATTGTATGCAGTGAGAAAGTTGTCAGAGGTTAGACCAGGGAGAGGGAAAAAAATCTCAAGCTGGTCTGAGAGACTGCAGGGCATCCAGTTCCCTGTGTGTCAGGGAAACACCTACCCTTTCCCCCACCATTTAAAGGAGTTTAAAACCCATCTGAAAAAGAAAGAAAATCGTTCCTCACTCCAGGCTTAAAACAATGGTGAGATTAGACACACATCATCCCGGTCTGTAGCTTTAGGAAAATATTGGCCCCCTTTTCACCTCTCAGGCTGTCAGAAAAGCCTTTGCACGGTTTTGTTTCAGCAAACCCACAAATAATGGATAGTTCCTTTCATAAATTGCCAGTAACACCCCATTCTTCCAAGGTTCTCAGAGCTCCCAGTAGTGGTTGCTTATGCGAGGACATCACCAGTTACAGACATCATCAGTACAGAACACTCTGTTATTTATTTAGACTCGGAAAAAAGAGAGCCTTGCTTATTTTCTTTAAATAATTAAAATGCATCACTTAAGTTCCTATTTGCTCCAGAAAAGCGTGGGAGAGTAAATGTTTTGGCTCTCAGCTGACAGTAAATATATCTTCATATCATGTTTTTATTTTATCATTTTTAATGCACACCCCTCCCCCCCCCCCCCACTTCTAGTCGCTGAAATGTTTGAAAGAGGCTCGGAGTCTACAGTACCTCTCTCTCTTTGCTTCAGAAGATCAAATGTATTACTTATCCTTTTTGCGTGTCTGATGACGGGATAAAAATGTTATTTCAGTCGAGATTTATACGGCTGCATCTAGGATGACACAATTTGAAAGTGCAGTCCGGGCTTCATAAAACTGGAGCAGTGAATGCAACAACAACAAACAACAACAACAACAGAAAGGGTTACGTTTTTTGTAGTTTACAAAATAGCACTCTGGTTACTTTTACACGTTTCCCGAGTAGAACAAAAACAAACAAACAAATCAACAAAATCCACAATCAGCGAAAGAAACCTGTGTCTAAAATAGCACTGGCTAGGAAAGCCTCGAAGTCCTTCATGTTTCATTCTGACAAAGCCACGATTTCGAGGATTTAGGGAGGTTTTCTTGCTCATTTAGGCCGAGCAGTTTGTTCCCGTTAGAGTATAGCATCAATTGCAGGAGTTTGTCCTGCTTTGCTGAACATGGAGATGAGCCTTAGGGTGGTACTATTTTGTTTTCTTATATGTCTCTGGAGATCTTGAATAATGCTTTGAGCTAGTGTATTTTAGCTCAACTTCAGTAACATCGGGTACCAGAAGAATAAATTAAAAGTATTTGCTTTTGAACATGCCGCCTTTAAATATTATCTAATACATTTCAAAGGGAAATGTATTTAGTAACATTATTGTCTTCAATGCCCAAATCAAATGTTACATCTCTCTTTTCTTGTAAAGAGATATGTTAGAAAGGAGAAACCTATTAAAAACAACCGCTACAGTTTACAAATAGTTAACACCATATTATGACATTAAATGACCCCTAAATTCTGCACTTTGTGCATCATCTGCCTTTCTTTGCTCTTATAGAATATTAAATCCTTACAATATATTATCCAGCTACAAATGTTGTACATTTAAATATCTGGAAAATCGTTCATCAGCGTTATCTGAAACATTCCCTTCCCTGCATTGTTCACTGGCTCTTATAATTTAACCTGGGGATGGGTACTGTAAACAGAATCAGTTTCTTGTGTACTAGTGCTTCTTGCTGGAAAGGGGGAGGCCAAATAAAGAAGGATGAAATCAACAAAATTATAGTTTCCTGAGAAAATGATATTAAAAAAAAACCATAAAAATCTATTTTCCCGACGTACCAAAAACAAAAAACAAAAACAACAACAAAAAAAACCCAACCCCCCCCCCCCACCTTGTTATTTACAGATTGTACCTAAAACCAGGCTCGATATTGTTTTAACAGGGATAACTGTGTATCTTCTTGCGATGTTTATTTGTATACCCTGTACACCGGCTAAGTCTGTATATTATGTATAATAAACTAATTCCGGCTTGTCTTGGAAAAGCAGAGCTCTCACTTATCTAGCTACCCTTCTCAGCTTTCTTCTAGAAGATATCTTATTTGTGTTATTTAGTTCTGAGTCTCTTTTTTCTTCAATTTTATTCTTTAGCTGTCACGGGTGCGTAGTAGATAACATTTTTAAAATACAACTGTTAGAAACCCAAGAGTAAAATGTTATTTTCATAACAATGGGCCATTTCTTGTCCTGATTTACGTAAACAAAATTCACCACTGAGCAGCAGAAGCTCGTTCCATGCGGGGGTCAGCACTGACAGCAAGGTATGACCCAATGATACTTGTTTAATTTGCATTATGAGCATTGCTACATCCCTAATTCCATGCACATTCACCTTCCCCATACTCGCTGCCTTCCCGGGTAATTATTTATATGGAAAGTTATTTCTTCCCTTAAAATGTAGGAGATCTGAGTAGGTAGCAAAAGAAACGGTGTACATCGTCCCATAAGGTGTGATTGTAATGCAGATCTCTGCACAGCACAAACTTCCAGTAAAGTGAAGGCGTCCCTCTCTCTCTCCACCGAGCTCTCTCAAATGCATGTTCAGACCAAAACTGGGGTTGGAACCTTGATGAACAGACGAGAGGAATACTTATGGGTCTGGGTGCAGATTCAAAACGAATTCAATCCCATAGACCCTTCCTCCACTCCCCCAACACACACACACAGACACACACTCTCTCTCTCTCTCTCTTCCCAAGAATACAGTGATAGAAGTGAATTTTAACATTCTGGTAACTGCTATAAAGACGGCGCTGTTTATAGAATTACCAGTGCCAGGTTGTGCGCAGTTACTGGGAGACTGGAAAGGAAATGCTTTTGCAGAGCAACGGTTTGCTCAGACTATTCCACGGTATTTTATTAAAGACTGGAAACGATGTTTTCCGACGGAAGAAAGAGCTGGTTTTAGTCGATTTAAAAATGTTTATTGTAATCCTGACAATACAGCTCAGCGTCACTCACAATCCGATACATTATAATATTAACATCTCCAGCCCCCCCCCCCCCCCCCACACACACACACACCCTCCAGAGCTGCCTGTACTGCGGCTGAATCGAGTCTGGTACCAAGTTACCAAAGGAATCAGATATGGTTTGAAACCGTTTCCCCCCCTCGCGTTCTATGGCAGCCTTTCCTCTCTACAATATCATGGCAATTAACAAATAACCTGTCTTAACCCCGGACAGCTGCCTGGGAGATTTTAGGACTAATTTCTCCCTCTTTGTCCTTTGAATCATTTCGGATCCAGATTTCAAGGCAGAATCTCAGGCTGGTCCAGTGGCCTCTTTTCCTTTATCTTCCAGACACTAGCAGGTTTGACAAAAGCAGACTCCCCTCCTCCCGAGGAGATGATGGACTCGTGTTTACACTCCAGACAGCCACTAACTCCCCCGATTTCTCCCTCCCTATCCCCCTTCCCCGCTCCCAATTTTGGCGTTTCAAGCGAACAAAAAAAAGCATTTGGTACCAGCACACTGTCCTATCCTGCCTTTGCACCGTGACACGCACGCAGCTCTCATTCATCACGTAGCCTTCTCCCGGACAGTTCCCCCACTTCGGCTGTCAGACGCTCCTCGTCATGTCATCTTCTTCCTCCAAAGATACCTAATCGGGTAGAGAACAAGAGATCAGAAACAGACACACACCCTCCTGGTATTTTCCAGTGGTCAAAGGAAGATGACCCGGGAACCCCGCTGAAGGGAAAAAACACCCATCTCCTGAGGCCCAGATGCTAAGCAGATCTCCCAGAGCCTCACTACTTAGTACATTTTAGGGACAAATCGCCTACTCCCGTCACCCCCAACAGGAAAATAAGGATCCAGACACTGAATTTGAATTAAGGGTCTTATCAGTTACTACCAGTCCTGGCTTTGCGGAAAAATTTAAGAGCGGGGATATGGAACACTTCTTGAAAAAGACCAGAACAAAATGTACTCAGATGAATGTATTTCAAGATCCCCTGCTAAAACATGTATCCAAGAGGCGTTATCCTCATTATTATTCGCAGCAAAAGTTTAGCGAGATTAGGAAATCTGTTTAATCTGTTTATTAATCATTTAAAGACCAGTAAATAAACTACAATCTAAAAATTATCATTGGTGAGTCACACAGTTGGTAGATTTTAATTACAAGCTAAAGTAATATGTGCATGTCAAATTTGGCATTTTTTAAATAAACAGGAATTGTAGGCCAAAACCCCGGTGAGTCACAGTGTTTAATAACTAACTCGGATCACCCCTGTGTATCTATATGTTAAAAAATCGTGATTGTTTCCGGTGTCAAAAAACAAGGATGTATGTTCTTAACGTGTTACCGTTGCAATCAGGGGCGTGCCCAGAAATTTAACTTTGATCCCTTTTGGAGGGGCACTTCTATGCGTCTCCCCTCCCCCGGCATGAGCTCGCTCTCCGCCCCGCCCCCCAACGCGGCCCCAGGGCCGGAGGAATTCTGTGCCCCCAAAGATTATTGGGGGGCGTGCCCCTGCGTGCCCCCCCCCCACCTTTGTGCACGCCCCTGGTTGCAATCGCATGTTGATTTCGACATTCCCTTAACGACCACCCTACAGATGGGTGTAAAAGTACCTACAGATTATCCCCCATTTCTCTACAATTGTGATGTGATACACCTTCCTGAATTTTAGCCTACATCATTTGAGACAGATCTACAATTGCAACCCTCTTTGTAGACAGTAGGAGAGATCTGTGCGGAATATAAATTCAAGAATGTAATTCTTGCTCAGACAAATAATCGGCTCCCTTTCAAATATAATTAATGTTTTGATAGTGCATTTCTTCCGAGAAATGGATCCACAAAGAGACACAAACTCTTAACGTGTGTGTTTGTATGTTTGAAACAGGAATGTATAGTGCCTGTATTGTGGATGATACAGATACTCTGCTTTTTAAAGCGTTGTACGTAGACAACCTTATTTATTACCTAAACTATTGGACGGAAGGTATAGGTGCGTATTACACAAAGAACACGTTTTGAAAACATTTTTTGTGAAAAATGAATATGTTTAGAAAACATCAGAAGCCGTTGTTTGTTTTCGTTTGTTTAGGATCAATATAGGGCTAGCAGAATGTAAGTAGTCTGCTTTGTTGTGTTTGTCTGTGCCAGGCGTATTAGTCTGTGAATAGAGTTTCTTCCTGATCTTCCTTTTCTCTTCAGGATATCATCCTGAACTCATCTCTCAGCCCCAGCTCCCACTGATCCCAATGGGTGCCCAGGGAACAGAGGAGAAGGCCCTAAAATGGTAAAACTACATAGAGATTGGATTTTTTGCAGCCTGCATCATGCGGGTGGCCGGGGTAAACTAAGTGTTTAAAACAACCGATGAATCATAACATCTGAACACAGCATATGTTAAAGTGTAGCTCACCGCATTGGGTATTTTCTAGAAATAATTCTCTCGGTTCTGTGTTATATGATCGTATGGTGCATTAGTTATAAATGTTTGGGAAACGAGTCGAACCTGATGCCACTGAAATCAATGGGCGTTTTGACATTGATTTCAATGGCATCTAACCAAGGTAAATTCGATTGTGTTTAGGACAGGAAGGCAATTGATATACTTTTCTTAATACCTACAACATGCCTGAATTCGGTACAAAATTATGCTATTGAAATAAATCTAGAGTTTTAACTCGAACTATAGAAATACCAGGCTGGAGTCAACGTGAAAAATACTGTCATTTTGCTAGGGAGTGCGCATCTGCATGTCCATACAAAATGCTAAAAGGGCCAGATCCTGCTCCCATTGATGTCAAAGGCAAAATTCCCGTTGATGTACATGGACAGAGGATCAGGCCCCACATCTGTACTTATATGCATTCAAGATACATATATATATATATATATATATATATAGTTTATCTTCTGTATTAACCCAATTCTTCAAAAACTAACTATTAAATAGAGACGCTGTAAAGTGTGGATTTTAAAAGGGATTTGATTTTCCATTTGTGTTGCTTTCAAGGATTAGCTTTCATGTATTCTTTTGAGTGCAAAGTGGGCCTGCATTTAGTATTTTCAAATTGGTGGCACTTTTGAAAACTTATTTCTACATTAAGGACCAAATACTGATTTTTTCCAGGATTTGGCCCATATGGTCCCACTTTGAAGGCTTTAGCTGTACTCAAAATATGATTATAATGATAGCGATGATGATTAATAATAAAGGTAAAACTCCAGTTGATTTTAATGAGAGTTTTGCCTGAGTAAATACTGCAAGAAAGGGCCCTATTTGAAAAGAAAACAGAGTAGAACTCTGAGCATCCCAAAACATGTACAAACCTTTCAGTCTGTCCTGAGAATATCGGATGCTCTGAGTTGTCTGTAGGTTGATTTTATTAAATAATAATAAAATAATTAATAATAATAATAATAATAATAATAATAATTAATACAAAATGCCTTCAAGATTTTTCCCATAACTTTTAGTCTCTATATCTTTACATAACATTGTACTGAAAGTTGTCTTCCTGGAAACTGATTACTTGGATGTTGAATATTCACTAAGTGTCTATGGATGAACATTATAATAACTCCATCTTATTTAAACCCAATACTTGTATCTGCCTTTTCTAGAAAACCTGTCTGAAATACCAGCACCTGGCAAATGTTAATAGCTATAATCTTAGTTCAATACAATGTTACCTACCTCGATCATTCAGATCCAATTAACCCGATGTTTACCTCCAGTGATCTGTGAACAAACAAAAAAGGGGAGAAATATTCACCACATTCTTCAGACAATATCTACTAAGATGTCAAAAATAAACTTGTTAACTTGGTTCTTAAGACAAAACGAAACCAAGAACCTTGATACCTTTATGGCTTGCAAATGGTCTTTTTGTTCAGGATGGACTAACATTAAAGATCACACTTACGTTCAGAAAATATTGTTATTTTTCTTTAATAGGGAAAATTGGACTCCCGCGACTTAGATCTGTGGTTTTTAGAACTGGGATGGAAATTGGACTGACACCACTTTGCACTTTAACAATCAGATTTCGTCAGGGTATAAATTGTTTGTTTAACCCGACAGCTCCGTGCACCCCGTCGCACGCTTTGCACACTCATTAAAACAATTATTCACGACCTGTCGAGTGTTTTCTAGTTCATTCACAGGAAAGACTTAACTCTATAAGATTCAAGCATATACCGCCAACTATACCAGAGAAAGAGAACGGGGGGAGACTTACTTATCTACGTGAGTGATCATCTAATGCTATGGCATTTCACATCTACAGGTTGCAAGAAAGCAGTTGTTCAAAGTCAAAGCACTAATATTTTTAGATTGCGATTTGACAGTTAGGCAGGATCATAAACAAACGATTCCACACTGGTTTCATTTTCCAACCTTTAGAACAGTATTGATATTATAATGCTTATCCTTACACACTCTTCTGACAAACAGGAAAATTACCTACAGATGTTAATGGCAGTTTTGGGGTGGATACGTTGAAAGCTAGCTTGGGAAAAGTATGAATTCGCTGTCTATGCAAAATAAATAATTCATTCTTGTCACAGAGTCATAGATTCCAAGGCCAGAAGAGATCACTGTCATCATCTAGTCTGACCTCCTGTATAACACAGGTCATAGAATCCCTCCCCAAAATGCCTATATACGTATATATCCAATCTTGATTTTAAAAAATCGCCAGGGATGGAGAATCCTCCATGACCCATGGTAAATTGTTTCAACAGTTAATTACCCTGACTGTTAATATTTTTGGCTCGTTTCTTATTGTCGAATATGATGTTCTGATGACTACAACAGGAATAATTTCTCCTTGCTGACAAGGTTTTAACTTCCTCTTTACAGCTCGTTCTATAATATAGAGTGGGATGGGTATTTGGGGGACGAATCATATTGCCATTTGTAATATTATTCTTCCCAAATTATAGAAATGTACGGCAAAAATGGCTGAAACGTTACTCCTGAAACAGCCGTAAAAGAAGGCGCTACTGTATCTTAATGTTCATTTTAAATGAAGCATTTTTAAAATTTCCATTTCAATCAATGATGCTTCAGCTATTGAAAGAGTTCATAGGAATAGCCGCAACACCTTTTTAATATATTAAAATATGAAGACACAGAGGTATCTAAAGCATCTGGTTACTATTATCCACTACTGTGATATTTTAATGCATCTTTTTATTAAAAAAAAATCAGCTGATGTCTACTTTACATATTCATATTACCCTAACTTATGAAATTCTATCTGCGAGAAAGCTCCATAAATCAGTCTATTGCTAGGATCGTATTTTAGATTTACAAAGGAAGGCGGGAGACTAGGGAAATAAGACAAAGTATAATTCCCGTGTAATGTTTTCAGTTCCACCAAAACATTTATTTAAAGGAGGTTTTTTTTAAAGTATCTAAAGATAATTTATCTTTATTTCAAAGTAAAACCCTGAATGCAACAAGAGGTTTTATCTGAAACGCTTTCCTAGTTGCTCCAAAAGCAAGCATGTATAAGTAATTTGTTAAATTTATTGGATTGCAATAATCCACTATCAAGTTTGCTAAGAATGGATCTGTCAAGTGTGTTTCCCGGCATAAGCTCTTCCTTTCAAACCAACCTGGTATAATAATCAGGAGACAAAGAAACCGAAATATGTAAGTAAATACCTAAACCTCTGGATAAATAAACACACTAATCAATAGGAAGCTAGCCAACACTTGTCTTTTTGATAAAGAGACAATCGATTTTGCTGTTCCAACTCGCAATCTGCACTATCCATATTTAATTATTAGTATTTTTAACTCCACTGATTTGATCATCTAAATAGTGTAAATAACTCCTACCCTTCCACCTGGTTATAAATTATATTAATGATTTGGCAAGAAAGGTGGCATTAGGATTTTTCGAGAAGTAGACAACTTTACCAAAATATAATAAGCAGCTGTGGAAATAATAACATGATTACTCAATGCTGATTTAATAATTTCATGTTGAAAATGTACCCAATCTTTACAATAAGAATATCTTTTCTAAAAGCAGGGAAATATGTTTCTTTTAAAAGATCATTGACACTTTAGCTCAATGCAATTTTGATACGATTTACATTTGTTTCTCATTAATTCATATGCGATTGTATAATGTTTGATAACAAAAATGCAACTTCCATTTCATGTCACTGAGATTCCCCTTTGAAGACGCATAGTCAGGAAAGGTGCATTCAGAAGAACGAAATTAGGTTTACTAACCGCTATGGCATTTGAAAATCAGCTACAAGATATAGCATGAACAATTATTAGTTATTATCTGATACATTTGATTAGATCTATATTTATTCCTTGAACAGATCGATCTAATAATCTGTAAGCAAATAATTATTTCACTTTTTGTTTAGTTAATGTATTCAGTTAAAGAGTGTCCTTGGTGGAACTGACGCCTCTTTGGAAATGTGTTTGTTTGTGTGTTTATGTGTGTATGTGTGTGCGTGCATAGGAAGAAGGTAATGGCATCTTTACTATAACATCACTGAGATTTTTACCTGAAAAGGACAGTCGAGGTGTATAGTACTTGTATTAAATTCTCAGAAATATTGTAGATATTTGGAAGAGGCAAATTTTAACAGCAGGAGTTTAACTATTTTACATGCGGTTAAAATTGTATTAAAAAAAGATTTGAGCCCCTCGTCGAATACTCTGAAAAGCAGGGTGGCTTTTTTTCTTTTCTTTTTTTTTTATGTACAGATTCTAACAAGAATTTTTGACTGATAAAGGCAATCTTATCTGCCATTGTATGTAATCAATATAACAGATAATTAAACCTTAAATATCGTCTATCAAATCATTTCTGGGTGGAAATCCTGGCCCAGTTGAAGTCAGCGGGGAATTTAGCCCAGGTCTCACCTACAGAACTGAATTTTTCAGACTCAGCTCTAGTACAGAATCACGAGAACAAACAGTCTGCGCTCCACAAATTCCTGCTTCACAAAACGTCGGCAGATCCGAAGGAAAAGAACGTCTCTCTTTTCACATGCTCATCTCACCGGGCAAAGGATGTCTACTGAATGCAGGGCAAGGGAAAATAAAACCCACAGTCCGTCGTGTCCCTGCCTTCTTTGCAGTCCCAAACCCCCATTGACCTGAATGGGTCAGATTCGCTTGAATAAGGAATGCGCTTTATGTCAGTCTAAACAGTTAAGCGGCAATTTACAGTTTACTTCTTAGGGGTTGTTTACTAATATTTTTAGTGCAGGATGACAAATGTAAGATTTTTCTCAGCCTAATGTGTGACGGCATATCCTAAATTACTAGTTAGATTGTTCTGCTAGAATTCAGAGCAGCTCAACATAAACAGGGGGAATCTTCTTTCAGGTATTTTAATGTGCCCATAGGAATAATCAGACAAAAATATTTTTTTAAAACTTTGAATAGTCTTTCTTCATCTTGCTGATTAATAATAGAAAATATTGTGCTTCCTGTCTTATTTGATAGCCGTGGGAGAAGTAATTCTGTGTATCCACCACTCCGGTGTTTTTGATAATCCTTTCGTTAAATTAAAACACTGGATATATGCAACATTTCCCGTGTTTTGTTGCAGTGACTTGCTCATATGCATTGATATTATATCGTATTCTGTTAAATGGCATTGTAAAAGGGGCAAGAAGGCAGTTGCTTAGTTGCTTTAATACATTGTTCCCATATTGTTGTCAGCTCACAACAAGAAAAATACAACACGAACAGTTCCCAGCTGCGGTCAGCGAAAGGAATGTATCTTTAAGCGAATGTGAACTTTGCCTGAGAACAGATCAGCCAAATTACTCTAAGAGCCATTGCCAGATTGGTGATGAACAGGGAAAGAAAACGGGCAGTACTCCTTTTTAAAACGTCTATCACCGGGAAAACACAGTTTTATCAACAGGCAGATAAAGTGCTGAGATCTGAAACAGGCACTGTGTAAACACTAAGGATCGACTTTTTTTTTTTAAAAAAAAATGGCTTTGCTCTACAGAGTCAATTTCCCTGGCACCTGAAAATCGAACCTGTATGTGTGTGACAAACAAGGAACTCCAGTTCTCCTGTTTGACAAGAGCGCCCTCATCTTGCTGCTTTGAGAGCAGCTCCCAGGTCAGGCATAGCAGACTCCTCGCTGCTTACATTGTATCTGAGGTAAGTATAGCATATCCATAGCGATATCTATAGCTATACACATCTCGATCTAACTCTCTGTGTCTATCCCTATCGCGGTCTCTCAAACAGCAACTTTGCGCTGGATGTGAAGATTGAGATAGCTATAGTGATCGATAGCTAAATCGATATAAGCGTAAAAATGTAAACCTATAGATCTCTAAATCCAGACTCATTTTAAAGAAATCAAGAAACGTCTTATTTATACTTTACGGAACCAATTTAATCATGGGCAGGTTTCTGCCAAACTGTCAACAATTTGTCAACTCTCTGTAAAGCGAATTCATTCTTTGCATATAAATTGCCCTGGAAATTGTACACTGCTTCCATTTCCTGCAATGGGAATGGGGATAGCCACCCCTCAATACTTCATTACCATTTGCTCTGATTAAATTCAGCAGGTGTCTTATCTCAGTGCGTGTTGGTAACTTAAATTGGTGTATTAAAAATTAATTATTTTCATGAGATTACAAATTGCCGGAACAAGGGAATTCAAATCATTAGCAGAGTCGGGCATGATGCATTGTTCTTTTCCCCCAACCTTCTCGAAGGCATAAAAACAAGAGCTTCAGTCAATCTAGAAGCAGTTTTTCCCCCTGGAGATACGATCAAGTTTGGCAAATCAATGGATCGAGCAGGACAATATTGTCACCACCCACTCTTTTTACGAAGTACAGCACCGAAGTATCTTGAAATCACAATATCTCTGGCATGCAGAGCACAGCGTTTCGGAGGGTGGGAGGACGAGCACAAATGCCTTGGTCTATTATAAAATAAAACCCCCTCAGATTCTAGAGTGGAGCTTGAAACTGTCAAGTGATTAATTTTCCATTTCTGGGGGCAAGCCTATGCCTGCTGGTATTTTATATAATTCTTTTCAAAGTCTCCATCTTTTTGCTCATATATTTTTGGCAGTGGAAGCTTCCTGTGCTTTTAGGGAAATTAGCAATATTTACACCATGCCCGAAAGGCGTAAAACCTCCGAAAAACCCATTTCCATTTGTAAAACCTAAAAGTTAAATTTTGTTAATGTTTTTTTGTTTTTTTTTTTGTTTTTATAAACACAGTCCGCCCCGCCCTCTACCCCCCCCCCCCCCCACATATCGAAACGACATTTGTTTTGAGACTTCGATTAAATAGCAGCTTTAATTCTGGAAGCGGAAAACACGTATTAAATTGTTCAAGCTAAGGAATACTTCTATTTGACAATGTGATCGAAAAGATCATTCATGGCGCAAGATCTGCGTGTAATTATTGCTGATATCAACGAGGACAGCGGTTTTAAGATTACAGAGGGATAAAATGTACACTCACCAAGTCTTCAGGAAAAAGTATCGCGACCACCCTTGAGTCCGGACTTATTCTTTTCTTGCAGGCACAGGTAGTTCTGCACAGCCTCTTAAAAAGCCAAACAAAACATTGCACATGTGTCACTTCCTTGGCTTTAGTCCTCTTAACTAAAAAAAGAAAGAAAGAATGTTAAAAAATAAACTCCTATAGATTTACGGCTAGAAGTGACCAAATAATGAAGAAATGTGCGACTTACCTAATTCAAATTAAAGAGCTGGGGGGGAAGAGGGGAAAGGAAACCGTTTGAGGAAAAAATCCTAACTTCGGGCACAAACAGTACAGATGTAACTGGTGTTTTCAAACTATGCTTCAGTCGTGCAGACGAGCTGGTTATTATTTAGGTAGTAGAAAATAATATGTGTAGACAGAAGTCTGTCATGTACTTTAATTCGCATCACAGGGATCTGTCTGTGGGGAGAAGTAGTGGAGGTTTGCTTTAACTTCACCTACCCTGCTGGCGGGAAGGCTTCTTGCTGAGATTGCTGAGCAGGTTTTCTTTCTGGAGGGTCCCATCTGTCTGGAATAAACTGCAGTGGAGTTGAGGGCAGGTTCTCCGGTGAGGTAGGAATGTGCAGGAACTCCGCCCTCTGGGCACAGCCACACAAACCCAGCAGAACAGCCACAGCCAGCCCTAAAACCTCTAATGATCTTCACCTTCACCCCTGGCTAATCCAATTCTCCACCACTTTTTGACCCGTTTACCCTGGCACCTTCGACATAGGAAAACATTCTTCCAAACGAGAGCTGTCGACATACACATCTGTCCATACGCTACTGTGAACAATTATATATATAATACATTTGATATATGGGTGTGTATAAGAATATCTATATATATAATATTTCCGTGTCTATATAGGTAGTGTATATAAGAAAGAATATATAAGGGTAAAGGTATATATTCACTTCTATATATTTAATTCTATTTTCCGATATGAATATCGAATTAAATACATAGAAGGGAATATATACATCTATTAATTCTTCTGTTCTTAGGAAAATAGTATGACCAATAAAATAATGCGGGCACTAAAAATAACAGTGGATCTTCTTCAACACTTTATTACCAAAGCAAAACTCTCATTGAGTTCAGTTATGGAATAACTGGAATTCAATGAAATGTGCCTGAGTAAATGAATAAGGGCTGACTGGGTGTAATAGCATAACGGGTGGTGAGGGGGCGAAGAAAACCCCCTCTGAATACTTTCTGATAAATCTTAATCATCATGCAAAAGAGGTCACAATGAGCACCATATAGTCCTACCAAAACTTTTACAGGGGTCAGACATTTTTTAAAGGGATCATCCAAATAATCGTAGTATTTAGGGTAAGATTATATGATTGTTTATTTGAATTTAAATGATGTTTGCTCATATTTGTCCTACAAAACACTTCTGATTTTAATGAATCTAGTTTATGGCATTTAAAATATTTTAGAGAAATATAAAATATTTTAAAGAAAATATAGAAATAAAACGAGATTGCTTGCTTAATGTCCGATTATAAATTTGGGCTGTGTTTTCTACTCACACCAAGCCGCATTACCACTCAATAATTTTTTCTCCAGGGCAATTTTTTAAATTTCACTTGGAAGTTTCTTTAACGTGAACTCTACTGACAAGTGTAATAATCCCAAACACAAACTAGAAAAATAGCAATAGCGTCTTCATTCTAAAAAAAAACCCCTTAAACAACATAAATAAGGAAACGCTAGAAAAGGCCTCTGGTATGGCTTGACACGTGATAAATAATTTTTTAAAAATCAGTAAAAGTTCTTAAAAGTTCGACTTCAGACATTCATATGTCAAAAGTTTATGGAAACAAATATCATATCACATCATTATTTGCTTGAAGGAAAAAAGTGCCTTAAATTCCATACCAAACTGTCATATGTATGTGTGAAAAGACATCTTGAATGAACAAAAGGGTTTAACTTGTTGGATGGGAGACTGAGGTAAATGCAAGACAAATTTTGGGCCTTAATGGACCTGTTACCGTATATTACTGTTTTAGCACTTTTCCTCCCTAAACCATTTTCATCCCAGGTGATATTTATATGGTAACTTGCTTAAACTACAAATCAAACATATTCCCCTCCCCGGCTTCAATTGGAAGAGAAAAAGTCAATAACACCTGAATCGCTTAGACTGCAGTTTGTCACTGAACCTTGACTAAAGCATTAAAAAGAATGAGCGCTTGTTTAAACCCTGTCTTGTGGAAGCATATAGAAAAATACAGTTGTTCCACCTTTTCTCAGAATTATTATCCATCACGTTTACCTAATTAATTAATGCTTATTAACCCCCCCCCCCCCAAAAAAAAAAAAAAAAACAAACAAAAACATTGATATGACGAGATTATGCTTTCAGCAGATCTGGCTTCTATTTTCAATCCTCGATACATTATCGGCGTTTTCAAGAAAAAAAAATGCAAATGGAATAACACCTTCAAATCGTGCTATTGAATTTCCCACAATATGCAACCAATTGCAAGTGTTAAATAATAAATCATGTCCTTTGTCAGCTGCAGCAGATGCCATCCTTTTAATTTGCTTAGGTAAAACTATACAGAACGGGGACTCCACCTTTTAACAGTTTAAACGGACACAGATTTTTTTTCTGGTCAAGTGTGGCTTCAGATTTGATTGTTTCGAGGTCTTGTTATTTTTAGTTCTTGCGATCAATTATTCTTCGCTGCATGATCTCAAATTGCAACAGAGTGAAGAATTTTGGGAGAGTTTCTGGGTTTCAAAGTGGTATAATCCCTTTCTATTAAAACAAAGCGACCTTTTTCTTACTGTTATGATTCATTTGAATTGCTGGATTTAGAATGGAAACCAAGAATATCCGCGATTCCTCTCCCTCTCCCCCATATGTGCTGAGCTTGCTGTCCCATCTCCTCTTTAACCTTTCACTCCTCTCTCTTCCCTCCTGATTTGCTTGCATCTGTTTGTTTAGTTCTTATTTTCAGAAGATCTTTTTTTCTCTGTCCTAGTGTCGTCAATATTCTGTTTTTAAGAATTTAGATTTGCTTTTGCTCCTTCCCCTTTCTCCCCCCATCCCGACTCTTTAAAGATCAACTCTTTAAAGTGTTTGCCGATAACATCTCCGGGATAGAGATTATTTTTCATTGGGCCTATTGTGAGAAGTAGCCGGCTTATTGCATTACTGCAGAACACATTTCAGACTATACAATTGTAACAAATGAACAACGTGTCTTCCACGGACTCACCGCGGGATCCAATTAGTTCGTAAACCTTTTGCACAAGTTTTCTAATTATTTTCAAGAGTTGTGGCTTTCATAGGATTTCTTAAACTCATCAAGAAACTGATTCTTTTTAGGATCAAGTACTGCATAAGAAAGTAGGAGCATTGCCCCCTTAAAGCAAAAGGATCCATTCCCCATCAAACGAAAGATACTTAGGTACGTACGTTTTTATATGCTAGTGGGCTTCAGTAAATATTTATCGCTCGAGGGCAGAATGTGAAAAAGATTCAGTTTACTGCTTCAGATTTAAACTCAGAATTATTTTTGAAAATCTTAAAACATTGGCATGCAATCCATTACATCATGTGACCACCTCAGCAATACCTTTCACTGCAATATACTGCAACTTCAGCACATCTTTATTAGACTCTTTAATCGTGATGGAAGGGGAGGGAAACAGCCATAGGAACAATAAATGCTGACTAATAATTATGGATATTTTTACAAATATTTTAAGCAAAAGTGTTTGCAGCATTAAAAGTGTATATACTTCCTGAACTGTCGGGTTTTTTTTTTAAAAAAGGAAAGGATTGTGGTTTTATATGTATACACATGTATTCTATCTAGCTATATCTAGCCATATATAAGCCGAGTACGGAAATTAAACACCTTATACAAAATACATAGAAATGTAAGCCATTTATATGCCTTCAATTGACTTAAAACAAAATTAACCCTTTCAGAAGAATTATTCATTGACTTAGTTTTGGAAATTAACACAAAGTAAACATGTAGAAGTAGTATGTATATTTAAATTATCTCTTTTATACATTTATATATTTACATAAGCTTAAGGAGAAACGTCTGTGACGCCTTTAATTTAATACATAGTATTGTAACTAGGGCCATATCGTACTAACAATTTTTAAGCGGAACTCCCCATTTAAGTCAATGGGGGAAATCTGATTTGAAAAACAAAACCAAACAAAACTAGTGAACTTAGCTTTTAATTAAATAGTCTGCTCCTTTAAAATATGGAATGTAGATGTAAAACAAATACAGCATGAATTAAGAAAAAAGGAGCATGTGAAAAATGGGGGCCTACCTAAATAGCACTCTGAATTCCCTATAGCTTTAAAGCCTTTTGCATATTACTTCTATTTAATAAAAGAGACAAAAAAACTATCAAGTATATATGAATTTAGCCTATTTTTTTTATTTCTGTGTGTTCATAGTAAACATTTTTGTAAGTGACAAACACGGGCATATGACCACAGTATCACAATCAAGAAATTTAAGACGACATTAACAATCACTCAAATTTATGCGGCATTTGCGCAACACAGGTTACATATTTGCAAGGTTTACCTATAAGTACAATAGGTATTAACATTTCACTACATTTAGAAAAAAAATAAAGGTGACCTGTTAGTGACCACATACATCAAAATATACACAACACAAACTGAAGGCAATCATTAATTTTGTCCCCTTCTGATTCAAATGAACGGGCAGTGCTGCAAACTGAAACAATGTCGTTGTTGTTGTTTTAAATTACTTCGTACACTGAGTGCATTTTCTAAAACCCAATCTTTGGTCTAAAAGTAAACAAAAATTAAACAAAAATCAGCTCATTAAAGAAAAGGACAAAATAATAAATGGCCAAAATGTAGTTCTTGGGCATCTTTTACTATTACTTCTGCTTAAATACAAATTACATTTTTAATGTTTTTCATTGTTTTAATAAATTTAGTATTTTTTCAAGGTCTGCATCCACCAACATATCCATGATAACTTATAATACTGCAAACATGGAAAATCTGGAGGTTTTTAGTGATAGACTTGTCATATTTGAATAAAAAAATTGCAAAAGCAGTCACTATTTAGATACACATTCTACTATAATTTTGACTTCCAAACTTCATAGTCTACAATGTAATCTCCCCACATTGCACCTTGCTGACATTCCTCACCTTGCTGGAGTAATAAACAACCCTAAAGACTGAACAAACGTACAGAAAATGGGGGACTTAATAAAAAATACCTGGACTTTTTTGTTTTTCTTTTAATTATCATTTACAATGCAAATGTGTGTAAAATGTTCACTTACAGTCTGGTCCCATGGATGTTAATGTATTAAAGGGTTTGAAGAAGACCCCTGATTCTGATGTGTGAAATAATCAGAAAGTCCCCCGGAAAGTCCTGTTGTAAAACTTGGCAAAGAAGGTCTTAAGGACTCACAAGGGAGAGTGGAGGGCGCCTGCGGAGACGTGGAGGAGGAGGCTGCCCTGGCCGTCATTGAAGTGCTGCTTTGAGAAGTCATTGAAGGGTGAGGAACATGGGGGAAAAAGTAACTTGTCTGTCCTGCTAGAAGGTTCACAGAGCACGGGTTTAGGGAATAGGTGCCAGAGCAGGGGACTGACAAGCCACATGGCACTGAGGCGGCCAGAGCTGCTGCTGTGAGGTGATGAGTGGCATAAGGTATCTCTCCATTGACTAGTCTATCAACACTTAACCCATTCGACGTGGAAAAGGAGTGGTTGTTTCCCAAAGAGTTTTGAGTCAACACTGAACTGTAGGGCATGGGGTGGCTGGGGTAGGCGGACGTGGTCCCATTGTAACTCAAAGTGCTGCTGGCCCGGGGGTGGTGCAGGGAGAGGAAAGGGGACATAGGCCAATACAAAGATCCAGCCCTATCCATGAATGTCAGTCCGGTGGAGGTGAGGCGGGCGCCGCGCTTGAAAGCCAGCTTGGCCCGGGAGGTGGTGGATCTCCGGCGGAGCTTGCCAGTGGTCCCCCCGATGAAGACGTCGTCGCTGGAAGGGTCCAACATCCAGTAGTTCCCTTTGCCCGGGTCGTCGTAGTGGCGGGGCACCTTGACGAAGCACTTATTGAGGGAGAGGTTGTGGCGGATGGAGTTCTGCCAGCCCTGCTTGTTCTCCCGGTAGTAGGGGAAGTTCTTCATGATGAACTCGTAGATGCCGTTGAGGGTGAGGCGCTTCTCCGGGCTCTGCCGGATGGCCATCATGATCAGCGCGTTGTAGCTGAACGGGGGCTTCTCGTACTTGCCGTTCTTCTTCTCCCCTTCCTTCCCGCTCTCCCCTTCCTTGCCCCCCTCCGCCGCCCCCTTCTTCTCCTCCGCCGCCGCTTTCTCCTTCTCCTCCAGCTCGGCCGCGGCGGAGCCCGGCTCCCCCTTGCCCGGCAGGATGTCCTTGGCCACCTCCAAGGTGCCAGAGGTGGTGGCCGCCGCCGCCGCCGCCGCTGCCGCCGCCGCCGCGGGGGGCTGCAGGAGGAGCTGGCCCTTCTCCTCTTCCTCCTCCTCGGCCGGGGCGGCTCGCTGGGGCTGGGGCTGGGGCTGGGGCGGCGGCGGCGGCGGGTGGTGATGGTGGTGGTGGTGGTGGTGATGGTGGGGGGGGGGGGGGTGGGGGCTGTTGTGGTGGTGGCTGTGGTGGTTGTTGTCGCTCTGGACGGCTTCGGGCACCAGGCTGTTAATGCTAAAGGAGGATTTCGGCAGCATTTTCACTTCCTTCCTATCTCCCATGTCCAACATCACACACTAGTCGGGGGGGGGAAAGTCGCCGCGGCCGAGGGAGCAGCGCGCGGGGTGGCGGCGGTGGCGGTGGCGGCGGCGGCGCGGGGCGGCGAGGCGGTGGCGGCGGCAGCAGCGCAGTTGGACCGCAGTCTCCGGCGCGGGCAAGTCATGTAGCAAGGACGGGAGCCGCCAAGGAGGGAGAGCGGAAAACAATCCCGGAGCGGAGAGCCCCGCGCCCCATCAAATCACCGCCCGGCTCAGGACTGCGGCATGCTGCCCGGTCCCCCCGCTTCCACCAGAGCACCGGGGAGGGCGGGGGGAGGGGGGACGGGGCCAGCGGCAGCCGGGCGGGTCGGCGGCGGAGAGCAGCAGAGATAGGCAGCTATAGAGACAGCTTTAGCCACAATTAATTTCAGAGCTACAGACACGCACGCTAGGGCTGTAAAAAAATTTTTGGTTTAACCTTTCCCACCGCTCGGCCAATCAGAAACCTCGGCGTGCGGGAGCGTCTCTCTCGGAGCCAGCCAATCAGGACTCCGCTCTCCTCCTCTTCCCTCACCCCTGCTCTCGCTCTCGCTCTCCCCTCCTCCTCCCCGCAGCACCGCCGAAGCCCCTGCCGCGCAGGGATACCAGGAGAAGGACGCATCACCGCGGAAGCTCACCTTTCTCAGCCCTCTCTCTCCCCCACACTCCACTCCTCTTATACCGACATCTCCCCATCCCACTGTATGGGATAATTTTAGTTTCATGCCTCAATATTTTCTCTAAGCGACTAAAGTTTGCTCCTACTATTTTTTTTTTAGGAGAGAGAGGTGGGGGGGGGGGGCATGAAAGGGCAATGGTGGTGCTGGTGCTGGGAGAGGAGAGGCACTACTTTGCAGAGCCAAGCTGCGTCCTGCGGGGCGGTGTGTTCTTTTTAGGCCCCTGGTGTTGATTATTTTTGACTTTTTAATACATCAGTTTTAAGGGACAAATATTTTTGGAGCTTAATTTAAAAAAAAAATGTTTTGGGAAGGTTTGTTTCCCCCCTCGCCCCCGGTATAGTTTGCCCTCTTGGTTTATGTGCTGTTTCTTTTTCTTTTCTTTTTTTTTTTGGGGTGGGGGGGGAAGGGGGAGAGAGAAGGAAAGATTTACTCACAGCCCTCCTTGCGTCTCCTCTCCCGGAAAAAGCAGGGCTAGGACGTGATCTTGCTCCAGGGGCACTCGGGGTCCTGCACATCGGCCTTTCGGGGAAGAAACGAGCTGCAGCTATTTCCACCCCATTATGGTGCACTTGACACTCGCAGTCCTTTGGGCCATTACTCTCTTGTTTGTTAATCTCCGAAATGTGTGAGTTAAAAGGGGGAGAGCGGGGTGGGGGGGGGGGGCAGAATGAAGACAAGGGAATGTACAGAAAGAGAGAGAAAGCGAGAGCTCTCAGACAGAAAACAATTGCATGTTGTAGGGATTTGCCTCTCCTCGTAATTTCATTCCCTGCGCCTCCTCGCCACTTTAAAGTTTCACTTGCGATCGGAAATGTTCCCCACCACTCGCGCTCCACTGGAAATGCTTCCTCGAGGGTGTTTATTTTTAACATCAATGTATAGCGCGCCTTGTTATTTGGTTTCCTCTTCTTTTCACCGCGTTTGTTTTCAGGCGGCAGAAAGTAGGCCATGTGTAGATATGTATATATTAAATAGCTATATAATTAATCCACACACTATTTTGTTGCAATTTGTTGCCTTTGTTTTTGCGGTCCGCGATGTTGTGGTTCTGCTGTTCTTGTTCCTGGTTGGATGGGAAGGAGGGGGGAAGAGGCTGAGAGTTTAATGAGTTGGGTGCTGCTGGGTTAAATGAAATGATCTTGTAGCGCTCCTTTCCTACTAATGTTCTTTAAATAAATACGATGGGAAAGAGGAGAGTTTACGGCTAAGATTTCCTGGCGATAGGAATTCAGTGTTAATCATCCAGATCAAATCCATCCTTACTCTAGGCTGGAAACACACAGCCTTTTTACTGAGGAAGCAGAAGGGCAAAATACCACCGAGGGAAAATATATGGATCACATTAAAAACAAAGCAATTTAAAAAAGGGCAACAGACATTTACTCTCTCTATATTACTGCATAAATATCTTACACTTGTGCTTCTTCTGTAGGATTATGGAGGTTAAAAGAAAAGAAGAAGGATGTAGTAAAAAATATGTGAAAAGCTCAATTCTAATATATGCAGTTCATCCTATGGAAACTCAGGTTAGAACTCAGTTAGCAACGTGTGTGTGTGTGTGAGAGAGAGAGAGTGTAAATAAGAAGAAGAACAATTACAATTGGCCAATAATAAACCATTGCAACTGGGGATGGCATGAACTCTGTGCATTGGATTAACCTCGAATGACCTTACCAGAAATGTATTTATTTATCCTATTTTGTAACAGGCCGCTACTGACCAAAAAAAAAAAAAAAAAAAAAAAAGTCAATGGTAAAACTATTTTTTTAAAAAGAAATGAGTTTTTTTTATTTTTAAGAAATCGTTTCAAATGATAATCATGTCCATGCAAAGCACTGTATCCAATGTATTGGAATTCTTCAGAAAGTGTGTGGTGTGGACAATGGCATGATCCTCTGATGAGACGGGGTAAGAGGAAAGGTAAGATCTATGCATATGATAATGATGAGGTACATTTAATATGTATTATTATGGTGCCTGGGATCCCTTTTGGTTGGCTGGGCCCAGTGCGCTTTCTTAGTCGGTCTAGCATGTAATGATTCGGTGTAACCGGATTCTTGAGAAAGGACAGGTTACGTAAACATTTACTGATGTGGAGTAACTATACTATTTGTACTCTGATATGCAGGAAGGAAAGTGTTGATTAACACAGAAGAAAAAAAAAAGCGAAATTAGCTGATTGCATGCTCATAAGTGCAAGCTGTCATTGAACTGCTTTTAAAATAGACACAGCTGGGTGTTTGTGTTGAAAAATTTCTTGTGTTTTTGCTAATACTGAAATAAGCATGATTTTGTATACCAAACATTTTCAGATCATTAAAATTTGTAATCTGTGCTGGTTTTAAACACAAAGAAAAGAAACAGATTCATTTCGCTGTAAAATTTGCTGATATTATATTAACTCAATCAGGTCTGTGTAAATGGTGCGTTGTGCCTTATCAAATCTCTTTGATCCTTTTAATACACAAAATGCCAAACGTGTGTATTGTTTGTTAACATTGAACGTTTTATTTAAATCCCTGCTCTGCAGCAAACTGGAGGAGATCTCGTTTAATGTAACACTGACATCGCCTGTTGAAATTTTAATGCTCTGAGGGGTTTCTCAGGTCAAAGCTACGTTTACATTGCCTTGTGACCGAGGATGAAAATGTAGCAGGGAAAAAAATAAACATTTCATCTTATTGCTTTTCTGAACACGGGTTTAATAACGAGAGAAACGTGCTTTTAAAATGCCTAATAATCTAAATTTAGTGTCCAACCATTTGTCATGGCTGCAGAATAAAGCATTGTACCCAAATTTAGGATTTATTATATTATTTTTTGAATACCCTGGGTATACAATTCTCCCTAAAATGGAAATTCTGCTTCCAAAATGTAAGACGTATCTTTCTAAGGCCGTGAAGGTTTTATTCATTGTTTACAGGACACGAAAGGATATGTAACAGAAACCGCATCAATTATTATCTCTGACGGACTTTAACTTTAACTGTCTAATTTTTTCCTCCACAGAAAATTCTCAGTTTATAGAACTGTACATATAGATATTTACTTTGGAAATGCAGAATGTGCTAGTCTAATGGCCAAACTCTTTTCTTAGACCTGACCCAGGCAGCCCTCCCATTCGCTTCAGTGGCAGCTTTGCCTAGATCACAACTGAATAATGACCGGATGATTTGACCCCAAGACTACGGCAAGACTAGGCGGTGTTTTGCGGGTGCCTAGAATGGAAGTGCTTTCTAAACTGGAAGCCCATGTGGAATGCCTGGATAGGAGAGTTTGGAAGAGTAGTGTTACCTGCGTGAATAACAGGCGCAAAGAGTGTTACTCAGCTCTTTGTGTGACGTGTCCTCCCGTCTGCGGTGCACTCATTGTTGGTGTATATTCACCTGGTGTACACATTAATTTAACGTCCTGAACAGATCTACTCATATGATAAGGAACAGAATGAGAAAATGGAAACCGGTGTCTAATGCAGAAGAGAAAGACTTTTCGAGCTGAAATTCCGCGTGTCCGTACTTTCCATACAGTGCTTCGATTATGTATTTGGCTATTTTTGGCCATTTCCCTTTATTCTTTATTTATTTTAAAGAACCAGGTAAATCATACCACCCAGTAACCGGAATGAATCCAGGTACGGTGTAAACGTATTCTTCATATGCTTAAATTGTACGCTTTTCATGTCCCCTCTCCCCCACAGAAGAAGGTAGAGATACCATAGTCCAAGGGTTTTACAAACTGGTAAAATGTAATGACAGCTTAAAATAAATGAGAGTTTCTTCAGCCATGAATAAAGGGCATTTAATAACCAGGCTTCGGTGACATCATGCTTCCATAAAACGAGCCAGAACACTTCGTTTTAACGTCCGATAATGACATCTTAAATACAATCAAGTGCTCATGTATTCGCCCTGTTGGGTGTACGCTTCTCTCATTTGTTTCACGTTCCCTGAACAATTAAAGCAAACGCTCCTTGCAAACCAACGGTTCATGCACTGATCTCTTGCTTCTAGGGCATTTCAGATCTGTGTGTAGCAATGCACTCACAGCAATAGGTGTCAAAGATTTTGAAGCTAGATGGCGAGATAGATACACCGATAAATGTACATATACAATAATATATAGGTGTCCTCTCTCTAGCTAACTCTCATGCAATCCTCAACAGCTGGTAATGGTGCTAACGTTTAGTGATTAGAAGTTACTCTATTTAGCGTGTTGTATCGTTCTTCTGTGCGTTTTGGTTACAGGTTATACGATTAGGTTTGCGAGAACAGTAGTGAACTAAACTTCCCAGTGAGAGGTCTTCACACCAGGGAAGTGTTACTTTGCTGCAGCAGCCCTGCCTCGTCACTCATTAGGAAGCTGCAGGTTGTCAGCCGCTTCTCTTGCGCGCACACGCGCGCGCACACACACAAATCCACAGCACTAAAACTAAATTAAGAAGCCGATGATTAAGACAAGCGTCTGCGAGGCCTGTCATTTCAGCATCCTTCCATCATAACATTGTGGCACAGGGAAATTTTCTTGAAAACCCTGGAAAAAAAAAATTCTATGGGAGAGCCTTGTGTTTGAGATAGCATAAGTGTTAACTTCAAGTGTAGACCGGGAGCGACTTCGGATGCAAGATAGTAATCCACAGAGGAAATGAATGCTGCAAAGACCATTGGGCGATCCAGGCACTTCCTTAAACTCTGGTAAGTATTTCTCCAGTCTATTGAATCAGGTACGTAGGCGCAATGCGAATCAAACTGGATCATTTGGAAATCCACTGCAGCGTTTCTTCAGGAGACGTCGGGGGAACTCCCCCTAATGATAGATCTGCAGTGAGAAGTTCCTAATGGTTGACAAATGGTTATTGGCACTGAGAGCCCCTTTAAGGAGAGCAGCACATATTGTGCCGAAGACCCTGCAAGAACCCTTTAGATACAAACATTTTAAGGTTTTTTCCCTCCGTTGTTTTCGGGCCACTGGTGTCATTTCTCTCCTTGGCCCCACTTTTTAGACACCCCTTCCCCCACCCGCCGCCGAAAGGGTGAACTCCTCCGGCTGCTAAATATTTCAAGAAGAGCTAAATTTCTCATTCGCTGATCTTTTGAGAAGCTGCACGGTACCATAAAGAAAGAGGTGCCGGTAGGGCACTACGTACTGTATAAGGAGGAATCTATCCCACTCCAGGAGAGATAGCATTAAAACAATGAAAGCAATCAACCATGTTTAAAGGGTTCCTCTAACGTTAAGCTTATTTAAGTTTCCAGTGTGTGCCGGGGGGCGGGGGGGGGGGGCAGGGAGGGAGGGATTTGGAAATGGGAAACCATTGCTGTAGGGGACAGAAACGTTTATTGATGTGAGCGTGAAACAAGATAGAATTAGGGGTGACAGAAACAGATATGAGTAAACATTATAGCATAAGTTACCCACTGCGGGTATACAGAGTAGAGAGAAATCTAAATCAAATCAAATTAAAGCTAGAGATCCGACAGGATACGTTAATCTTATCATATTAATAAGTGTTTGAGTGTTCACAAGTTGGCACTAGTTGAGTTGCTCGTAACTGAGACAAAATATTATCATATTTGCATTAAATATGGACTTTAATGTTAAGATCTTGATTTAGTTTTCTGCACAATCCGAATTATCAATAGTATTTTATGCATCTGTCTACAAACACAGGCATACATTATATATGCTCCACACTGTACAGCAAAAGTTCTTGCTGTCTCACAAGGGAAACACAGGAATAATGATGATAGTGATGGTGACGATTGATGATGATAATAATAATAAACAGTGACAATTACTTACAGAATCTATGTAGATGATAACAAAATACACAGGAAAATGTAAGCAAGTTCAGAGTAGCATTCTGTGCTGCACATTTAAAGAAATCGCTTTACCTCGGTGATCGATACCTAAAACATGCCTGGCCAGAAAGTTGTATTTATATATAAGATTTTCTTATATATAAGTTTTCTCAATTTAGCATCTTGAACTAAATAATTGGAGATAACATATGATGAAAATTAAGGGACCAAGAAAGATTTGTTAAAACTCAGCGGTCTATATCGAGACCTTTTGCAGCTCCTGGACTACCCTCTGGACAAACACACACGATCGTCCTTTCAAAATGCTACTTTGAGGCTCCTAAAACGTAATATTTTGGAAATGACAAATATTATGTTTCACGTTTACAGCTGTAGCTAACCCAAGAGAAATACCTGACCCATTCGTCCAGTCCCCCTCCCCCATCACACACTCATATGCCCTCTCTCTCTCTCTCTGCGTTATTTCATTCTAACGCTGTTAAAAAATAGGCTCGTGGGGAATTTTCGAATCGAGATGATGCTCCATAGATCTCTTCGCATTATACCTGGTCATTTCAACTAGCCAGATTTGCTGCAGCTGTTGCATAGCTGAGATGGCTCAGCGCCATTCGTTACAAAGCAGAGCTTAAAGATTTTTCATAAGAGAGTTCCAATCGGGTAAACTGAGTTATGGACCCAGGTTTTTAGGCCCTAGAGGAAGTGAGTATTCTTTCTCCCTGCAAAGACAACATCAAACATACAAATAACATAAGCACCCAAAAAGGCACTTGCAAGCCAGGTAATAAACTTTTTCTACACTTTCAAATACAACTTCAGCTTTCTCTATGCCTTGGGTTTAAAGGAAAGCGCTGTGTGTCTGTGTAAGATGCCTGGTTCAGACAGTATATGGTAACTGGAAATCACAAGTACCAGGATAGGATTTACCTTAGTTTGAAGGATTTAAATTGTATACGTACCGAATCTTGATTGCCTCTTGGGACTACTCGCGTGAGTAAGGCTACCAGGATTTGACTTTCTGTATACATTAATATCAATACCCTTTATATGGGCAGAACGGTCTCCATGTTTTCTTCCTTTCTTGGGGGGAGGGCTAGGGGAGGTGGTGGAAAGACTCTTTTTTTGCTATTGTAACTGCTACCATTTTAAAATAAGTTTCTTTGGGAAGGGTTGATCCCATACCATAACAGTGGGCGTCTCCGTTTATTATTTTAATAACATGAGATGTCTTTTATATAGAGCCTGCTTTATTTTGTTGGTGGGTTTGTTTTGGTTTTGCTTTGCTCCTTCTTGAATTGTTCTCTTTTAAGCCCCAGCACAAACAAAAACAAACAAACAAAAATTACTGGCAACAAGTTAAATCCCATTTGTGTCCCACCCACCAAGCATGGACCGTGCTTCGCTAAAGACCCGAGTTTGTAGTTTTGCCTTGACGTTAATTTGTCCAACAAAGAGAAGCGGCTGCAGACAGACACTCCATGCAGTGACAAAGTAGAGAGGAAAAATATTGAAAGAAACAATTCCCCAGAGACCATTCTTCTTTGTGTGTTTTCTCCTCTCCACCTTTCAGATGGGCCACGCGCCCATACACACACACACACAGGTTGTGTTTCTCGGGGAGTTTTTGGAAAACAATGTTGAATGTTGTTATTTTTCAGAGAGACATCTTAAAAAAAAATAATAATAACTCGGGAGCTCAGGAAACTCAAGCAAATAAACTGCCCCCTTTGGGTACTGGCAAAATATTATTCGTAAAGGGCTTGTCTTAGAAAATATTTTCTGTTCTTAGTTCCAAACACCAATAATCATGGGATAGTCTGAAGATTTATATGTTGAGGATAAATGCCAAATTATAATTAATACAACTATTAGTTTAGAGATAGATAATATTTCTTTTTTCCCCATGATCGGTACAGCTAATCTTTCTGATGATATACCATTATTGTATAATAGATCGGCAATAAATAAATGTCATTTTATCACAGATGGATTCCACCATTTTGGGGTAAAATACAACTACATGGATCTTAAATTAAGCAACCCAGATTGTAAAGTATTATGCTTATTTTTACTTTCAGATGCAAAGAATTGAGAACAATGACTGCCTTCGGGTCTGGCCATTCTAAGAATACATAAGCAATATCATTTCATAGAGTCTAACAATTGGCAAATTACGTTAAACTTGATCTGTTGTTGTGGATATACGTTTTGTCATAGGAAATTCAACTGTGAGAGGGTTTGTATCATTCTTCGAGATTTCTCTGGCATCACCCTATTACAAATAACAGTTAAGGTCTTGATTTATTTGTGAAATTATATGTGTGCCTCTCAGGCTTATTGCAGCAACGCTGAGCGAAATAACCGCGAGCTAGGCATCGTTCTAATATGCATTATTTCCATGCGTGAACAGTTCATGCATATATTTATGTGTCTATGTATCTATAGTGTATACCTACAGATATCCAAGTAGCTCTTGGAGTACCTTTGGCGTAATCGACACCAAAAAGAACATAAGAACAGTATACAGATAATTGCTTCAATTGCTTGGAGGAATGTAATTGGCGTTATATTTTTCTGTTGCACTGTGTCTATACCTAGTCTCCCTTGATAAATATTAAAAAACTGAACTGCTTGTCTCGACATGCTCCTGTGTTTTGAAGCCCAAGAAGCACAACACAATCATTACAATAAAGTGATCAAACCCTATTATGCATGGAACATTTTTCTGTTTGTGTACTGCCTTCTCTTTCGAAAAAGCACCGCCTTGAGCAAAGTGACCTGGTCCTGTATGCCTTCTCCTGGACTCTCAGATTTTAAGACCCAAAACCTTAAGGATTTACGACTGAAAAATGTGATTTCCACATATCAAAAGGGACGAGGCTCTCTTTATATATTTTAGAGAAGGGTACATTACTTCAGAAACAGCAAAACAGGAACAGAGCTGCAATTTTCAAGAAAATAGGATTCCAAAATATAGAAATAATAAAAAAGTAGCAGAGACGATGTATAATTCAATCAAATTACAGAAAATTGCTTTAAAATCCAGAATAGTAGCGATCTATTATGTCTCTGTTTTATTAGTGACAAGTACAATTACTCTAAAATAAAGAACACTGGTGAATATATAATTGGCTGTAATCATGTTAGTGTTTGAATAAAAATGACGGGAACATTTAACACTTTGACAACAAAATGTTCAGAAACAACTTATTTATTCAAACAGTTTTTATTTGCATCCACGTGAAGGAGAAACACACTTTTGCCTATGAGAAATCAATGACTTTTCCCTCGCAATAAATAAATATCTAAAAAAGAATATTAATTATTTTACTACCCAAAGCTTAATACAGCCTCCTGAGTATAACTACATTATTACTGGTTACTCGGTATCCAAAGGACGCCATCTACAGGAAAAGATCTTTATGCTTAACACAAATCTAATCGCTGATTAACTCAAAACTCAAAGCTAATATTCCTCTTTAAATTCTGCTCCGATTATACCCATAACAATGATCACAATATTTGCTTCTTCCGATTCAGTTTGTTAACAGTTGACATGATCTAGGAATCTTCTAACAGGAGGCCTCTTCTATGCCTGAGGTTGATGTGAAATTAAAAGCAAACAAGCAAACAAAAAACAACCTTGAAGAAACCTTGTGTCTTGATAACACAAACTGATTTCTTGTTAACAGAAAGGATTGTTCAGTCAGTCGCTAGAAATACAGGTTACAGTGTCCAGATTTCTGTGCGTGATGATGAGCGTGGAAGAATTTTTATAAGAGACTCCAGAGCAAAAAACCCAAAACCAAAGTGATTGAAGGCAGCCTATGCAATGACTGTGCCATATGAGAACTAATACTGCTCGCCTCTGATTTAATCTAGTTGCTCTTTGATAACATATATATAAATACCAGCTACACACCGTCGACAGACTAATCTGTTCAGACAATAAATACCTTGCCCCCAGTGCTTAGTAGTTATGGGTACAATTCAGTTGTGTCCGCTCAGTTCTGAGCCCTTGCTGAGAAATCCAGAGAAGGAGAAAGAGTGCTGCTTAATATTTTGATCATACAAATAAACCCGTGGAGTTGGTTTACGGGCAAGACCTCGGTGATGTGATTCAAACACCCTCATTCAAAAATCAGAGAACACAAGGGGAGTTTAAGCGAACTTTTCAGACTTTTCTTATTCTGATTGCCTCCGATCACGACAATCGATTTATTTTTCTTTCTTGTCAAATATTTGCTCCTTTTTAGTCATTATTAGTACATACAGGATCCGATCCTGCATTATCGGAAGCACCCATTGACTCCAGTTTTGGGAGCACCAAAGAGACCCCTGAATTTGCAGATTGAAATCAGTCCCAAAGATTCAATTAAACATTTCATTTGGAACGTGCAATTCGTTACAAATAAAGCATCACACGCGTGGTGGTTTGTTTGTTCCAGATCCAGGGCATAGATGACTTTTGATATTTAAATTGTGGATTATACTTTACATTAGTGTTATAAGGCAAAGGTCAAATTTGAAAACGCCTTGGAACAATAATTCATAGATCAACAATTGTTTTTAATTGGAGATATGTATTATTTTGAAACCTGGTAAAAAAAAGTTCAGACTATTTGTGTCTGTTCTCCCAGTTGATCTTTAATAGAAGAAGGTTGCCCAGACTCTTTTTTCTCTCCTTCATTATTTCACTCCTGTCTAAAGACAATGAATGTTCAAAAAGTGGCGGACTTTGCAAAAAATATGAATGTTTTAAAGTAAATAAAATATTAGTGGAGGAAGTTCCCCTCTCTCTCCAGCAAACAATAGTGAACCTGGCGGTTACGTTCCTTTTTGTTATGAGCAAAGCTAGTGGCTCCCATTTGAACTAACAGGTCTATCATTTCTTGTCTGCATTTTATTAAACCGCAGATGTTAGCCTTTTTCTACGTGTGTAGGCTGCTAATGCCGACCACTTAACACAACAAAAATGCTCATCTTTCCAGCCTTTCCCAGGGGAAGCCGTGGGTTTGTGCACCGTTCCCTTTAGTTCCAGGACACAACCTTTTGGGGTGGAGAAAAGGGGAGGGAGCTGGTGGAAACGGGGTAAGTCTAACAACTTTTCAGCGGGAGCCCTTGTTTCTCCACTTTTTGATGCCAGTCATTTCAACTGGTGTGTGAATTTTCCCCTCCTAAAGCAGTCAAAGCACACGTTACTATGAGTTACTCCACAAATATTCCCTAGAAGAGACTCTAAATCCTGTGTCTAGAGGAACTGAGATCTTTAGCTAACCCTTCCCTTTCCCTGTTTGTAAACTTCCACCACGCCACTTCTTGACTTATATGAAGGAAATTCACATCACCTTCTCCTATTATTGGCCAAGGTTTTATTTTAAATCGCATTTCCCCCCTATTGTAGTGTGGGTTTATGGTATTTAATAATGATTGAACATAAGCGGTGACCAATTTTCTCATTTTCCTTCGAATAGCTTAAACGTGTAAGAAACACAAGGACCCTCAAACACTTTGAATAACCAACACAAAAATGTAAGGCCAGAACATGCACATGGATACAATCTCAATGTAAAAATCGGCGGAACTTCGTTCCCCAAGCACTATACATTATTTCAGAAAGATGATTAACCGCTCAGTTAAAAATCGGATATTTTCGTGCTGCGGAGATCCAAGAACTTTCATTGTAGCATTATAACTTTTCATTAAAGCACCGTTGAAACAAAAATCCGGAACCTACAACCTTGATCTGAACTGCACCAGCGACATCTCGTGATGGAGATGTGCTACTGCAGCATCTGAATTCAACGCACTTCGCCTCTACTCACTGCAGGACGGATTTCTTTTCATAAGTCACTTTCCAAAGCAGCAAGTCGATCCCGTTTCTTCACGGACACAAGACGTACTCTATCAGTTAGCGTAATAAAACTGGCAGGTGAAGTTTAGTGAAGATCCATTCATTGGCCCGTTCCCCATTTGCAAAACGAATACAAACTTCTTAAAAGATTTCGGTTCTGATTTTCAAAGCATTAAGCACTTCTTCGTGTATCGTTCCAAAGTTTTCTGTACAAGCTAAACTATCTGCCCCTCTAACCTCTGTAAATGTAACAGTTTTCTTGTTTACCACTTTAGGGTGTTTTTGCACTAAGGTATTTCTGTAATCAAGGCATTGCAATAGAAACATTTAAACACTCACACTTCTATTTCTCCTTTTCTGTGTAAAAGACCTACACTAAAACTAAGAATCAAGAACGATTAAGGAATCACCTATATTTCCCAGGTATAACAACTAAGTGGCAGCATCATTAAAAAGGATTGAACAAAGTGTATAATAATAACTTTCCGGTAGTTATAAGAAAAATAGGAAATTTTGACGCATTCTTGACTAAATGAAAACATCCTATTGAAGTATTAGTGTCAGCTCTCATTAACCACTGAAATAATCTTTCCCCTTCGGGTCTATCGATTTAATGAAAACCAAAATAAAACAAAAGCAAACAAGTAAAACCAAACCAAACCACAGCCACTTCTTTATTCTGTTATTGGAGTTTGATTGGTTGCATTGCAAGGATCTTGACAGTCTTCGATCGGATTTTAATACATTTCCTTATGCGATAGCACTTTTTATATATTTTCCTGTCCTTCCCCAAAGAAAAGTTAAGAAACTCGGCATCTGTCTTCAGTCCTTTTTCATGAATAGACGATGCAGTAGCAGCGAAAGAGAAGGCTTTGAATGACCATTTGAAAACACAATGGATAAAGAAGTCCAGAAAGGTAGTTATTGGCATGCTCAGACAAACAAAACAATTCAGCGAAGGCACAATAGTTCCTGCAGTTCAGAGCGCAAGGGAGAGGGCAAATGGGAATTGCAGTTGTTCTAACTTTAGGGGTTATTTCTGCATCAGCTTAAGTGCTAACCAGACCTGATCCAGCTGCTAGAACTTCAGCGCCATTCGGCTACAGAATCAAAGAAGAATATGGTCATGGGCACCGAAGAGGTGTGCAACTAGGAAATAACAAGCAATAGACGGAGTGTTTAAAGGCAATCAAAAGCCCTTCCATCATCAGGAGGCTGTTTACCATTTCAAAATACTCATTTTCAAAGTAATAAAGCAGAGAAAGTTTTGAACCACAATGAATGCTCCGCAAACATATTTTTAACTCGCTCGCCTACACCAAGCGTTTACCTTGACAATGATCTGTGTGTGAGAGGGTGACATAGCCGCAGAGTAAAGGGGAAGGATACAATGTTTGAATACACGGAAACTCGAAGGGATTGGAAAAGAGGTCGCTATATGAACTGAATAAGGGAGTGGGGCCATAGAGACTGAAAGAAACAAATGATTAATCGGAATTCAGTTCTCAGATGCTGTGACAGAAAGTAGAGATTTGGACCAAATACCAAGCACGGAACTGAAGCGAATGCCTATCCTGATATTAATTTGCTTTTAAAGAGGTAGAGCTAAAAATATCTGTAACTCAGGACGACAGAACACAGCGTTCAGGGCGTTCGTGGGAGAGACAGAATATGTGCCCGCAGTTCAACCATACAGGGCCCGATCCCGCGTTCCGGGGAGCGTAGCGTGCAACGACTGCAGAGTGGGGGACAAAGTTCCCCACTCTGAAGCCCCGGGTGCATTCAAGAGCGGACTGTAAATACATTCCCACCAGTAACAACACCGCCTTCCTGCAGCGCCTGAACGGAGGGGCTGCCTCTGTACCTTTCCTCTGCAACAAGCGCCATCAGCGTTTTAACTCCAACTCCAAAGGGAACCTGCAATTATGATTCTCTCCCCCCCTCCCAGCCCATTCTCTTTTTTGAAGCGGTCGGTGGGGAAGGTTATTTGGATCGCAAGTAAAACCAAACCGGGGGGGGGGGGAGGGGAGGGAATGAGGAGGGGGGAAGGAATCAACCCCTTCCATTTGCTATTTACAAAACTCATTGTCATGCTGCACTCAGTTTCCTCTCCTCGCTGTCTATCTGGGGGAACTAAATGTGGGGAAGTGACTGAACCAAAGACAAAGCCAATGCAGCTGTATTTGAGTTTCTCACACACTGGCAAACGTGCTCCTGTCTCATTATTCTCTACGTTGTTGTTATTATTATCATACCTAATGTGAACATACTCTGAAGAGAGGTACTTGGCGGCAAACAGACAGAGAGCTCCAATTTAGAGATTCCTTTAGGAAGAAGCCAAAGGCTCCTTTTTCCCTTCCTGCTTGGAACCCTTGGCAGATAACGCTGGTAAAAACGGAGACCTGTAATTTGATTTTTCTCCCGCCTTCGTTTCCCACTTCCCAGAGCAGCAGGTAGATTTTACTGTCTAATATCCCAGCTGATAAACTTGCCGTATTGGCAACCTGGGGCAGCCATGGATACAGGAAAATATTGTCGAACCCCTGACAACCCAAGAGGGGTCCCGTTCGGGCTGTGGAATGAAAGGGAATCAGTACATTCGTTCGTCTTTTACTGTGCGGTGATGTGCTGAGTGGAAAAAGTGTGACAGATTTCCACAGGGCTAAGGCTATTCAAGTCCCGGCGCCCACTTCCTTTTGGACTAAAGTGTGGAACTAAATGTACAGGACCATCACGTACTGGAACGTACTGCTAATAAACAAGATATGCTCCGAACGGCCTTACATGACTTTATTGCTGATTATACTACGGGTCATATGTGGCTTGCCTTTACGCACGAGAATAATTCTAATAGCACTTGATCTTGTGAATAAAATAAACTGGACCTGGATTTACATATAGATTGAGAGTCAACTATGTTGATCAATTAAGCTATATCCTAACAAAAAAAAAAAAACCAAAACAAAACAAAAACAACAACAACAAACAAACAAACAAACAAAAAAACAATACAAAGGGCCCTATTCAGTAATCCGGGCCCAAGAAAATTTCCCAGAGACTCAAATAGTGACTGGCGGTGTGAGGACTGCCTGGTCGATTCTTTTCAAATGAATTTCTGAAAACAACAGAGATAACTTTCCAAAGGGACTAGGATATACTAGGCGGTATCTATCTATCTATCTATCTATCTATCTATCTATCTATATATCTATCTATGTTGGTACCTGGGAAGCAATTTTTGCCTCCAACACTGTTAGGATAGTAACAGCCACATGTTAATAGATCAACACAATGGATACTTCAGCATCCTAGGCTAGACAGGCTCTTAAGTGATGACTGATTAGATTTCTTTTTCTTTATGTAACCAGTCTTTACTTCAGAGAAACGTTGGTGGGTTCCCTCCCTGGAAGAAATCCCTTCCCATTCCAACACGTGCAGGGAGAATTCAGAAACCTGACAGATCAATGCAGGAGAACTCGATTGCAATTCACTAGGGTTTTTAGTCCACTGAGAACCTATGCTCTGCGATCAAACCTACAGATACTGTCCAAGCTGTCATACCCAGAGACTAAATTTCTTTGGAATGAGCATCTAAATAATTTCAGATTCAACTAACACCCCTATCTCCGCTGCTTTTCTTGAAATGTCCTAAAACAGCTACTCTATGTCGCAGCTATGCAAGTTTGAAATAACACATAACGTCAACAATACACACATTTCTAATTGGGTTAGTGATGATTTCTCAAGCCGGGGGTTCTATAGACAAACCCAAAGCCTAGTTTTAGTTTTGGTAACACATCCCCAAAGTATTCTAAAAACATTAATTTTCTAATCAGGTTTGGCGTTGTCATACTTTGCAAACAAAAAACACCTGCGAGCAATACACAAAAGATTTATTATGCCACTTCTACTTATCTGAGCAATTGTCAGATTCCAATTCACCCTTACTTTAAGGCTCTCCATTTTTTTTTTTAACGTTCATGACTTTTTTCGTTAAAAAATGCTCTTGGTTTTCCATTAATGAAAAACAGTGCAATCAATTGTTATTTTAAAAACAATATTTAGAGGGGAGAGCAAGTAATAACAGCTATTTTCCTAGTCAAAGCATTGATTTCACACTTGGTATATTTCCTGATAATTGTAATCATAATAGCAACATGTAAAAATCAAACACATAAATGCATTAACTAAACGAAACCAACATTGTGACCCTTTTTACACCTTTTCCTGCCTAATTTTCTCGTATGTTTCTTACATGTGACATTAATTTAGTCCCTATGTTAGTTACTAACACCGAAAATATGTAAACATCAAAATAATCATGTATTTGTCTGGAGTCCTTTAAAAAATAAGAGGAGTTTTACAAACTGGGGAAAAAAGCAAAGCAGCCGGGTAGAGTATGGTTATTGCGAGTTACCATGAGAATAGATTTCGGTTTCCCCTTTTCTTTATCCTCAGTACTATTTCCTAAACGAATAGATTATTTTCATATTCTCCCACCCAGCATGTTATTACCAGAACTCATTTTATAATCTCAATGCAGAGCTGTGGTCTGAACTCTTTTATCCCCTTCTGTCCTGCATCAATCTGCTTTCAGGCTTGTTAGCTTCACTAATTTGTTAGACACAGTTAGAAGCGCCAAGAGCAAGAAGAGAATAGTGACAAGGTCAGAGAAGTACAAGCCAAGTTAGGGTTTCACAGGGATGATAATAAGGCTTCCACATTCATGCATCAGGGTCACCTCGAAGATGGGGAAGGAGGGAAATAACAAAAGACATAATTCAGTTTTTGTGTGTGTCAGAGATTGCATCTGGAATAGCACATGGTACCAAGGTAACACTTTCTCGCTGCAGTTTCAGAGTCCGCTCTGAATTGCCTGATTTTCTCGAGTTTCAGTTTTTATTTTTAACTAAAACGATTGTGGGCATCAGTGTCACAGGTTAGGTAACTGGCAACAGCTTTCTTGATGGTTGCAATGGACAATAAATGGAAAATGACCTTAGACTGATCGAAGATTCCTACAAATAAAACACGCTTGATATTGAACTGTATTACAAAAGCCATTGATTATTACTTTGACATATCATCACATAAATATCTTTCAATTTAAAGATTAAGATTCCGAAGTTGGAGCTAAAGCCAGCGGCCAAACATAAGTCCAGGATTTGATTTCAGTTTACATAAAAAATGATCAGTCCTTCACAATGGGAGTGGACCATTTCCTACAGCTGTAGAATTTGGAAGGGGTTCCGTCTCAAAAAAGCCGCCAAATATTGCTGCAGGGATCGCTTTCCACTCCAATTCTTTTCGATTTTTGTCTTAAGTTAAAATCCTCTACTTCTGCCTTGCGTGAATGGAAAAGGTAGAGCAGTTTTAGAGAGCTGCACTCCATCAGTATGAGAGTAGAAAATGCTAAGAAGTTGAAAAAACTGGTCCTTGGAGACTGCAAAATATGTTTCTTCAGGTGTTTCCTAGCCTCTAAAACCTTTACTGAATATCAACTCCTACTGCCAGGGCTTCATATGTATCCTCAGAAACTTACATTATCTATCTGTTTCCCTACCTCTCCATCCTTCTCTCAGTGTCCTTGAGCCACGTAGAAATTGGAATAGCTATAGTCAAAGTCTTTAAAAGTGTTGCATATTTACAGTCATTGACCTCTCCAAGCTATTTCCTCGAGTTCCATTCAAATAATAAAAGGGACATTATTATTAACATAACATTGACATAACAACAACAACAACAACAACAATAATAATTAATAATTAATAGGAGCACAGCTTCAGAGTAAACTTGCCCAAGGCATTTTGTTTAAATATGACTAGTTCTTAACATGGATATAAGTAATGGAAGAGTGCATTCCCCTCCCCTTCTCACTTCCCAATGCAAACACCAACTTGCTTTGTCTCACTTCCTTTCCCCTTACTGAGAGGAAGCGTGGCTTATACAGAAAACATATAGAGATCTGCATAGGTGAAATTCCACCAATTAATCATGAGGAGTTTAGTAGGAGAGCTTTATAGGGTGATGTGTGGGACCACATTTAACTATTGTAGGTGTCCAGACCATCACCTTCCCTCCTGCCCCCTAGATCCTTTTCCAGAAAAATCCATGGAAGGGAAGCAGAGGGATCAGAAAACTGTGATGTTCAGCAGATCCTCAACCCAGCAGATCCTGAGGATCCATGGGGAAGGTAAACCTCAGATGGGAGGATGAAGATGGATTTGTGGGGAGGCCTTGCTCTGCACTACACTGTGCCTGCTTCCTCTGGCAGGACAGCTTCTTCAGGGCTCAAGCATCAAGGACTCCCATAGGGCTGTCCACATGGACCTCCCCAAGGCTAGCCTGAGATGAGCTGGTTCCACTTTTGGTAACACTTATCCAAAATCCAGTGGACCCAGGTTAGTAGGTTGGACAGGTATTTTGGGACCAACATTCTTACCTTCTCTGGAAAGTTAGGCCTTAATGGAATCATAGTAGTTATAGATGGAAAAGACTCACCACATCATCAAGTACTTGCCAGCACTCCCAAAACCTTGGGTAGCAAAAGGAAATACACTCAGACTCTATAGAACTACAGCTCAGTGGTTGATTTGGTTACTGACGTGAAGGGTTTAGTTCTAGCCAACTAATACTGGCTTCTAACAATAATACCTAGAATTTATATAAAGTGCTTCAAATATGTTAGCTAATTAATCCTCATGATAGCTCTATGAGATTGGTGTTATTGTTTTCAGCTACATTTTATAGATAAAATGAGGCAGAGAGGTTAAATAATTATAAAGTTTGTAACCACAGTTACTTTATTGTTTTCTCAAGTGAACTATTTTAATTGAGGTATTCACACTGCTTTGTAAAATAACTTACCACTTGAAAGCTATTGGGAAGTTTTAAATATATAAGAATCATTTCACTGACTGCCTTCTTCATCAATGGAAAAGAGAATTGTTTACTCTTACCATATATTTCATATGATTGAAATATATCTTTTAAAACACAGTATATATTTTGAAATCCATGCATGCAACCTGACATTTGAAGCAGAAGTCTACATGCTATATGGGATATGAAACTAATGCCTTTGATTTTTATTTATTTTTGTGATCTAAATTTTACACTTGGCCATATCTGCCATATACATGAAAAATACTACATGCTGTGAACTGTACCCCTTATGAAATTAAGACCTGTGCTAGAAAATCTCTTCTTAAGACCAGCTGCCAGAGGTGAAATCCTGGCCCCATTGAATTTAATGGCAAAACTCCTTTTGACTTCATTTGGGCAAAGATTTCATCCCAAATGTGCAATATTTGTCAAGCGTATGGTCACTATGGGACTAGCTTTAAATATTTGTTTATATTTGAAGGTACCTCACAGTGCTTGCAAAACAAAGACAAGGCTAGTTAGCTATTCTATAATTTGTAGTTACCCAGGACTACTTTACTTTTTACTACTATTTACTTTATCTTGGAGCAACTATTTGTGAAGCAATTTAGCACCAAACTCTGCTACTTTTATCCACACTGTACCTGATTTTCCTCTCAAATACATCAGCTTAAATCAGGACTAACTCTATTTAAGTAAATTGAGTTACATTAGTGTAAAACCAGTGTAAATAACTAGAGAATCAAGTCCTTTGAGTAGTAAATTACACCACAAATAGTTCCCTTGATTTCAATGGGACTTATCGAGGAATAAATAATTACATCAATTGACTAAGGGTGTCAGAATCAGACCCTTAATGTTTGGACAGGGGGGAAAAGTGGTTTACAACAAATATTTAAACAAGGTTTATTCCAGGTTGCATTATCCCAGGCAATGTGTTCCAAACTGGTCACCTGCCATAAACAACACACAATCAAATGTGCTGGACCACAAAAACAGATCCTGTACCAGACTCTCCAACAAGTCATGAGAACAGTTAGCTACAGATAGATTCCTAAACAAAGCAATAAAGGGAAAACCGATTTAGATATTTTTCAATATTCTTAAACAAATGTTTTTAAAATTTGTTAAAAGAGCAACATTTGAGTGTAGTAAGGTTGTCCCTTTAGTAGAGTTCTACAGTCTGTACTTTATTATGATAATCAGAGACCATTAGTCATTAAATCAACCTGCACTGCATGCACTAGATCTGTGGTTCTCAAACTGTGGGTTGGGACCCCAAAGTGGGTTGGGACCCTATTTTAATGGGGTTGCCAAGGCCAGTGTTAGACTCGCTGGGGCCAGAGGCTGAAGTTGAAGCCCAAGGGCTCAGCCCACCCCCCCTCCGGGGTCATGTAGTAATTTTTGTTGTCAGAAGGGAGTCGCAGTACAATGATGTTTGAGACCTGCTGAACTAGATCCATTGCTCGGGATCCCCTAGAACTAGCTCTGTAATTTAGTTTCACAACAATAAATTCGGCTGAAAAAATAAGTAAAGCGAAGAACCTTTTCTAAATACTAGATATGGCCTCTTAATTGAGCTCTCCTAAACAAATTATTGTTGCTTAAAACGGTAAGTGTACATCTAATGTTTCTGGTGGTATCTTTAGCACATGAAGCTGGGAACACTCAGGTTGGCCCTGATCTAGAAAGCATGTAAACATATGCATAAGAATCTGAATAATCCTCTGAAGCTGATGGTACTATCCAAATGCTTAACTGTGTTGCTGCCTTTAAAAGAGTCTCAAGGATTGTCATGATGGTTTAACACCTTTTATCAATTCAGCATGTAATGAGTAGAAACAGAAGGAGAAATGATGATCAAAAGAGTACCAAGCAAGATTAGCAACAATATCATCTCTCCAGATCTTTCCTGCTGATAATGTATTTACATAAGTTTAAAAACACTTTTAACTATGTTTTGGATGATATATCTTTAGTACCCAGTAATGTATACTGTATTTATATGTATGGTGCTTTGGGAAATTTTGTAACTACAGTAATGTCAATGCAACCACATCCACTCTATCCTTCCTTTCCTCCCATCACTTTTCTTTGTGCTCTTTTCTTGGCATATCACATACTAACTATACAAATATGCTCTGTCCAAAACACATCCTCTCTGTTCTGAATGCCCACTCTGATATTAGCGGGAAGAGTGTTTCAAATTAACTGCTGAGGGTTTGCTTCTAGGAATAGCTGCTTCTCTGCTCACACTGGACTAAAAAATCCTCATATATAGCTTTTGAATGCATATTTTTTCATAAGGAATCTTAGGAGCACAAAAGGAAGGTGCCAAGGGAAAATTAGATCTTTTGCTTGATCACAAACAGTTCTATGCTGAGTTTTCTCAGTTGCGACCAAGATCTTGCTATTTTTTCTCAAGTGTACTGTGTCCTTATTGACAAGAGGTTTTTTTTTTTTACCTAAGTTCTTTGAATACTTTTCAGAGCTGTTGATTTTGTGTTACTATCTGGAACTCTTGCCAAGCCTACCATTTTGTCTTTGTCTATAATATATCTGTCATAGTTAAGACATGTTCTCTTTCTTTACCTCTTCAGGACCAAATTGAAACCATGCAGGGACAAGAGGGAGAGAAAGATCTTCCCTTATCTCCCTATGTAGACTGCCTGGACCATAGGTCTGGCTACGCAGGGGTAAAGGGGCACTGCATGCCTGCTTGCATCTGCACAGCGCTGAAGGGTAGGGACTGGGGTGAGGAGGGCCAGGAAATGAGACAAATCTTTCTTCCATCTCCTTTCCCCAACACTCCAGCTAGCGGAGCTGACTGGCATGGTCAGGATGGTGATTTGCTGCCAGACACCCCCTTGAAGAAGTGAGAAGCAGGTTAGGAACTGTGGCTCAGGGGTGGTCTTGGGGAAACACAGCAATGCACTACCCCTTCCTATGGGTGGTGTTCAGAAATCACTCAGAGCCAAGGAGTCTGATAGAGCTCTGCTTCATTCAGCGTCTGAGTCCTATTGATCAGCCCAGCCTAACGTGAGCCTCTGCCCAGCACGTCCAGTTCTAACTGCCTCTTGCCAGAGCCTCTGAAAGGTACAGTTCCCCACATTACGAACCCTTGGGATACACTCAGTATTGCCAACTCTCGCAATTTTATCATAACTCTCATGATATTAGTGTTTATTACAGCCCCAGCCCTTGAAGGTGAGAATCTCAGATTTAATTTAAAATTCAAAACCAAAAAGAAAAGCAAGTTTCTAGCCCTCATTGTTGAAAAAACAAACAAACCCCAAAACCCAGAAGGCAAATAAAAAAAAAAATTCCAAAATGTATTATTTTAAAAAAGGCTAATGATTTCTAAGCCAATTTCTGAGTTTTTGTGGTCTGACTCATGATTTTTTAATGTTTAGGGCTGTCAGCATTGCACACTCGAACCTTAAACTACCCAACATTTCCTTGAAAAGGACTTCTTGGAATCTTTTGTAGGATAAACATTGATCTCCATTTGCCTCATCATATTTCAAATATTGGTTTGAAATTTGAGCTTCGCTTTTTATTTAGGAGTTGTTGTGCTGTGAGAAATAGGATCTCAATGGGGCAATGTCCTCCTTCCTTCCTTCTTCTATATAAAACCCAGGATTTTATTTTAACTCTTTCATGTGCATTCAGTGCTTTCAATGATGCCAGACTGGGAGTCCCAGAGACTGGCTCTAATTACCCACAGGTATAGCTAGCCGCTACATGAAAACTTATTTCTGCTGCCCAAATAACAGAGTCTCTAGTTTTACTAGACTGGCAGCAGTGGCACCTGACTTGATAGATATGAGAGGGAGAGAGAACTGACAGCAAACTAGCACCTGTACACATCAGGGGACTATGCCCAGGTCTGTCAAACAATAATCTCATTCCAAAAAGACGAAAGACTAGTAAATTGCAGTTCAGAATAGTCCATCTTCAGGAAACTGAATTTGCAACAGCTTTCTGTGTGCTTTTTGTGAATGAGAGTTTCAGTTAAACTGGTAAAAAATGGTAACATCCATAAACCAGTTGGAGAGCACTTCAATCTCCCAGGACACTATGTAGCTGACTTGAAAGTTGCCATACTTCTACAAAAAAACTTCAAAATCAGACTTCAAAGAGAAACTGCAGAGCTGGAACTCATCTGCAAACTTGACACAATCAAACTGGGTCTAAATAAGGACTTGGAATGTTTATCTCTCATTACAAGAAGTAATTGTCACTGTTCACACATTCTCGCCTCCTAATCAATGGGCCTCAACTACTCTAGCTGAATGGACTTTGCTTATACTTACCTTCCCCATTGTTGTTCCTTACCTTTGGATGTATATGTATATATACCTCCTATCTGATTTCTATTCCTTACATCTGACGAAGTGGGTTACAGCTCACAAAAGCTTATGCCTGCAGAAATTAAAGTAATGAAAATGGGATCTCAGCCAACCTTGGTTGTAAATGCACCAAAAGACTGGGCGAGGTAAACTTCTTTACCCAGGAGGTTAACTTAATAGTTAAGTTTAGTATCTAGAAAGCGTGTTACGATTTTGTTTTATTGTCTAACCATTCATTTCTGATATCCTTTCTCACTATCTCCTGAATCGCTAGACTTTGATAATACACTTATTCTTGTTTTCACTATAAATACATCTCAGTGTTGTGCTGTTAAACAAAGTGCTGGTTCTGAGTTGAAGCTTACAAGCTACTGTGCATATTGCTCGTTTGGTGACAGCAGACCTGACATTTCTGTGAGCATTCAGTGGATGAGGGGCTGGACACTACAAGAGAACAGTTCAAAGGGACTTGGGGAGTATGGCAAACCTATTGTTAATGTGCAAGGCAAACTAAGGACTGGACTAGCCCAGCGGAGACTGCTTGGGTGGCTAACAGGCTGGTGGTATCAGGGAGCTGACATCCAACTAAGCAGAAGCCAGACTTTCTCATGCTGGTGGCATGAAGTAACATGACTCAGAGTCCAGGGCACCCCAAGAACCATCACAGTGAATAACTTTGGATGTCCATTAAAAGCTTCAGGATATATCATAAATGTTCAGGCTGAACAGATGAGGGACTGGGGACAGCAAGTTGTAACAACACAAAACCACCATTAGAGAATAGTAACTTTCAGTCACTACCAACATGGGTAGTTTTTTTCTTCAGGGAAAGCATGACAATTTGTTAATGAAAAATTTGTGTAAATATTTTCATGTTTTTCAACCAGCCCTAAAAAAAAGACTCTTTGCTGAGATCGGGGGGAGGGGGAAGGAGTTAAATCAGCTGGGATTCTTTCTGAAAAAGATTAAAAGAGTTGACTAGGTACACATTGGTTAAACAATGATTAGGAGGGAGATGATAGCTGTCTACAAATATTTAGAAGGTGTGAATTATAATATGGGAGCAATTGTTTTAGGGTGCACAAATGGATATGTACTTTATATAGGGATAATGGAGTGAAACTCAGAAAAGGAAAATTTAGCCTAAATATCAGGAAAATGTTCCTAATGGAGTTATAAGAGAAGCTATAAGACTCTGGAATAGTCTGTAAAGGGAAATAGTGAAAGCTATAGCACTTGGGGAATTTAAAAATGGATTGGACACATTACTAGAAAATGTACCCTAGGGAACAATCTGGCGTTGGCAAGGGATAGTCTAAATGATTTAATAGATCTTTAACAACTCTAATTTCAATTATTATGTCCTCTACCCTGCAGTGAGGATCATGTGCCATTCCTGGTGATACTGTGGTGAGATGATGAGAAATGTGCATGTTATGCGTGGAGGCTGTGTAGCCTATTAGCAGGGTTTCAGGTCTGAGTCATCTGCTGTGAAAACAAATGGGCTTGGTGGATGGAGAACCTTCTGCTAGGACAACAATTTGTATGTTTCTTCTCATATTCTCCAACTTATGTAGGCTGTATTCCAGCTGCTGAATCTTGTGTTCCAAAGCTCTGTGACTATCTCTAAGGAAAATCTCCAAGGACAGACTTCTTCAGAAATTATCTGCAAAGGAAAGCTATATAAAATATGTTGTTTATGCAGAGCTACCAACATGTCTCAGATATAATTTTTTATTGATATTAAAAAGAATCATCTCCCTTGGAAAAGATAGAGAGAGAACTGTTTTAAATTGCATAAGGTAAAAATATAGCTGCACATCGCCCAGCACATAATATATTTAAAAACTCATTACTTAAACTGACATTTTCATATTTTAAATGAAGAGGTTTCTAAATTTATAGTGATAAACAGATGACCCTTGAACTTGGTATATTTTAGCTGAACACAGGATCTGCTAGTAAAATCTTATTGAAGTTTTCAGAGTAGGAATACTGTATTTTCATTGTCTGAGATTTCACTGGGAAAGGAATGTGATTATGTAAGCAAGAAGGATGCAAAAACAATTTTCAGCCAGGATTGCAGTCTCCTTTAGTTTGATGGGAAAATATAATGGCACACGTTACCAACATTGCCCAGCATAAAGTACCATAACCAGTTGCACGAAGGATCCTGGGTGAACTACTGGCCTTCTTAGAAGTCGTTGGGAGTTCTGCCATTCACTTCCGTACAGCAAGGTCTCAGCCCCAAATTCTGGAAAATGTCCCAGACTGAGGCCCAGATTCTTGATTTAGTTTTGGTCTGGTTGCACCATCTGAATAGTGTAAAGAGTCGAGAAAGCACTTAGACCTGGTTAGCAGAGAATTCTCCAGCACAGAGGAACAGTTATCTGCCAGCTTGCTCCTATACCACCCTGCCACTCAGTCTCAACACAGTGGGCATGTTGACAACATACTCAGTGTATGTTGTGTTCTGGCTATGCTCACCTAGTGTATGGGCCTTCTGGAACTGTAGCCAGCTGGCATTAGTTAGAGGAGCCCCAGGCTCCTCCTTTCTATTCTGAGGCCCATGATGGCATAGATCTGTCCCCTACTCTGCTGCCCTGAGTGTAGACGGAGTGAAAGAGGGAATCTTTGCTTCAATATTCAATTCCTTATTGCACAGTTTGTTTTTCCATCTCAGTAGTGGGTCAATCAACATTTCCAAATAACTCATAACTGTATCAGATTTTATTAGAACTCATCTCTCCAACTATCCAAGGAAAACTATCCAAGATAATAGCAGGGATAACTTGGCCAAAGAATAGCAATTCTTTTAATCAAGGGACCATGATGATTAAATCAAAAGATTTTGCTAGTTCTATGGATATAATCAATCTTCTTTTGTCTGTTAATAATGATATATCGTTAGTGGATTTTAAAAAGGCAGTTACCATAGAGTGAAAATGTCTGCATCTAGATTGAAGAAAGGTTAGAACAGTATTCTTTGTATTTAAATCCATCAACAGTAGTGTAGATAGTTTTTCAAGTGATTTGGATTCAAATATATTACTGAAATATCGCAATGCTTACAAAGAAAGATACTGAAATTTTCTAATTTATTGACATATGAGTACACTTCCCCTGGACACTTTGCTAACCTAAATGGGATCTGAACTATGCTATTTTAATGAAAAGAAAGAAAGAAAATAAACCCCAGCGGGAAACTATTATTACTGAAGGGTTCAGTTTTGCCTTAAATCATGGGTCCCTGTGTTGGGAGCAGTGCAGAAACATACATGGGGAACGTCACAGTATCCCATTCCAGCATTCAGGAGCAGTATGATTGCCCTAGCAAGCAGGGAAATATATCTTCTGCCACTCCTCTCAGTGTGGTCCAGTATACTTCCCACTGCATGGTGCTTGTTCCCCATTGGCTGTTTGGAGGTGGGCGAGGCCGTGGGCCCACCCCTTTTGAAATACTGTAGGCTCAGAGGAGCATTAGTGGGGAGCAAAGGAGATGCAGTTGTGCTTACTGAGGTTGCGCAATGGGTGGAAAAGGCTCCTCACATTCTTCCCCTTACATTGTGCACCATGTAAGAGTCAGGCATCTTATATCCAGGGCTGGTAGCATCACCACTATTAAGGATGTCTGACAGGCTCCATTACACAGCCATGTTTTCAGATGTTCATAGCTTTACCAAAATTTATCTGTTTGGTCTGAAATTTTCCATGCTGGGTTTCTGCCTCAGGCTGAATGTTTTTGGCAACAAAGGTTCAGCTGTTTCCAAGAACAGAACTAGAGGAAAAACATTTTGTTGTATCCATGTTAAAATGCTGGTGAGCTTTTTTTTTTAAATTTTTTATTTAGAAGATCTAATGCCCCTATCCTTTTGGAGCCAGGACTTGAACTTTGTGTCATGGCAGTAACTTTTGCCATCCCCATGAAAATCCGCCCCACTTTGGCCAAGTTATAAGCCTTCAAAAATTGCAGTTTACACCTATGTAGCAAAGACTAATTGGATTTTAGCAGATGAAATCTCTGAAGATTCTGTCCAGGATGAGTAAGCTCCTAAGAACATAGAACTGGAAGGGACATCCAGGTATGTCTACACCGCAATTAAAAACCCACAATTGACTCATGTCAGCTGACTCGGGGTTGCAGGGCTGTTTAATTGTAGTATAGACATTCAGGCTAGGTCTGCGGCCTGAGCTCTGGGATCCTTCCACTTCACAGAGTCCTAGAGGCTGGGCTGTAACCTGAGCATGAATGTCTACACAATAACTAACAGCCCATTGGTCTGAGCCCCATGAGTCTGAGTCAGCTGGCACAGGCTACTCCTGGGTTTTTAATTACAACCTCCAGGGTCATTGATCTAGTCTAGAAAAGACATACCTGCAGGGTAATTGATCTAGTTCCTTGCTATCACAGGCAACCCTGTCATATTAACCCATTCATAAACTTCAAGCTCCATCAGTTAGGTTTCTCCTCCCCACAGCTGAGTAAGCTTTCCCTGCAATTGCCACTTTGGGCTACTGGTGGTCGAGAGACTATCTCACCTTTGCTCTCAATGCCTTCCCTACTGGGCCTAGGCTGTGTGGAGGAGGTAGTTGCCTGATTCAAGTGCAGAGCAGACAAGAACTGGACCTGGTGTGGGGAGCAGATAGTAACAAGGAACCTGAGTAGGGCAGATTGGGACTGGAGGCTGGTGAAGGCAGAGAGGGAAACTGGTACTGGGAGCCATGGAGGGAAAGGACTGGGACTGGCTGAGCCAGGAGGCTGTGATGAAGAATCCATAGGGCAGAGGGATGGAGTGCTTGGGGGAGGGGAGGCAGATCTGATAAGGAGTTGGGGGTCTGGGTAACAAAATGAGAGTAGCTGGCCAAAGAACCTGGGACAAGGAGCCAGGGGGGGACACACATACTGAAACTGGACAATGATTCCAGGGAGGGACACTGAGATTGGGATCCAGTGGGGGTGGAAAACATGGATGGAAAGTGGGGTTCAGTGGGAGTAACTGGACACAGGAGGTGGGTGGGAGACAGATCGGATGAAGAGCCATAAGAGGGGTATGGGACTGGCTGAACAAGGAGTCGTGGGTGTGTGGGTGGGTAAGGAACTGGGAACGACTGGGCAAAGGCACTTGGACTAGGATGGGAAGACATGAGTACTGGGAGGGCGAGTCTGGAGGCATGAGACTAAGACTCGCTTGGAAGGATCCTGGGATTGGGATGAGAAGTCTGAGGAGTGGAGCCTGGGACTGTCTATTGGAGGAAAATGGTACTGGACAAGGAGCTGGGGTCGGGGGGGGGGGGGAGGGGGATGAAACAGAACTGGGACACATTGAAGGGGATGAGAAAGAAGGCTTTAACTTTTGGGGAAATAGGCAGAAGAGTCTGTGCCTATTAGGGCATTCTCCCCCTTATATCCTGGAACAAAAACCAAGATTCCTTAGTCTCTCCATTCCTCAGCTGTCAGCAAAGATCTGTGAAACCCACTGGCAAAATGTCCCATCCCATTCTTCTTCTGGTCCATATAAAGGATGACAGACTTAGTCCATTAGCTCTCCCAAAGGAGATGATGCCACAGGATGGATTTTTTTTTTCAGATTGCTTTTTTAAAAGTCTAGGAAATTACAGAGAAAAAAAGACAACATGCGTCAGGTTGCAAAGTCAAGCACTCAACAGTTAGGAAACGTCATGTTGCTGGTGCAACCTTAATTTGTCCTGTTTCTTTGTATGCATTGTCAAGCAGAATGTAATTACATGATGGCATACATTCCACAGGATCCTTGGGTCATTCTGTGCACAGGATGGATGAATGCAGTGGAGGAGCATGTTATCTATAGGACCCTTACTACATTTGTTGCAGAAGCTGGAAGGAGCATAGTGGATGAGGCAGAGGATTGCAGGAAGAAATAGGATGCTTTCTTAGTTAAGACAGTTGCATGCTACCCTGGTGAATTGGATTTAATCTGTGCCTCTGACACATAGTTCCTCGGTGATGCTGGGCAAGTCACTTAAGCCAAACCTTTCACAGATGGTCAGTGATAGTGTGTGCCTCGTTTTCTTGGTGGCTGCCTTGAAATCTTGGATCTAACTTGCAGAAGAGTTGATCACTCACAGCTACAGCTGAAGTCAGTGGTAGCACTACTTTAAACATATAAAATGCTCTATCATACTATGAAAAATCAGGTCCTCAGCACCCAAAATTAGAAACTTTTGAGCTTTAAGTTCTCTGTGCCTCAGTTCCCTATTTATAAATGGATATAATATCAGCCCTTCAACCCCCAGGTGAAAATAAATGTTTGTGAAGCCCTCACGTTCTACAGTGATGAGAACCATAGGAAATTACTAATTCTGTCTTCAGAGCTGGGTTTGGATAGTGCAGTAAATAAGGCCACACGTTGAACAATGAGGAGAAAACAAAATATTGAACAGCGGCTCATTAAGTGAGCACCGCCCATCCCATGCACTGAATGAGGCAGGAGTTCTGTGGAAAAAGTAGTTTGTGATCATGTAAAATTAATGACTGTGTCATAATGCATAAGCACAAGGGGATTGAATTAAAGTTACACAAGCAACCATAATTCTGGCATTTCCTAACTTCTGAGTGCTCAGTTTTGCAACCTTAATAATGTTCTTCTAATGGAGGGTTTTAATGTGTAATGATATATACAGAACACATTGTAGAAGCATTATATATTGGATAAATCAATGTATCTCTGAATGATCTGCCTGTATAGCCATGAAACAATCCAGTGTATTACAAACAGAAAATAAGGAGTACATTATAAACATAGTCATATTCATAAATAGTTAAAAGCATCTATTGAATTAAATGGATGTCTGTGAAACCATTGCCACCACATTTTGTTTATCACAAATCCTGCAAGCTTATTTACCTCTCTCAGTTTTTTTTTTTTATTAATCCTTTTCATTGTATTTTTTTATTTTTCTTTGGTCCTTTTTATCTTTATTTTTAGTCCTCAATTATTTTAGTCCTTTCTGCCGACTTGTAGAAGATATAATTTTCTTTTTCCAAGTTCCCATATAATATGAAACTTTTTTCCTGTCCTGAACACATTGAGTATCTATTTCGCTACCTTTTATAAAATCATCTACCTCTAATATCAACAGCTTTTTATAGTTACTCCAGACTGTACCTCATTTGTTGAAATTCCTAGCATATCTTCTAGAATATACAGATAATTTAGCTTTTTAATGTGAAGGGATCCAGTTTATTACAAATTGCCATAAATTCAGAAGTACATTGTGCTGTAGGTAAATTGAAAGTATCCAATATGTACTGTTCTTTCATTTTTCGGTCAGTCCTATTTAGTTCTGTTAGCATTTTCTCAGAACAGAGTGTATTCCATTTAGAAATGATTGGATCATCTGTTTTACTCAACCAAGTGACATTCATTCAACCATTAATATCTCCTCATTTCCCATCCAGGTGTCCTCAAGAGATAATCTGTCTTTTCTACCTCTTTTAAGTCTATAGGATAATGGGAATTCAACAAATGCAATTAAATGTTTCATGATGGAAAATGTAATGAAATGAGAAATAACATCAGAATAAGAAAAAAACAAGGGAGAGGCAGAAGAAAATCAGAAAATTAGTCTGGTAAATAAATTACTATGTTATCCATTCGTTTCCATAGGGCAAACAAGTGCTTACTCAGGTTATAGATATGTCCCTGAGATTTTATTATAGATAGACTGATAATTTCTATTTAGTTATGTTTGCAACCAGGGTTCCATTATAAGGCAAATTTTAATTCTCTTCCGTCATTAAAATACCCCAAACAAAAACAAACAACGCACAACAAAAATCAGCCCATAAAACCAACCAAACAAAAAATAAATAAAAAGCAGCCCCTCCATGCTTACCTTAATGTTTTTAACAAATAGGTTTTCTCCTGAAAGTTTGAAGGAAATTAAGTAAATTCTTTATTGGGTGAAAAGATTTTAAAATAATTGTTTGAAAATGTTGTGAAGTGTCTAATGTTTCTTTATTTCCTTGGCTGGGTGAATGAGCTGCTGCAGAAAAGTTTAGCGGGAAAGAAAAACAACCCTGTTCTCTCTTCATGCCACACTGACACTGCTATGAGTCAAAATTAACTCGGTGGTTCTGGATTTCTACATTCATGCAAACAATGCAATGCTTCTCAGATCACCAGTGTTAATAATGCAACTTAGAAGCTCAGCAGACCAAGTCCACCTGGTGCTTTTATTGGCAGTGTCAGGTCATGCTGAACTCTGAAGCATCAACTTGGACTACAGCATCTGAAAGGGAACATGATCCTGGGAACTCTGACCTGCGGTTGGAAGAGAAGGCCTGTGTTGTCTTTTCTACATAGGTTCTTATACTTCACTTACCGCTGTAGTACCCAAGTGCCTTCCAATAATGGTGGTCATGTGATGTTTTGTTCTCTCATCCTTTCTACAGGTGGACAATGAATCCAGTGGAGTGTGTTGTTATATATATATATTCTCTATATATAAAATAAAAAAATTCAAAACAAAACTTCAAAGTTCAGCATGGCCAGATACTGCCAATAAAAACACCACATGAACTAATCTATCTATCTATCCATTCATGTTGCTATATCTTTCTGTTAGGAGAGGCAAGATCAAAGAATGCACCTTACACTTGGAGCGGAAGGTTGTGAGCTTTGTGAAAGTCCTTAGTTCCAGGGGAAGTCCATTCCATAGTTTCAGACCAGTCCCTGAGATAGTTCTATCTCCTGCACAGATGAGCTTTACCTTATTGTAGAAAGTTTCATTGAGCTAGTTGTCAACCATGCTCTTCATGTCAGAGCTTTAGGTGGTCTTTTAGATGCTCTGGCCCCAGGCCATTAAGGTCCTTGAAGATAAGGACCAAGACCTTGATCTTGTTTTGATATTCTATGAGACGCCAGTGTAGAGAGTGGAGGACAGGTTTGAGGTGTTCATAGTAGACTATGTTACTGAGGAGATGTGCTGCAGCATTCTGGACCAGACGGAGTTTCCTAATAATAATGCATAGCTCTGATATGGTGTTTTTCTCAGTAGATCTCAAAATGCTTTACAGTTATCACCAATTTACAGATAGACTAAACTGAGGCACAGAGAGGTAAATTGACTTGCCTAAGGTCACCCAGCAGGTGAGTGACAGAGCCAGTAATCGAATGCAGGTCTCTTGAGTCCCAGTCCAGTGCGCTATCCACTAGACCACATTGCCTCCCTGAGCAGAAAAGGCTTCATGTCCAGGTATATTGCATTGCCAGGAGGTGATGAAGATGTGACTAAATGAGGCCACTTCATCATTTATCAGGAGGACTGAATCTCTTAGGCAACAGGATGTGGTAGAAAACATTATTAGCAGATGCTGCTACGTAGGAGCTTAGTCAATGAAAAATCCAGGAGCAATCATAAACAATGGACTGAATTGACCAATTGAGGGTGTGTATCTTTAACCAAAGGAGGCTGCACCATCGCTGAAAACTCTTCAAAATGCTATCTTCTGACTAGCTGCAGCTTCAGCTTCAACCAGTTGTTCTTTGGCCATGAGCTGATCTTGTCCAAGAACTGGGCAATCTTGATGGCAGTAGTGTGGTTGTATGCAGTGAAGGGTAGATAGAGCTGTGGCATCTGCATATTGTAATCAATATGAAATTTGGATTTTTGCATACATAAGTAAATTACAGGAATATAATGAGCCTTCATCTAAAAAAAAAAAACACCAAAAAAACGCCCCAGAGTTGAGATTCAAGCAACATTGAGTGCAAAAAGCCAAAATGAGATATTTAAATAAACTCTTTTCTTGCACAAAAGAAGCCAATGGTAAAAAGAAGATATTTAAGCGACAGAAGATTTGTACTGGGATCACTCTACTCAATAGCACATTTTGTCCATTTGTGTGACTTTCATGGTGAAGGTCACCTAATCTAATCTACTTCCAAGTGAAAATATTTGAAATAAGTCAAACTTTATTCTATTGTATGTTTTAAAGTTAGTAGGATCAATTTAGTTCTGTTTTTCTATGCTAGAGTCTATTATTTTTCATCTAGAGGCAAATATCAATAAATGCAGATTGCATTTTTACCATTTACTGAAGGCAGTACATTTGACGCAGGAAATAATAACCATGCCATCAACATATAATAAGACATAAGGACCTTAAGAGCATGGAGAAATAACAGAGGAGTAGCTAAGCTCTCAGAATGGAACCCTGAGGCACATAGGTAATCAGAAGAGAAGATATAATTCAATATATTTTAGTTCAATATGATGAAATTTACTAGAGAGAAAAGTATAGAAACCAATTAGTAACATACATGCTGAAACACAAGTTTATCTTTTTAAACCATATAACTGGTAAGTGCAACAGTGTGTCTTTTGAAGGTCTAGTAAAGTGGCTCGTAAGTATTCTTAGTGTTCAGCTACATCATCAATTCAATTTAAAAGAGTTACAGAGATAATTGTATGAACAGTCTACTTATTTGTTTTTCTTTTTTATTGAGTTTCTCCTCATTTGTGTTAGTGTGATTTTATATGTTGGATGGTGTGATGGATGAATGATCCCCCAAGCATGTGAGAGGAAGAGATAGTTTCCTTTTCATTCTTTCTTCATCCTTTTGTGATTTATGTATCTGTTTGATGTGCACGTAAGAAACTGACACTTCATACTTTTCAGCTTAGTATCTGTATGGATGGGAAAAGGCTTATTTTGGTATGAAAGATATGGGACAGATATGGGACAGAGGTCAGGGATTTGAGGTAGATGTTTTTGAGCCTCTAGGGGTAAACTCATGTTTCCAAGCTTTCCATCACAAACATGAGGAAACCTATTTTTTAAAACCTATTTTTTTTAAAAAATGAATGCTGAGATTCTCACATAATCACAGGATTCCAGGAGCTGGGGGTTTAAGATATTGTGAGACTCGTAATAAAATTGTAAGAGTGGTGACATGGAAAGACCCATTAGGTATTTGTTGTTTTCTGTTTTTCCTCAAGCCCTGAGCAATTGTATTTCCCTGGTGGCTCCCACTCACTTTCCAGCCCAGCTGGAATCTGTTCTTTAGACTTCATCTTAATGTCTGTTTTACCCTTTCAAATTTGCATTCCATTAAACTAACCTTACTTGAGCTGCTTTTTCATTTTCATAGTATTCACTTTTGGCCTGAAAAACTTCGTACAACACTCTGCTATTTAACATACTGTTCTCCCTGACCGTTTTGGTGCTGTGTGTCTGGTTCTAGGGCATACATAACTTAATAGAAGTATTTAAGGTTTCCTCAGAAGCCTAACTTCCACTACTCTGCAGCCCAATTTTGTCACTTTTACTCCTGCTGAGTGGAACCTATGCTGCATGTAGGTATCAGTGGCACAAAGTATTACGCTGAGTAAGGGTGGCAGAACTGAGTCCCTATTTAGTCATTTAATTTTCTTACTTTCCCCTTCAACAAATCTAATGTAAACAGGATTAAAAACACCAAGAAAATATATTTTTACTAGATGAATTATGGCTAAGTTAACTGATGATTTATGTTAATAGAAGAACAGATCCTAATTTAGAAACAATCAAGGAGGAAATAATGAAAAGCAGTGCTCCTCCTCCCACTGAAATCAGTAGGAAAACACCTATAAAATAATTTCCAAAAACTCTTTTTTTCCCCAGCAATTAAGATGAAATTATATTATGGTAGATCTTTCCTGGATATGAACAATTAACATCTCATTCTGATTTTAGAAGGAACTTTCTGCTGATTCCAAAGTGTTAAAATGGTTACATTTTGCAAAATTAATTCCTGAGCATGTATGTGGGTCACATGTTCATCTGTGGTACATGGAGCGGAAATATCCCCAAACACAGGAAGAGGGAAAACTGTGCCTCCACCGTATGCTCTCATCTGGCCCCAGACACCATTGAAGTCCTCTGCATAGGAACCTCAAGACTTTATCTTGTTCTACTCCTTTAGTTCAGAATATGTGGGTAGTTAAACTATTTAGGAAGCAGATGCAGGAGGTTAGATATGAAAATACCCATATGTTGGTGATTAGTGTCTCCAGTCTCCTTGATTGTTTCTAAATGTCCATTTTTGAGTTGTGAAAACATTTCCAAACCAGTTTTACCCATTATTAAAGGAAATGGGATTTTATTTGTCTCATTCAGGATCCATTAGGATGTTTTATTTGAAGAAAGCAGAAGTTTGTATATATTTGGGCCTATTATATTGAAGGAGGTAGCCATCACAAATTCTTTCTTATATTAACCTTCCCAGGACTGAAAATACTATAAGAGCATTATAGAAATCAATGGTATGCCCTCACTTTGAATGCTGTGTTCAGTTCTGATAATCACATTTCAAAAAGGATGCATCACAAATAGAGGTGGTTCAGAGTTAAAGGATGGTTAGACGACAGCTGGAAAAAACAACTTTCAAGTGAACAGAGATTGAAAAGCTTGAGACCGTTTGGAGAGGTGACAAGTAAGAGAGGACATGATAAAGGTATACAAAGCAATGAGTGATATAGAGAAGATAGAGTGGAAACTTCAAATCACCCATTCTCATAATTGACGAAGGAGGAGACTTTTAGTGAAACTGACAGATGTTAAATAAAAAACTCACAAGAAGAAATACCGTTTTACACAGCACACAATTAGCTGGTGGAACTAATTTCTACATGATGGCACTGAGGTTTAGAGCTTAGCAGAATTCAAAAAGGGATTGAGCATTTATATAGGCAACAAGAACATCCAGAGTTACTATATCAAGGACTAAATACTCCTCAGAGTTTGAAGGGTTATCAAGCTTCATGCTTCAAAGACAAACTAAGTAATGGGGGTTAGGAAGATGCTTTTGCTTTTGCTTTAGGCAAGTTATTCCACAACTTCTGATGCCTCTGGGGCTGGTGACTGTTAGGAAACAGGATCTTGGACAGAATGGACCACTGGCAATTACTACCTTCATATGTGAAAGTGGTCTCAAGGTGCTCTCAGCTTCGTTATTCAAGTGACTGGATTTCATTACTTTGTAACAAATGTAAGGGATCAGACAGCTTGTTTAAATATATTTAGAATGTCTCTTTACTAATGACTGATTTGTGTTGCAACTTTTCTTATGAAGTCTTTTCTCCGTGTGTTTCATCCTTATGATCAGGGGCTAAAACACCCAAAAAACATTGAGCCAACCACAAAATTATATCATGAGAGTTATACAGGTATGTCATAGTGAGAGCAATTCACTAATGCAGCTGAAAAATAAGGCACCAAAAGAGTAAAAAAATTAATTTATAAAGCATTACTTACTATATACGCAGTATAGTAAAACCCAAGTATGTAGAACAATACAGACAAAAGTATGCTGGGTTCAGTCTCAGCTTCACTTCACTTCACTTAAACCATAAAAAGGTTCTCCAATTACATCGATTTTCGGGTCTTTAAACCAATAAATTAATTTCTCAGATGGGCCTATTTGAATAAAAAAATGTAATCCATTCTTTACAAATTATTGGAAATCACCGTTTTCATTCTTTGTAGGGGCAGAAACAGGCATAGCATACTTTTGGACCTCTGGCCATTTTAAGAACTTTCTACAGCTTTGACTGGACTTTCTCTGCCCTATACTGATTGGCTGTTTGCTCCAACACTCCCACTCTTCCTCCACTTCCCACCCAGTTTCTTCATCGCAGCTTCCCTCCACACCTTCCCCTCTTCCCTGTCCCCCTGTCTTCCCTTCCCTATTCTTTCCATTTAGCTAATCTCCTTCTAAGTAACTATATATAGATAAAAGAATTCTGGAACTCACATGAGGCTGCCATCACACTGTTCACTCTATTTATGTGTTATACTCCATCCCCTACTCTGTGTTGCCTATTTACACTGTAAACTCTTTGGGGGCAGGGATGGTCTACTACTGTACATGTTATCTGTACATGTTATAGCACAATGGGACTCCACTCTTTGTTGACCTTTAGCTGAAATAAACATTAAGTAATAAATTGTTTGTATAGGTTGCTTTTCTAAGTTTATGGAATTCTATGGAGTGGATATGAGTCTTCATTATATTATATAACATTATATAACATAATTCAAAAATGTACAGAGATGTAATGCTTTTCTACAAATCTGAAAGGACTTTTCTATGAGAAAACTTTTCTATAGGTTTTTGAGCCATTTTATAGGATTCTACAGCCGGGACTATAATTCTCCATTTAGTTGAAAAGAGGGTTTAAAAAATCTATAGAAAAAATTATCCAGAAGGGCAGCAAAATAAATTAACATAACTGGCTAATTAAACATTACATATTTAAAAAAGCCAGCTGTTCAAATGATTTTATTTTCTACTCTTAATTGGAAATATTTAAACCCCCAAATCTGCAATAATTTATGAGAATTTATTGCACTGGTCTGCTTTGTGATGCTTGCAAGATAAATTTACAATTTAAATGAATTGATTAGAAGGTCTCACACTTCATTAAACTTTAAAATTCTTTGAGTCAGATTCTCAGGCCTGGTGTGGCTTCTTCACACTGCCCTGCTGGCAGATTGTGGCTACAGAACAGCTGTATTCAGGCCCAGGAGGATCACACCAGGGCAAGAAACAACCTACATCACCTCTTTTCTGTCTTCAGCATAGTAGACACCAGGGGACATGAGGGAGCAAAGGGAGTGTGGCTAGGACATTCCCATGCCACATAAATCCTTAGTTAGGGGTTCGGCCTCTTGGGATTGTTTTCAGCCAGCATAAACTAGTCATGCACGAGGACCAGCCCAGAGCATAAGGCTTCAAAAGCAGGTAAGCGCAAAATGTGACCTTTAAGTCACCACAGAGTTTGAGTTATGTCATGTGCAGTTAAGCCAGCCTTCAAGATCTGCAGCTCTGCATTCCAGAGGAAGAGGAAATAATTTTGAAAAGCTTGACAAACTATAGATGAGATTGTTGAGTTTATTATGAAGGAATGAGTAATTTCAAGATCAGTATATTAGGTTTCCCAAGTGATTTGCATGTATAATCAAATGAAAAGACCCCTGAAATATTGAAACTCTTTAGATAAGAAAAGTGATTTTCAGCAAAGTGGAAACCTCTTCCTTCCCCCCATACTTATAGCACAGTCAAAGAACACGCTAGAGCATACATTTAATGCAATGAAAAAATTCTCATCTTACTTTAAAGATAATTATATAGAAAAAGGGGCATTTTGAATGTATAAGGAGAGGCTTTTTTTGTATTCATACAGTATGTAATTAACAAACTTTTTAAAATCTATTCATAAAAGAAAGTAATAAACCACTTGTAAATAATGGCAGCCTTGTATGCTTTATAGTTAAATGTCAATAATCTGAATGTCTTTTTTTGTGCTTAGTGATAAAAGTATATTCTTGACATATTATGTAAAAGCAGGTATCATTACTAGCGCTGCATTTCAATTTTCTGGAGACATAAATGTATTAATATAAAAAAGGAAGAAAAATGAAGCCATAGAAAACTGGAGTGCATGTATATTAAATCAATACACTGCTTGAAATAGACAACAAGCTGATAAGAGAAAAGTGAAGTTGGAGAACATTTCATAGACAAATAATAAGTGTAGGTGTTCAGACCTTAACATAATGAACTGTAGGTGCAGAAAAACTGGAGCATTTGCAAGGGAAAATATCAATCCTTTTTGCATTATATGTAAATTAACTGTGTACCTACTTAGTTAGGATTTATTTATTGTGAGTATTTTGAAAGCTTTACAATATTTATTTTTAAAAAATTCCCTCAGGCCCCAGGGTTATACAAATGGCTATATCAATGGATAGAATATCAATGGATAGAATGAGTCCTCTTTTTTTGGGGGGGGGGTTGTTTATATATTAGAAATTCTATCCTGAGTATGAATTTCTCAAAAAAATAAGAGAGGAATTCCTTCTCCCCCCAAATATATGTGAAAAGAAAAGAGTGCAGATCATGTTTATTTAAAATAAATGTTTATTTATTTAGACTGTGTTGGGTTTTTTTTTTAAGAGTTAGGAAAATACCTCAACAATTTTTTTGTGGATTTTAACCATTTTTGTTTAGTTAAAAAATTAGCAGCCTCAGTGTTGCTCTAATTTATGCTGCCTTGTTGCCTAGGGTAGTCAGAGTGCAAGATGACCAGTCACACCCCGTCCTACTGCTGACATGGTCCCATTCAGGTGGGAATCAAAAGGAGGATGTAAATATGGGAATGCAAGGAGAATTTCCATGTGCCCTATTGTACCACTAGAGCAGAGCAAAGGGGCTAGACTGAAGGCTAAGGATAGACTTGGGGGCAAGGATTTTGTGCTAAAACGTACAGGTACTAAAACAAACTGTTCTACATATTAAACTGCTCTCTACTGAAAGATACACCACTTCCCTACTAATTCAAGTTCCTAGCAGAGTGGAGAAAATTAATGAATAATCAGTTGCCATTCTTACAATTCATTCACTGCACCTTCATCATGGCCATTTTCTTGTTGCCCCCAAACTTCAGATTTCTGGGCTTGTCAACCTTCCAGACCATAATACAAATGGATAAACTATCTAAAGATCAGAAATAGTTTTAAACACATTTCATTCTTTTATTCAATATGTTAAAACTGAACTGCACACAATAATGGTGAACATACCAGAGCATGCCATTCCTTTCTGTTAACATGTGCAAGAGTTTTCAAAGGAGCCTAATTCTCCTAAGCTCTTCTGAAAATCCCAACTATATATTTGACCTCAAATCTATCAACTACTATACAGTCTCTTCCAAAATTACATTCAAGCTATCACACAAATCAAATATAATGTAATACCTTGAATCAATTTCATAAAATGATTCACGAAGGTATTAAAATGGGAAAACAAAGTCTCCCTCTTGCGCAGTTTTGCTTGCAGGCATAAAGTTAAACAAAAAAACAACAAAAAAATCAAATGACTTGTGCATCACAACAGAGGGGTTTCTGAAAATCAATGGGCAAATTCCACTTGATGCTATGTGGTTTCAACAACTGAATCTGAACTCCATGATCAGCGACGCTCTGACTCACAACACAGAAGCCTCTGAGGGGAGGAATAGAATGGAGAAATCTCAAGAAAAATCTTTTGAGAATTCCATGAAAACAAAAATTATTAATAAGGAATGTGGCTAACTAGTTCAGTTTATATTCTTATCTGCTGCACCCGGATCCTATCCCTCTTTACAGGATTGAGGTCAGGGACCTCTGTGACACTACCTCCACCCCATCCCTGGAGCCAAAAAAAGGCCCCTTAGCATGTCTATGGTCCATACTGAGGAAGGGCAGGCAGACAGCAAGAGTAGGCAGGTGAGAAATCTTGTGAGAAAACGTTTTCTCAAGAGGTTTCTGGAACTTTATTTTCTGTAACAACATGGAACTAGCACTGCAGCATAAGTTCTTGTAATACAATCTATTGGCACATCTGGCTTTTAGTTCAGTTCCACCTGAATGGAAATAACAGCCTTTGACAAAGAGTTGATATGACATTTTTGGGATGCAATCCAGACAAGTGAGGGGCTGTCTCACCTCTGCCCTGCAACCTTGGATGCCTCACAATGTTTTGCTGTTGCAGATTTCAACTTGGGTCACTCACAAACACCCTGCCAGCATGCAGGTTGCACCCAGAGTGTCTGTGTAATGTCACAGCCCTGGTCCAGCAACTCTGAATCCAGCAGCCTGTCAGCAAACATCAGCCACACTCTGGCTTCCAGCACCCTTGGTTACTGTTTGCAGGTGATCCCAACACAGTTCCAAATTTCTCCCCTACCCATGTGTTCTGCAGTGTCTAGCCCTCTCCTGGACAATGTAGATATATTAAGTCCATTGTCCCTTTAACTGGAACAAAATATAACAGATTTCCACCTTAAATGGAGTTTTCCACACAGTTCACAACACTGGATTAATTTTGATTAAAGAATAAAATAAATTTATTTAAGTTCAGAGAGATCGATTTTAGGTTTGTACAAGTAATGAGTCAGAAAAATAAAGATAAAATGCTTTCTAGTACTAAACTTAACAAACTAGATGAGGCTCAAATGATACCTCATAAGGCATATTTTTTACAAAGACTTTTAAAATAGTGTGTAGGGTGTGCATTCGGTCACAGTTGGGTTTTAAAAATGGACAAAAGCTGGGGAGGTTCTTATTCTCTTCTATCGGGAGTGCTTTGCCTATCTCTAGAAATGATGACAACAGCACACAACATTTCAAGCTCTAACACAAACACCATCATTTCCCCAAACTGAGTTTGCAGTAGACATGGGATGCGATTCAAATTCAAATTTCTCTAAAATTTTGGGGTATTGGGATCCTGAGATGAAGTTCCCCCAAGTTTGCTGCTGTTCTGAAACTGGGATTTGGCACATCACTAGTTTGCAGATGATGATGATGGCTGTAACTACACCACAAAAGGAATAAAGTTTATTAATATATATATATATATATAGAAAGAGAGAGAGATCATCTGTCATAAGTAACTACCTACAGAGGCCATGGAACATTTTCACCCTATAATTTAACTAAGAATGACAACCTGTCATCCGTGACCAGCAACCACAGTTTCTTACTCCTATCCATAAAAACAAACCTGTAGGAGAAGCCAATCTGCCTTCAGAGATGGGCAGCCGGAGAGCGGCAGCTGCTGGACGGGTGTCTAAGTCTGAAGGCAGCACCTCTGTCAGCAGCAATGGAAATGTAAGAGTGGCATGGTATGGTATTGCCACCCTTACCTCGGTGCTGGTGGAGTGCTGCCTTCAGAGATGGGTGCCTGGCCAGCAGCTGCTAATCTGTGGTGTGCAAACCTTTGAAGAGGTGAAAACCTCTTACAAGAGACCACTTTTGTTAACTCTCAGGAGTGGCCGCTCTTGGCAGGTTTTACTATCTATCTATCTATCTATCTATCTATCTCTGAAAGATATCTATGACTTTAAGATTACAGGATGAAGTCTACCATGACAGTGCAGCAGTTCTGATTTTCTGGTCTTAACAGTTTGGTTTTAAACTTAAATTAGTCATTTTAATGTTAATTGTTTTAATAATTGGTGCTTTACTGAGCTTGGGCAGCAAAACTACACAGATGATTCAAAGATGTCACCTCTGCCCTCTGAATTCAAACACATGAGAACACTGAACTGGTAACCTGATGATCATTTGTCAGGGTTTTTTCTAGTTCCAAATATTAATTTATTCATAGGATGGGAATCTTTGTCTGCTTTCTGAACTCAAAACTTGACACTGTGAAGCAAGCTGCTATATTGATAGTCATGATTTGGGAATTTAAAGCTATTTGCTTTTCAGACTCCTAAAACTTGAATTTAATATTTTATTAATTGTACCATAACAATTCCCATACTCAGTAAAGTGAACAAATATAAAAAAGAGATATTGTGGAAAAGATTCAGTCCAAAGGCTGAAATTAATAAATAAATTTAAAAAAAAATAGGGAACAAAAGATGCCTTAAATCATCTGAAGTGTGTAAAAATTGACAGATATGACAGTTTCCATAGTTAAAGAGAAACATGACTTCCAACAGTATATTGAATAGGTTAGAACTAATTCTCTTTGCTCATTTGAAAATCCTGGCTTTATTTATTTTATTTAATTCAGGCTTAAAACGGTAAAAAAGATGCCTCTGAAAGCTGTAAAAAAGATGCCTATTTAAGCCCTTAGGTGCACTAACCCCTTCACTATTATTATTACTTTGTTATTCTTTATTATTTGTATTACTGCGCTGTCTAGGAGTCCCAGTTATGGACCAGGATCCCAATGTGCTAGACACTGTACAAACACAAAACAAACAGACAGTCCCTGCTCTATGGATCTTACAATTTAAATATAAAATGAAGGACAACAGATGGGTACAGATGAATGAGGGAATCCTAGGGCACAGTGAGACAACATTGGTCTACATAATAGACAGTGGTTTCAGCACACCAGCAACTTAACCATGGTCAATTTTTTTTTGTAGCCTTCACAGCAGAAGAGAATTTTAAGGAGGGTTTTGAAGGAAGATAATGCATTAGTTTTGTGAATAGTTATGGAAGTTTCTCCCAAGTGTGATGGGCAGTGCGGAAGAAAACACAAAGGTGCTTATTTGAAAATGTAATAAGTGGGTGATGGAGGGTGGCATCATTGCCTAATCAGAGGCAGGGGTTTACTTTTTGATAGGAGTGAAAGGTGACAGATAACGTGGTGATTGTGAGGTTCTGTGGGGACTAGAATTTAGATCTGTAGGGTGAACAGCACCTGTGTGTTCCTACCCAGCAGCCATGATAGGACTATATGAATTTAGACTCATAGACTCTAAGCTCACAAGGGATCAATATGATCATCTAGTCTGACCTCCTGCACAACGCAGGCCACAGAACCTCACCCACCCACTCCTGTAATAAACCTCTAACCTATGACTGAGTTATTAAAGTCCTCACATCATGGTTTAAAGACTTTAAGGTACAAAGAATCCACCAGCAAGTGAGCCATGCCCCATGCTACAGAGGAAGGAGAAAACCACCCAGAGCCTTTGTCAATCTGCCCTGGGGGAAAATTCCTTCCGGACCCCAAATATGGAGATCGGTTAAACCCTGAGCATGTGAGCAAGACTCATCAGCCTCACATCCAAAAAAGAATTCTCTGTAATAATTCAGAACCCATTCATCTAACATCCCTTCACAGGCCGTTGGCATATCTACCACCAGTAGTCAAAGATCAGTCAACTGACAAACTCGGTTGTCCCATCATACCAACCTCTCCATAAATTGATCAAGCTCAGTTTTGAAGCCAGATAGGTTTTTTGCCCCCACTGCTTCACTTGGAAGGCTATTCCAGAACTTCACTCCTCTGATAGCTAGAAACCTGCATCTAATTTCAAGTCTAAACTTCCTGATGGCCAGTTTATATTTATTAGTTCTTGTGTTCACATTGAACTTAAATAATTCCTCTCCCTCTCTGGTATTTATCCCTCTGATGTATTTTTAGAGAGCAATCATATCTCCCCTCAACCTTCTTTTGGTTAGGCTAAATAAGCCAAGCTCTTTGAGTCTCCTCTCATAAGGCAGGTTTTCCATTCTGCAGATCATCCTAGTAGCCCTTTTCTTTACCTGTTCCAGTTTGAATTCATTTTTCTTAAACAGGGGGACCAGAACTGCACACAGTATTTCAGATGACGTCTCACCAGCTCCTTGTATAACAGTACTAACACCTCCCTGCCTCTACTGAAAATACCTTGTCTGATGCATCCAAGGAGCGCGTTAGCTTTTTTCACATCCTCATCACATTGGCAGCTCATAGTCATCCTGTGATCAACCAAGACTCCCAGGTCCTTCTCCTCTGTCAATTCCAACTGATGTGTCCCAGCTTATAGCAGAAATTCTTGATATTAGTCTCTAAATGCATGATCTTACATTTTCCACTATTAAATTTAATCCTATTTTTATTACTCCAGTTTACAAGGTCATCCAGATCTTCCTGTATGATATCCCGATCCTTCTCTGTATGGGCAGTACCTCCCAACTTTGTGTCATCCACAAACTTTATTAGCACATTCCCACTTTTTGTGCCAAGGTCAGTTATAAAAAGGTTAAATAAGATTGGTCCCAAGACCAATCCCTGAGGAACTCCACTAGGAACCTCTCCAGCCTGACAATTCACCTTTCAGTATGACCCATTGTAGTCTCCCCTTTAACCAGTTCCTTATCCACCTTTCAATTTTTATATTAATCTCTATCTTTTCCAATTTAACTAATAATTCCCCATGTGTAACTGTATCAAATGTCTTACTGAAATCCAGGTAAATTAAATCCACTACATTCCCTTTGTCTAAAAAATCTGTTATCTTCTCAAAAAAGGAGATCAGGTTGGTCTGGCATGACCTACCTTTTGTAAAGCCATGTTGTATTTTATCCCAATTACCGTTAACCTCGATGTCCTTAACTACTTTATTTCTCTTTCTCTTAATTTCCATATAGACCCTGTGGAGATAAACACCACAGGAAGTACTGCCTTGGAGGGCTGGACTGACAGCTTCCCTGATTGACCCAGGTGTCCTCTTTAAGTCCAGGCGGCACTCCAAGAAGTGTTTGTGCACCCAGGGGGACTCCCTTGACATCTGAAATGCTGGACCTGCCTCTTGATTCACTCTCAGACTTCTGACCCTTGGCTCTGACCTTTGGCGCTGTTCCTAGCCTCTGACTGCCACTGCTCAGACCAGTGGGCCTGACTGCCCAAGCCTTGGTCATGACAGTAACATTCTGTGAAGGGCATGAAAGTGAAGATAAGTAGCTTATGTTTGATATGACAGAGAAGAGGGTCCCAGTGGAGGGATGCAAAGTGATGGGCTAGGAAAATGAAATCTTTGCACAGCATTCTAACTGGAGAGGTGTGGGACAAGACTGTATTTATCAAGGATAGAGAGAAGGATGTTGCAGTAACTGAGATGTGAGATGATGAGAACCTGGACGAGAGTTTTAGCTGTGTAGATGGATGGCGAAGGTGGCACCTTAGAGATGTTCAGCAAAAAGAATCTGTGAGACTTAGACATAGCCTGTCTGTGAGAACCTAAAGAGGGGGCCAAATTTAAGATGATAAACAGGTTAAGGGTGTGGATGACAGGCAGAATGGTGGGTATTGTCCACAGTGATCGAGAAAGTAGGTAGCAGTGAGGATGACATTAAGAGCTCTAATTATACATTGTGATGGAATCCTAGCAGATTTGAAATAGTCATCCCAACAGGAATTCAGTCAGCCAAGCACTTACAGAAACTCATTTCCGCCCCTTTATCACTGTGGGAAGCATACTCTTCCATCCTTTCCCCAAACCCTTTCAAACAGATGCATATTGCCGCATGCTTGGAAATATCAGGCCATTTAAGACCATGGATTGGGAAAGTAATAGAAGCAAGCTCTTAGTCTCAGTGCTTTCATAGAGAATTCCCTGCCAGCAGATCCTTCCCTTTTATAGTGAGGAGACCTGGCGGGGAGTGGGGAGAGGTATCCAAGTGTAATTACTGGTGTTTTCTTGTGTCAGCACCCACAAAATTTGCAAAAGGATCAAATTTCCTCATTATTGGCTATGGGCATTATGCAAGTCGCCCTTTTCTTGCCCTGTAGGGGCATTAAGGACTTACATAGTGATGAGATCAGTTGGAGAGGGTCCCTCTTTATTCATGGTGAAGGAAGGCCTCACCACATACCAATTTGTTACTGTTTTCAGGAAGGCTTATGAAGCTGGGGCTACTGGCACATGAATTTGGTTCCCATTCATTCTGGCTTGGGGCAGCAACAACTGCAGCTCAAGTAGGGCTAGAGGCCACAGCGATTCAGGCAATTGGTCAATAGCATTCAAATGCCTACAAGTTTTACATGAGGCCACCCCACAGGGAATCAGAACTAATTTTCCTGTGTTTCCAATTTCAGATTCATGCAAACAGGTGAAGCAACTAGTGGTGTGGATCTATAGGCACAGTTTTGTACAGTGGGTGCACAAGGCATAGTATTATACGGTGGATTCACAAGCTGGCTTCTTGGTTGTCTGGCACTTCATAACTGGACCTAGGTAGTAAGGCAATCCTGAGCTGACATGAAAAGAGGGGCATATTATGGGACCACATGATGCCCCTTGTATGCTCTTTGGCAGCCCAGGATCAAACATCAGATGCAATTATCCTTCACCTTGGTGAAAATGATTTGGGAAGGTGTAAAAGAAAGCTGAGAGCTAAGAAAGACTTGAGGCAAATCCAGGAATTATTCCCTGATGTCACGATTGTTTGGTCTGACATGTTGCAGTACAGAGGTAGAATGGTGGGGTTCCACCCAAAGAGATGTGAACTTAGCAACACTTGTCACACATATGAGGGACTGCAAGGGGGTGTAAACTACTGCTTTCCCTGGAGCTGTGGCAGGATGATGGGAATAGTGGGTGCTGTAGCCTGATGATATAGTCTAAAGTGGAGTGAACCATGAAGTTCCACTCTGGAAAGAGTGCAAGTTGAGCCCAATCACTTAAACGGAGGGCCCAAAGGGGAGCGATAACAGGTGAAACTCATCCCTGAGCCACCTCCATTTACCTGAGCAACCTTCACAGCCATGAACACAAACTGATGGTCTGGTTTTTCAAAGGTCACCGGGAGCTGCAGGTGCTTAGTTCATTTGAAAATCAGGACAATTGCTTTTATTTTTAAATAAGCATAATTCTGCAGTGAGTTGTGGATTCCCTGGAAAACTCCATGGCTCAAGAATCGCAAAATATACAGGTTTCTATAATACGCTTTCATGTGCTCATGGCAGCTCATTTCTTTGCAGTACAATGAAATCTATGCCAAGTTAAAAAAAAAAATTCAAAGGACCAGAAATACTCCATGGGTTCTGTGACAGAGTGCTGACGTCTGACAGGTGGGTCTGGTCACTGCAGCCTTCAATTAGTTCCCCCAATAATGGCTGATTAAATAACTAGATAATCAGAAGGAGAGGCTGGGGAGGTAAGGAACTAATCAGCTCTCAGATGACCAACCTGAAAAGAGGCCAGGAAGGAAGTGTTATAGGATAGGGCTACCTGAGCCTGGAATGAAGGTGCTCTGTGGAGAGAGGGATTCCACCTTTCCTCCTCGGGCCCTAGCAAAGAAGGGCTGAAGGAAGTAGTGGCTAAAATTGTGATATTGCAGTGTACAGGTGTTGGTACAGGTGTTGGTGGACAGGTCTAGAATAAAATAAAGCCTGCACACAAGAAGAAAGTGGTTCTGAGCAGTTTCTGGGACATCAGGTTGAGCAAGTCACCCACAATCACTGCTCTGGCTAACACCAAACAAAAAGTGGATGAGAACAGGCTAACATGATTATCGTTTCTGGCAGCCTCTCACAGCTTTGAAGAGCTCAAGGACACCCACTCTTGGAGGAAGCCCTGGAAGTGGTACTCCAGTGTAGTCAAGCTTCCTAAGAACTGGAGGGGAGGTCAGGGAGCCTCAGAAACTGTGGGTAAGACTCAAAGAATTTACAAGTCCTGGAGATAAAATTCCTGTTACTTTTTTGGGTAAGCAAATGCTATACCATGAGGGAATGATCTGAGGAAACCTGTGAAAAGAATGTCTCAGTTTTCCTCCTTCTAGGCTCTTCTCACAGATATTTCCATATGAGATGGTTACCAGTCCCTAGGATGTTTGAAAATTTATTGTGTGAGTAATGGGCAGATCACTAACCATCTATGTGGCTCGATTAAACTATCCTAGTTTCATACTTCTTTTTATGCAGATAGCAAATTGCAGATATTAGTCAGAAATGAGTTATCTCAGCAGGGTGCAGAACAATAACTATTCATGCCAGGACTGCAGTGACAGACATTACTCATAATGACTCAAATTAATCGTAATGTGTATGATTGATGATGAGTACAAAAAATTGTGTGGTGTGGACGCAGGAGGATTGCCGTTATTGTTAAACATGTCTTTGATCCAAAATCAGAGGAGACTCCTTTGAGTGAGCTCAAGTCATCTGGTTATTTCACTTACCTATTAATATGAATTTACACAGCAAATAAGGATGATCAAAGACACTCCTCAGTTGCTACTGGCAACTTTAAAATCTCTGAAAGAAGAGTCTATGAACAGTGGCCCTTCAGTTATCACTGATTGTTATCACTGATTATGATCTGTTATCACTGAAACATGCCAAAGTCATGAATGTTTAAAGCACAAGCTCTTATCCTCTGTGTGTGTGTGTGTGTGTGTGCGCGCGCTCCTCGTGGGGGGAGGTCACAAGAACCACTTTGTCTCAGATCAAAGGGAAACTTTAAAAGCATAGGGCTTTTTTCTGATACAGTGAGGATTTGATTTTGTGAGTCTCTCTGTATTTTGTTCATAATTATATGCTGCTAATTCAGAATTTTGCGTCAAAATATTGTGCAGGTTATGTGACTTTAAAGAAACATAAAGCATAAGTCCGCCCCACTCACCCCTGAATGGCCTCACCAGACTTTAGGATTGGGGTGAGGTGAAGAACAGGGTCTCTCCATCTGCTACTCCTCCTTTGCTTCCTGCACAGTACAGAGATGGCCAGAGAGTGAGTGGAGTCTAGGCTGTGGCTCCTCAATATTCCAACCAGAAGAGCTGAGCTGGCACAGGAAGGGGAAAGTAATTTGCTCTAAGTAAAGGGGCTTCTCTGCTGGAGCAAGGGAAAAGCCAGGGAAGTAACAGGAGTTCTGAGTCACAATTCTTTCCCTGGACTGCTCCTGGGGTGGTGCAGCTATGCACAGCCCCTTACATGGACAATTGAACATTAAGGGCAATTTGGTCTTAGGTAAAGAAGAAATCCTAAGACTGAGAAAAAATGTTCCATTTCATGATCCAATTTACTCATAAGAAGACACAGCACATCTACAGAAATTCTGCAAAGGGCACAGTAGAAGAAAGAGAGGAGGATAAATGATTGAATTGCTTATTGGGGAAAAATGAGTTCCTTTGATAACTCACTATTCCTAAAATTGCTTATTGTGGCACTGTCTGATTAAGTTAATGGGACAGTCATTAATATTATTGTTGTTAAAATGTACTGTTTATATTCACTTAGAAATCAGGGTGCTGTTGTGCTAGGGACTATACAAACACATAACAAAAGATGGTCTCTGCCCCAAAGATTTACATTCTTGGACCCTGACACTGCAAAGATGTTTTCACATACTTGACTTACCTATGTGCATGAAGTTCTTGTAGGTAGGGGTCTGATTCTTCAGTGACTTTTATTTTAGTTTATTTTAGGGAAACAAAGACTCTTAAAAAGCGGAACAATTTTTGAAAGGTTCTGCTTCTTCTAGAGGAATTCATTATAGGGAATTGCTTGAAATAGTACAAACTTTCAAGGGAGTCTAAATGTATGTGCTATTAAGAGGTACATGATGAAACCTTGCTTAAGAAGTTGGTCAACAAATGACAGAACTGACACTGCTGAGAAATGCTAGATTCAGCTCTTCAAGAGGATTATAAAGGAAGAGCTTTCCTGATTACTGTGTTTAGATTGATGGTATGTTCCCTTCTCATACTAGTGTGAGATGCATATTTATCAAATAATAGGTTTATGGGGAAACAATCTTTTAACACTAATGTTGTCGAAACTGAGCATCGTAGCAAGTGACTGTGTATTGTATCCAGTAGAGAAATACTTTATCAATCATTATTCTCAGGAAATAATTTAAGTCCTTAAAAAGCTGATATTTTAATAGCTGCTGAATAATGAGCAAATAATTATATACTTTGTCATTACACTTTTATAGTTTTGTATGTATTTTTAGCAGCTTCTACATCTCCTGGGCTCCCACACCCTTTTCTTGTCCATTAATTTTCCTTACTTAATTTGGCAACCCTAATTGATAGTAATTTTAGAGTCACTGTATATTCTCAAAGTAACTCCCATCATAAATGCACACTCCATGTTTCACTGGAGATCTGAGCATAGAACACTTTGTTAGAAGCTTCCTTACGACTTAATTTAGAGCATTTGTCAATGGCTTGGATTTAAACATATAAACATAAAAATAATGATACACTAGTTTCAAAATATTTAATTGGCACAATGGCATTACATCTACTTACACCAGGTCTAAATTTGGTCCAATATTTTGATGTTAGTTTAATTTATAAACATTTGATTTGTCTGGTAGCTTTGCTTTCAAAACTATGGATTCTAACCAAAATGGCTGAAATTATTCAGCAATTATTTCCTCCTATCATGGAAAAGTTTATCTAAGACTTAAGAACTACTTTTCTATATAGATTACATTACTGTGTTGTATGCTATCAAAGTTCCTTTTGAGACATTTGCTAAGCACAAACTGGAAAAAGCCACAGACTAACTATGATGTAAGTTTGGTTTTTTTCCCCCTAGATTTTAACTTAGCTTTTAATTAATTTTCTATTTCTAGGGTACATATATCTTTGGGCTGACTAGAAAGTTCTTGACCATTGTAGACAATTACATGTTGCTCTATCAATTTTTTTTTAGATTGGCCTTCATTGTTGAAATTTAGTTTATGAAGGCTTCACTGTAGTATCTGACCACCTCTCATACACTTCAGTGGTGTAGGATCGGGCCCCAAAATGACTTGTCCAAAGCGCCACATGAAATCTCTGGTAGAACTGGGAAAGAGCTCAGATTTTCTTTATCTTGGGCTACAAAAACATCTTCTCTGAGCCTTCCTTCTTCCATTAAAGTTACCATATGATATCATTGTAAACAGGGCTATTAAAGGCTCTTGAGCTGTCTGTACCAGTTACTAGAGCTATTTCCCACAGCATCCCTCCCAGAACATACTAGAATTGAACTTTGTGGGGCAGTGTCACATCAGCAAACTCTGGTGACTGGTGAACACTCTGACATTATTCCTTAATGTTGTTTTTTTCTGAATGATAGTGTCTGAAGTGATATCATTGAGATGGCAGCCATGGTTTCCTGACATAGCTACAGGAAAACTAAATTTAATAGGATTCTTTCAATGAGAAAGGTAAATGGGTGGCTCATTCACTGCCTGTCTAGCTCTACTTCTCAATTAATTTTTGAAGAATGCCATTGTGTACCCTGAGTCTGGGAAATGAAGTAATCAGGTAATATTCAGAACCACTGGGCCATGTAATCTGATTATGAATATTTCCCATGTGATTCTGCTGTATGAGAGAATCAGAATGGGGAAGGAGAGGGGGAGAGAGAATATGTTTTCAGAGGTCTGTGAATCTGAAACAAACATTTCTTATTGCAAACCACATATTTTCTACAATAACAGGGACTTAAAAGGTTCCCAATATTTAGAATTTGTAGGACATTTCCTAGTAAATGAAAATATATCTGTTTATCTTAGGTACTTGCATGGCCCCAATCACTGTAACATCTGAATGCTGTACAGTTTTTAACGTATTTATCTTCACAACATACTTGTGAGATAGTATAGTACTAGTATTCCTATCTGTAAAAAATGGGAAACTGAGGTAGAGAGAAACTAAGTGACTTGCTCAGGGGCAGAAAGGAAGTCTGTGGTGAAGCAGGGAATTGAATGGAGGTCTTCCCAACTCCTAGACTAGTGCCCTAACTACTGGATCATCCTTCCTTTTCATATTTGAGGTAGTTGCTAGGTTTTTTAGCTGATACTGTCTATTTAAACTTTTCTTAGAGGAATGGGATTATTAGATGTTAGGCTAACATGAGAGGGAAATCATGCAGTTTTGGAAACTCCTGTCTGATTCACTTTTTTTTTTGTGGGTGGTGGAACCAATGGAACTGGAGCTGCAATGAGTTCCTGTCAGGTGCTGGCTGCCTACCTGAGCTCACAGTTCATCTGCCCATCAGAAAGAACGGGTATACAGAGCTCAGCTGAGTTAGATGGGATAGAGGGGAATCAAGTGGATTTTCCTGGATCCTGAGAACCTGCTTTCACAGGGAGGGTTGATAGCAGGTTGAAGATCCTCCATATTTCTGAGGCATCAGCACTACTCTATGTAGTTTGAGACAATAGTCCTAAAGACCAGTTCTGCTCCATCTGGTCAGCAGCATAAGAGGCAGCCTAGGCCAGTGGTTCCCAAAGATTCCTTCTCACCCAACAATGGTGAGCATAGGGGAGGAAAAATAACAACCTGAGGGAATTCTGGACAGTGCAGGGAGGAAGGAAGGAAAGATGAGGGAACCAAGTGAATGAGAGAGACAGAGAGAGAAATGAGAGGACCTGAGAGAGAACATAGATTAGAAAGATATGGGAGGGTATGGGGCGTGAAGGGGCTAGAGACAGATATGGGAGACCTATGGAACTGGGGGAGGGGATTAAACTAAAATATGAGGTCCTAGAGGACCCCCTTCTCAAGACTAACTTCACAGGGGCACAAGAATCATTTGGGAGTTGCTCTCCAAATTCTAAAACTGTCTCTGACTGGATATCTTTTAATAATACAAAATGTGCTCACCAAGCACTTCGTATTTTGGAAGGCACTGTCAAGGACTACAGATTGGCAGTTCTATTATCTGCTAATATCACTCCGATTCAGTCATTCATTTTCACATACACAATTTAGAGAGTTCTATTTTTGTCCTTAGAAATGTGTCTATATTATTATAAGGTACATACTATTCAATAGAGTGGACTCCCTCTGTGAAGGGATGAGTGGGGAGTGGGTGGGTCAGGAGGGCCCCACCCCCTTACTCACTGGTCAGCACAGCTTAATTGGCAGTGAGGGAAGGAAAGATTGTAATGGCCAACAGCCATTTATTACCTCTGCCCCACAGCGAGGAGGAATTGTGACTCGGAGGTGTGTCTGTGAGCTGCAGCATGGGGCTAATCCTGGGTGGTGCAGAATGTAGCTCTTCCCGTCTGCATTTCCTCTCATGATCACAAAACGTTATTCCCGTCAGTCCCCTCCACGTATGTCTTGACAACTTACTAAAGCTATGTTTGCTCCAAGGTTGCGTCTGTCCTCTTTGGAGGAGGTGATGAAGTACTGTTGAAAACAGCTCTGCCTATGTTTGTTTGGAAGCATGTCATGCTTTCTTCTCTGCTGGCTGATCTCTTAATGCCTATAAATATATTTCTCTCACAGATATTTCGTTAATAATATTTTTCTTTCTTTTAGTTTCTGTAGGTACATACAAGATGAGCATTGCTGTAGAGCAGGAAGAGTGGACTCCTGGGAGAAGTAACCTTTGCCCTGCAGTGGGCTGAGGTTTCTGTTGCTGATTTCTTTTCTATACCATTCATTACCTTAATTCACATTTCTTCTATGAATTGGCCTACTTTTTTTATAATATAATTCATTATAACCTGCTAATTTAGGGCACCCCCATTACAGATTAATACATTTTATGAGCTTTTCAGTGAACAAATATGATTTTTTTAAAAAATCAAGAAGACTCTCACATAATGGACATTGTACTTCTAACATTCATTGTGACAGGTGAAGTTTTTATTTTAATGATTTATAGTAATAGTTCACAGCTGCAATGGCAACACATTACTCTTTCAAGAGCAGACTGGATAAGTCACAGCCAAAGTGCACACTAAATGGTGTAACTGACAAAGTCTAATATTTCAGGTACCACCAAAACAAGAAAAACCTGAAATATATAACTGGAAAGCCAAGATTCCTAGGATCTCACAAGATGCAGATCTTTATAAGATGTCAAATCTGAAAATTGTCACGGGTCACAGGACAATAAAATAATTAATCATATGCCATTTACCAAAGAGGTCAGGATGCTTTAAACAGTACATACATCCTGGACCATTCCAGTATGGTGCCCTTGTCCTATAGGCCATTCATATTGTAATATCCTCTTAACAAGAACTCTAGCTAGAATCTGTCACTTGCAGATTCAGAATGCAGAAACACATGTACTCACTGGTTCGAGCAATTGGGGTCATATTTCATCTGCCCTTTTGTTTTCTTAAATTGGCTGCTTACGAAAGGGGCAGATTGATTTTAAATTGGCCCTTGAATTTTTGAATACCGTAATGGTGCAAGCCTTGGTTACATTCCAGACCATTTTCTTAAGTCTTTTCCTGATGGTTTCTGCAGATACCATAAGCCATTATTACATGATGTCACCACTGATTTTAGGATTTTAGGTGATCGTGCCTTTTACGGTGGTGGGAACTACACTGTGGAATTTATTGTCCCTTGACATCCATCTCAGCATCTACCTCCTCATTTTCAAAGGGCAATGGATTCTTTCTTTTAGTGTTTTTAGTACGACTATTGTATGGCTCCTTGTTTAAGATTGTCTTTTTATTTTCCCTGTGTTGGGATCCCCTTTATTTTTCTCATTTAAAGTTTATAGAAACTTATTTGAAATGACATGCCATTAGTTTTTAGAAGATGTGTTCCTCCTCTTCCCCACTGGCTATGCCTATCACTGCTTCGTTTGGCTTCCATTTCATGTGACACTTTTAAATGATCAAATAAACTTGTAAGAACAAACCATTTGCAGGGCCTACATTTACTTCCAGGCTCAGAAGAAAGCAAATGTAAATACTGTAATGGGCAGTTCCCCATATCCTTCAGAGTTAGTGCCCCACTAGCCTGCTTAATTCTCTTGCACATAACACTTACCTGAAGGCTCAACTTATACAAAACCACCTATACTGAAGGTAGACGTTGAATTAGAATTCAAATTACTGTAAGAGGAAATGAGTTTACAACCCTATTACATATAGCTGTTATTGGTCAAGCAGAGAAGGCCGTTTTCTAGAGCAAAGTTAACAGAACTCTGCTGTAAACATCTGCAAATTATTTGGCATTTCAGCTGCAGTGATGAGTTGGTTTAAAGATTTTATCTTTTCTCTATAGCAACAGAAGACATTTTAGCTTTTGGCTACATCTGAAAGTTACATGTTTCCAGGGATACTGCACTGAAAACCCAGGGATATTGGTCTTAGAAGGTGGCTTTAGTTATAATCTTTTCACTTAAGGCTGTAATTCCCAGTTTTCTTGGACCCGATGCCCTTCTCATTCACACCAGTTTTACACTGATGTAACTCCATTCACTTCAGTTGAGTAACTCTTAATTTGCACCCAATGTAATTGAGAGGAGAATCAGGCCCTGTGAGCCTGGAATACTCCTTCTAGATTCCTCTCCCTCTCTCACCAAACCCCCCTCCCCAAACATTCACAGATACTCTGACATACTTTCATTTAATTGAAAGGACAAGATCCTCATCTGCTGATGCTCCATTTAAATCAATAGACTACATCTTCAGATGGTGTAAATGAGCATAGCTCCATACACCTGCTCAGGATTGGCCCATTGTCGTGGCAACATTTACTATTTTATAATTAGTAATGTATTTGAGGTATTGCACAGTATTTTGTGAATTGCTCAAAACTTTCCACCCATGCTACTTTTGTTGCACTTGCTTTGAGAGTATTCATTAAAGGTATCCAAGCAAAGCCTCAGCCTACATATTACCACAAGCAAGGTTGAAGAAAAGATGGAATGTAAATAGGAAGTCAGTGGACCTATACCAAATTTCACCATTTAAGGATCTGCCCAGGACATTTTTAGTCCTTCCTTGAGTCTTGCTGGTGGTGATGCACGGCTTGAAGCTTAGATTTGATTTCTTAGAGGAATGTACTAGAAGCAAGTCCAGCAAAGTGTTCTGGGTGATATCTTTTGACCATGGCTGTAGTCAGTCACAGGAAACTCAGGCCATGTTTTGGCATAAACATTTGGCTTTCAAAGAAAAATTAACCCACTTTATTTAGTAACACTCAATAACATTCACCTATTACTCTATGCCCACTCCTGTTTTTGAGGTTCATAGTAGAGGCGGTGGGAAATTTTTCATTTAAACTTTTTTTGTCTGTGTGATTGGGTACACAAACCCCACACTGGGCAAAACAGGGTTAATGAGCTAATGTGGGTTTAGGTGGCCCTGCCCTGTTGCATCTATGAGAAATGTCAGGATTGGAGGAAGGAATTTAAGAGTGACAAAAACCCAAGGAGGAGAGTAGAACTTGAGTCTTCAACTCCCAGAGAGAGGTTTTACTGAAGGCAGGAGCTCCCCATATGACTCCTGCCCAATGGCCCCTCTCTGAAGGGATGGAGGGTGGACCAGGTGCTGAAAACCTTGAGAGGAAACCATTCCCTTCTATTATTGTGAAGTCATTATAGGGCTGCAGCCGAAATGACTGCATTCTGAAGAAATATAACCTTAACCCAACTTTGGGACAATTCATTTGTGTTAATTCCCCTTGTTTCTGGTCATTGACTCTCTCAGAAGGGGAGAGACATTAGAGTGACCTGGCCAGAGGGCCAACTCACAGGTAGAGGCAGACCACCATAGTGCTGGAGTGACCATTGGCTGGAGAGGAGAGAGCATCTATGCTATGCCTGGCCTCAAGGAGGTGCTACTGGCAAGTCAATCCCTTCAATTTGTCAAAACTAAAACTGAGGGAAATAATTGGTTTCTAGTTCACAGCTCAATAGATTTTTTAAGGCCAGAAGGGCCATTAGGATCATGTAGTCTGACCTCCTACATAAACACAAGACACAGAATTGCACTCATGTTGCATTTTCAAGCATAGGCTTACAAATGAATATCCTTACTTTATAGAAAGACATTCAGTCAGTTTGGTGATAAAGATGAGAAAGATATAGATGACAGGATCACAAAGCTACATATTAGAAACGTTTGTTTTTCTGTAACAATTAAAAAAAAATCTTTCCTCTTTTAATTATCCTAAGCATGATAGAAAAAGTGGTTCTTTTTGGTTACATTTGTATTGAACGATACTATGTTCAATTGTTGCAGGAATGACCCAACGTAACTCCATGCAAAACGATTCAAGTTAGTACTAAAGACTTTTTGCTCTTTGAATAGAATATGCCTTAGGTAACAGAATACCTGCATAAACACAAGACCTGATGACAAGCCGTCCAAGTACTGTGGATTTGGAATATCTATAAGTAGCATAGTTTTCTTTCTTGATGAAGTGAAGGTTTACATGTGCAATTATATAAATGTACCTGTAGTCAGCATTGCCTCAGTAACTGTGAATGAGCAAGCAAGCCAGTGCAAGAGTACCTGGTGTTAGTTGAGGATTCTCTGATAGGCCCCAATCCTGCAAGGATTTACACCCATGGAATCAATCTGACTACTTATGTGTGTAAAATTAAGCACATGTAAGTCTTTGCAGGATTGGGGCATTAGTAACATAGCAGTACAATTAGTTTTGACTTCTTAATATTGTGCAAGTTGATGAAAACTTTGGCAGTGCTGCGTTAACTTCCAATACTTAGTAGAACTGGTGTGAAAAAAATGGAAGTTTCCACATAAAAATACCTTTTTCATGAAAGATGTTTCTATTTTTTCATCTGTCTGTAGAGCTGATCAAATAATTGAAGATTTGTTTTTGTTACATAAAAAAAAGAACTTTTTCACACATGTGCCCCTCGGTTTTGACCAGCTCTTGTATTTTGATACACTAAAGTATAGCAGAGATCCCTTTTGTTTAGCAGAAAAAGGTATAGTCAGCTCCAGTGGCTGGAAACTGAAGCTTGACAACTTCAGGCTAGAAATAAGGTGCATATTTTTAAAAATTTACCAAGGGATCTGGTAAGTTCTCCATCATTCTCAATATTTAAATCAAGATTGGATGTCTTTCTAAAAAAATATGCCATATTTCAGTATTTCTCAATACCAGGGACTGGCTTGTTGCCTTCCTTAACTATACAGTGAGATCTCAGGGAATGGTTCCAGTCCACAGACTGATTGTTGAGAAACACTGCTCTAGTTCATCCACAAATTATTCTGGAGTAACTCAAGAATTAGCTCATTGATTTTAAGACGTTACATTTAGCAAAATATAATGGTAAAAGCAAATGCAGAAGTATCCAAACTATTTGGAGTTAATTGGTTTTAGGTAAACTGATATTAGGATGTTAAATCATGTTTATAAAAACAATTCAAAGGTCTATAAGAGAATTGTGACAGAAGAGCAAGAAAACATGATTTTTATGAGTCAGAAGAAGTGCTGTTCTTCCAACTGCCTAGTCTTTGTGCCTACTGAAATGATGCAGAGACTTGGCAGAGCATAAATATTTCTTGAAGATTACTCATTAACACCTTAAGCCCATCCATCAGCATGAGTGACATTAGGAGGCAAAGCAAATTTTTTTCTGGGACACAATATGTAAGAAAGACTTTCTGTGGACTAACGTAGCACACCTGACAGATATATGAGTCGTTTGACACAATGGATGGTAGTCATAAACACTGACACCGATGTAGTGTTCTTCCTTATTTTCTGAATTCCCTTTTCTTCAAAATAATAAAAGGAGTTTAGGAATAACTATAAGCTAAAAGATTCAAAGCAAAATCCTTTATATGCTCCTTCCCTGAGATTCTTCTAATAATAATGTTCATGACACTATCTGAAATGTTATTAGGAAAATAATGACTTCCTGAACTCTCTGTCTGAAAGATAGGCTCGATGTGCTCCCTGCCATGCACTTTAAATTACTGCACTAAATGTATCTAGTAAAGACTAATTGGCGTGAGTGAGTAACATAGCAGTACAATAAAGATAACTTGTCACCTTTTGTTCCTCTGCTCAATATTGTCTATAAGCGGTAATAGGCTTCATTAAATTCCTGTGTATTACATTTGAGATGCAGTAGATGAAATATGCAAAAGTAAATGAATTGGGGTACATGTCTGAGTAATATTACTTGCATTCTGGAAAAAACACATTTTGTTGAAGAGATTTGTCAAATATATGCATTGTAAATGTAGATCCTTGTTTAGTTGTTTGATTTTCTTTGAATATATTCAAAAGTTTTTGTCAAATAGTTTGGATGAATACTTTTCAGACCATGGTTTGTTTGAAAATTGTTCACTGTGACAATTTTTTGTAGTTGTATGTTTGGTCACCAAAGTCAAATGGTATGTTTTCTGCTCTCTGATTAGATGACAAATGTTTTAAACTGCCCAATAATGAATAAAGCACATTTCGCACTAGCAACAATTCATGGTCACTTTTGGGAAACTTTCAGGATACATGACAATTTTCATCATTGGGTGTCTGAACACTTATGAAAAGTATGACCTCATAAATCATAGCAAATTGTACTCTGCTTTTCTTTGCTATTTTATTAATGAAAGTATTTTTACTATTTGAGACACTCTATTTAGTAGGCAAAAATGGCTAATAAAGAAAAGCAGAAATGGCCTCAACTCCATCCAACACTTTTCAAATGAATCTCAGAAGAAGATCCATTTAAAAATAAACTTTGGGTCAGATTCTCATATACTTTAAGGATCCTTCACATCACTCTTGTAGTGTAAAGGGACATTAGTGTAAATGAGAATCTGGCTCTGTGTGTGTGTGTAATGAAGTACAATAAACTTGAAACTGTCACTAGTAAAGTTTGTCCTTTAGCTCGAGGAACTTTATTAGGTAATAGTAATGGAGATAAATGATTGCTGATGTAGCTTATATTAAAAACAGTTCTAAAGCTTGACTTGTCTTCTCAGGAATGTTTTCCTTGAGCCTGTTTTCAAGAGATTTCTTGTAAGGATGTATACACAGGCTACCTCTCTTTCAAAAAATGAACAGCAGATGTGATACTACAAATTATCAAAAGAAACCAATCTGTAGAAGCTGAGGTTCTAGGTAACACTAGAGGTCTGACTCCTTCATGTTTCCTTCTGACCTGTAAGCATGGGGCATTGTCTTATATGCTGTGACTGACACAAAATTCACTGACTTGCTCAAATAACAGTAGTGTTATAAACACGATGTCTCTCAGCTTGCTTCAAATCACATGCACTACGCTTCTGCTAACAACTTCACAAAGTTCTGGGATAACTGTTTTGGAGATTAATGTGTGGGGAGGAATAGAGTAAGAGAGCTGAGCTGCAACCATGAGTTTGATTCAATTGCAGGTGGAGTAACGTTGCTTGGCTGAATTATGAAGGTACTTAGATATTGGAGGATGCACATTAAACAGTGAAACTGGGCCTTTAAAGCATCATATTTTTTAGCCGATACTTCTCCTCCCCTTCTTTTTCTTACCCTCTCCACTCCAGCCTATTTCTTCTTGCAGGCTGTCATCAGCATTGCAGAGTTTCTATGTGTTTCTCTTTGCCATGCTCCAGCTAATCATGAGCCAGAGAACAGTCACCTAGAAACTTGTCACCACTGGAATCATACAGAAGAACACGAGAACACAAAACTTGGATGGAGGGCCATGCACAAGAGAGGCTGAGTCACGTCATTGCTTGGAAAGCTGATTCAGTTTTTCAGTTGCTGGTCTGTTTGTCATTTTGTGCTTGCATACTTCTGTTGCTTATTTCCCCTGAACCTGAAAAGTTCTCAAGGATTTATTTAACATTGCTCATGTGTGTAGTTTCACTGAAGTCAAGGACTATGAGATCAGTTTTAAGAAATTTCTTGTGACCCTCTCCTCTGGGTAGAAGATCTAGCTCCATATAGACAGCGCTGCTCATACTCTCCACTAGGAGCACTAGATAATATTTTCACATAGTTAGAAGAGGATGTGGGTAGAAAAAAGGGAAACAAAGGAAAAAAATAATCCCACACTGATACCAATGTATTTTTTTTCTGTAGGCAGACCTCCATACCCACTGCCAGTGGACTTAATCAGTGACATACCTAAGACAGTAGGTGCTTGTGGTGTGTTGTGATTATTCATTTCAAACAGACAACAATTCCTTTACATAGGGAATGTGCAGGGAAGCTGAGTCAAATCTTTAAACACATTTTTTCATGGTAACTTGCAACCTATAGTGCTCTGTCAACCCCTCCAGTTACTTATATTTTACCATTTGCTCAGACAGCCAATTTTTACCCCCTACTGACTGCCCTTGAATAAACTGCTGTTGGACAGTGAAAAAATTGCCCTGGCAATCCACTGAATGAGTTTTTGTGTAGGTTATTAGGAGCCTGGATACCTCTTGAGGAGCAGAGAATCTATCAGTTATGCATTGTTAGTTCCAATAAGTAGGAATCATGATCTTTCTCCTTGTTTTCAGTTTGCAGAAGGTTTCACATAATTTCCTACAGAAAAGGGTGCTGTTCTACTTCAAAGTCACAAAAGCAGGATTACGGAGTGCTTGGAAATATAATATGGGCTTCATCCCTCAATGGCAAAGGGTAAGTTTTGTGCCACAAGGTTAGGAAGGGAGGGGCAATGAGTCATTCCCCATTCGTAGGGAAGGCACATAGTGTTATACCATGCTTCATCTGGCAGATGTGTCTCGATAGGACTCGGTGGGTACATACTTAGGTACACGTCTCATGATGCCACTCATCGCTACCCAGGCTACTGTGGCTATACTTCTAGTGTGTGTGTGTACATGTACTTTAGCTGGAAATTCACATCCCCAGCTCCAAGCGTAGATGTAACCTTAATGGGAGCTGCTTGGAGGATATTCTGACTTGGAGTATCTCCCCTCATCAGTTTGACTCTACACCCTTCCTACCCAATGGGGGCTGAGCTGGTTGCGGGCCCCTAGGCTGACAGGAGAAACTGAGAGCAGCTTGTGACACTGTCATCTCCTGTTTATCCTTACTCAGTTGAGTAAAGGGTCAGGATTGCTTGTGATTTACATTCCCCCAGGTGATATGGCAGATAGAACAAAGTGAAACTTCAGAGATACAAAAAAAGAGCTCTGCACCTACATACACACACAGATAGCTGCTCAAAGGCATACCTAGCTTAGGAACAAGAAGTTGTCTGCACCCAGAAACTACAGAGAAGCCCCACAGCTGACAGACTTAGCACTGATTACATTTTAAAGGTTTATCACAACACCATATTTTTCCCCCTTCCAAACAGATTTTTGGCCTCGTTGTATTGTCCTCATTCCTAAGAAAGTGCCTTGTGTTAAAAGTAACCATCTGGATTTTTTGTAACCCTTCTGCCAGGTCGAGTCAGCAGCAACAGGGACCAGGTTCAATATCCAGGGGTCCATCTGAACAATACGACACAGAAGTGGCTTGAGACCCCACTCAGGAATCTGGGAAAATTAAACACCACCTCTGGACATCAATAAGAGGCAATACTTCCCCACTCACAAGCACTGAGTCTGTGTATAGAAGAGAAAACTTTTAATAAAAAGGGGAAGGAGCCTGGCATTAATTTGGGAAAACACTATACCCATGGTTTGAACACATATGACCACGAGCAAAACTCCCACCCCTGAGTACATTGGACTGTGTCCTTTGCCTCCATTTCTCACTTTGCAGTGTCAGTAGGACAAAAAAATGTCCCTTTAACACGCCACTCCCCTCTCCCTCCACTGCACCTTACTCACAGCTGTTGTCATTGGTCAGTGAAGACCCAGAGTTAAGAGGTGCATTCATGTGAGTTCACCTCCCACCTGGGGAGGTGCAGGGGGGAGAGGGAAGAAATGTCGAGCAATGCCTCAGCTGCTGCTGCCACTGCAACTGGCTCACAGTTTCTGATATTCACTCTGCATCTCTGTTTGCTGCCACCACTGCGCCATCATTCACTCTGCTGTGGTTGACCACTGTGCCACCATTCACTCCACTGCACCATCTTCTGCTCCATCAACGATGGCCCTGTGCCATCACCTTCTGGTGCTACTTGCCTCTCTACTGTAATCTCTGCGGGACAGTCTCTTGGGATTCCACCCAGCTCTCAGTGATTTCAGCAGCTAGTGGGGGAACCTCACTGCTAGTGCAGGTTGGGCAGTCTCTTATGCAGAAATGTTGCCACATAGCAGGTCTAAGGCTGAGCACTTAGACCTAATTATCAGTGATTTCAGTTCCAGTGATTACTTAACAAAACAAAAGGCTCTCAATTGATCATAATCAGCTATGTCTTTAAACAGTGGAGAGGAGCAGGTAAAATGGTGCCTATGACTCTTAGGCAGAGCTCATACCACCAAGCAGAAACATATATCCCCACCCTTTCTCTTCCCACTGGGATCTGGCATCCAAATCCCCTGCTTAGTGAGTTCAGTTCAGTTGAGGGTAAAATCCTTAATCAGGACGGGCTAAGTACAGTTCTTCTGCCCTTTACTCATACAATAAGGATAACATTTCATTAGCCCTGCATTCAGTACTAAATGATTTGTAACCCAACATCAGCCGAAATTAATTACTTGGGCAACACAGCTCTGACTGCTGCTGTGACACACTGCACCCCCCATGTTCACTCTTATGGTGTAACTGTGTATTGTTTAGTGCAAGGTATGTCATGTAAGATGTTTTTGGAATGTTCATGGTATACTGAACATTATTGTTGTAGTAGTATGTTTGTTGCAATATCAGCTGTATGATTATGAGGCTTCGCTATGTAATCTTCCCAAATATGTGTCTCATAGCTTGAGGCAGATCTAGGCAAAACTCTACAGAGCTGGAGGGCCAATCACACCTCACTAAGACTTGCATAGAAGAAACCAGCTCAGCATTCCGAGAACAAAGAACCAGCCCAGATGTCAACAAGTGAATCCACAAAGAACCACATGTCTCAGGACATGGAAAAAACCATGCACAGATACTGTCTATCGCTGGTGGGGGGGGAGGGGGTGATCACAGGGCGAGGGCCTGGTTGGAGGCAGACCAGTCAGCCTGTGGTGAGAATCATCTAAAACTGTAAGGTTGCTGAAAGTGTTAAGTTTAGTTTAGAATGTAATTTGCCTTTTATTTACTTTTGATCAAATCTGATCTGCTTTCCTCTGACTTATAATTACTTAAAATCTTTCTGTACTTAATAAATGTATTCGTTTGTTTTATCTAAAACAATGCATTTGGTTCAAGATGTGTTAGAGACTCCATTTAAAAGTGACAAAGCTGGTTCATATCAATTTATTTTTAAATTGACAAACTAATTATGAACTTGCAGTATTCAGTGGGCAGCACTGAACATTGTAAGACGGAAGTTCCTGGGGTGCATCTGGGACTGGGGGTGTTTTCTGGGGTCATTTTATTGTATAATTCCATGAGTGGCTGGCGAGAATCACTCACTCACTGAGCTGAGATCAGCTTGCTTGCAGGAGGCTGTGTGTGAATTGCCTAGGAGTGGGGGTTCACACAGCAGAGCAGAATGAGATGGGCTCCAAGAGTGAGGGACTGAGGTGACACAGCAATACACCAGTCCAGATGGTTACCTAGGCAGAGTAGGTGTGTTCATGTAAATACAGTCTGGTCCTGAAACCTTTCCCTCCATCTCATCACTAGCTATCAGGGGAGAGCTCATTCAGACCTTGCTTGTTGCAGGTTGGTATGGACTTATTGACCCACTGTATTATCAGATTAAAGGTTACCAGCCCTTAATCCTGTTGGAATCTGTTTATAAGGACCTGTCATAACTCATATAAATAATCTTAACTTTTTTGGGAGACTGCCTCTTTATATCAGTGGTCTTAAAGATAGTTTAATTCTACAGTTGAGACATACATTTCTAGATCAAATTAAAAAACAACTTTTCAACATCAGGCACCCACTATCTCCCACCGTAGAATAAACACACATATATATCTTCTTTAGAAGGACTTTAAGTATGAGCAGGTGATACTGGAATGTAATAGTACATCATGATCAAATATAGGGATTTCTTCACTGACAACACAAATCAGATTTTATTTTCTATGTGTATATCACAATTTAGTGATGTTAACTTTACACTAAATTTAGAAGAAAAAATAGACATGCTTACATGGGAACACATATAAAACTTCAACAAAATTACAAGCTATCTCAGGCTTAGTAAAAATGTGAAATAATGGGAATGAAGTTAAGGGAATTATTTTTACAATATTTAATTAAGGTTTAGAATTTTGTTCCCTCCAATTATGTAATTGTTCCATGAGATTATTGAGCTGAGAAATATGATATTGAAATATCCTTGAAGAGATTTTACCAAATTAAGTAAATCAAAACTAAGTTTGGATACCGATACAGAACATGTTTTGTAATTGGAATTTTACTTTCTGATTTTTTTTAAGACATACATTTGTATTGTAATTTTAAGATACACATTTGTGTTGTAATTTTCCAATCAGCCGCTAGGTGGAGATATGTTACTTCATATAGCATTTGAGATTATTCAGGACCGAAATCTAACTACCCCCCATCCAAATTAAGAAAGATACCAATAAACCGACAAGTGAAAATGAAATAATTAGACCAGTTAATCTCCCTTCACCTCAAAAATATGGTTGTTCAGTAGCTGAGAAAAATTATAATTGTTTTTAGTTGGATCAAATGTTTAATCAGCATAAATGCAGAAGCTTTTGACAGACATCTGGGAATGTATGAAGGGAAAACAAGAAGACGATGAAAATGCTATTTATTTCTGTTGTGAACTATCACCTGGGTCTTCCTGTCATTCCCAGCTCCCTCCATATGTAAGTAAACCAGATGGCATGTTCTGCAGTTAGAGAGTAGCAGCTAACGTACTGCTATGCCATTTTGGCACACAGATGTTTCATTTTGTATTTGCCAGCAAGGAGAATTTGTGGGGGGATTAGCTACAGATGGTACAGAAGGCAAGGGGGAATGGCGATAGCCTTGTCAGTCAGAATTAGCACTGTATGAGCCTTTCTCACTGAGCCCTCAAACCATGACACTTTGCTACACAAAATTAAACCAGATGAATTTTTATGCAAAGCATTTTTGGGCCCATGATACTTCCAATCAAATCTTTGGTTCTCTTTAGCTACATATACATTTTTCAAGTACTGAATTTTTATGTGTGGGTGTTTTTTTTTCTCCTGAAGTTGATCCCATGTTAGGGAATGAGTGTGCACAACATTTTTCTTGGTGAACCCTGGCAAACCAGTATATGGCTTATAGTGTTAGTGAAACTCCTGAATTGGTTTTGTTTGGTGCCATTTGACATACTAAGCCCTAATGAAAGTGACTCTTAAAACACAAGTCAAAGGACTGAAGGATGGCCTCATTGTTGTAGCACTGGACAGGGATGTGGGAGAACTGGGTTTAGTTCCTGGCTCTACCACAGGCTCCCTGACCAAGTCATTTTGGGCTTATCTACACCAACAATTAATTCACGGCAAGATGGGGTGTGAATCTACCCTGCACTAGGACTAACTGTTCATGTGGATCCTGCTGACATACACTGACAGTTTGTTAATGCACTTTGAAAGGGGACTAATCAAAGTGCACAAAAGAAAACTAGAACAAAGAAAGAGCTTTAACGAACTCTTAATGCACATCAGCAGGGTACACATGGACAGTTAGTTTGCAGCATGTTAGGATGGGGTAGGTTCACGTGCCTCCTTGCTGCAAACTTAGTCTATGTCTACACTAGAGAGCTTACAGCAACACAGCTGTACCAATGAGGCTGCGCCTCTGTACGATCTCCCGTGCAGCTGTTCTATGTTGATGGAAGAGAACTCTCCCACTGACATAATTAAACCATCCCCAACAAGTGGTGGGAACTATGTTGGCGGGAAAGCGTCTCCTGCTGACATAGCACTGTCCACACAGAAGCTTCGGTTGGTGTCACTTATGTTGCTCAGGGGAATATTTTTTTTCACACCCTTGAGCGACATAAATTATACCAAGAACAGTGCTAGTGTAAACATAGCCTAAATGTTCGCGTAGACAAGTTCTTAATCTCCTTGCCTCAGTCTCTGATATTTTGCTTGTATGTTGTGGATCCTTGTCTCCCACTTTTTGCCTGCCTTGTCTAGTTAGATTTAAGTTCTTCATATCAGTGACTGTCTTCCATTATGTGTTTGTACAATGCCTAGCAAAGTGGGTCTGACGTTGGTTGGGGCTTGTGCATGCTACTACAATACAAATAGTTAACTAAAAGGGTGCAAGACCATGACCATAACAGACCATAAAAGGTATTTGTGAACTGGAATCACTAGATTTTTCTCAGTTCTATTTAATCATCCTCTTTGAGCCCACTGGTCAGATGCATGCTTCAAGTTAGAGAAGCAGATGGACACTGGAGGATTTTTTCTAATACCAACAGTACTTAATTCATATTATTTCAATGAAAGTGAGGGGGAGTGTGAGAGACTGTTTGGATAGTTCTAGCCCGTTTTGGAGTGATATAGCTGAGTAATAAGCTGTTCATATGCCCAAGTTTCGAAATGAAGAGAAAAAAGTAGCTCTATGTTAGAGTTCTGAAGGCTTTGTATAGAGCCACTGAAAAATGGTACCTTGCAGATTAAGCCACAGTATGCGTTGGAGACAACAGAGGGGCAAGTTAACCCCACCAATTCAATCAACTCAGTTGTACAGCTGCTGGGTCTGTGACCAAGATCTTTATGTGCACTCTGGAAATGGTGCAGGTGCATACATATTTTTCTGCTTCTGGAGCCTATGTGCCAATGTATTGCTAGCGTACATCCACTGAAATAAATGGGATGAAGGTGGACTAATATAGCTGTTACTTAATAATAAAAATAAAAGGATGAGGGAGGGGGAGACACCTTTTTTAAACTTCCTGCTGTCTGAGGAAGAGTCTGGGTTTCCTGAGGCATACCTGCCAGGTTTATGGGATCCAGGCCATGGTGGGTGTGGAGTTCGTTGAAGAAGAAGTATAACATTCCTTCTTGTCAGGATAATTGAATAAGCCTTTTAGATGACTTAGGTCAAAACTGGCTGATATTTGTTATTTTGTAATTAAATAGGCTTTAAGGGCTTAGACAGTTTAAAACAGTACTTAAAAGAAGGAATTATTTTTGCCCAATTATTATCCCTGCTGTTCTTTCTCTCACGGCTAGCTCCAGCTACTCATATTCCTTTCTTTTAAGGTCTCATCATTTAGAGTATATGTACTGCCCTTTCCTGGATGTATATCCATGCACAAACATGTACAGTCAAACCAGTAATAAGGGCTAAAGAATTAAATTGAATATCACAGAGTAGGAGCCATAGAGTGTTAAATGAATCAGCTGGGTCCAGCTTGATACAATATACACATGACTGAACTGAAATGGTCATATGCATATAGAGCTTTATGGAAAATATATGTACTGCTGACAAAAAATATTTTAAAATTTGTGTGAGTTTTTCTGAAGTCAGTAAAAACTATTTAATTTATTTAAAATGTCTGCTTATAAATGTCTCTCAGTTCTATTCCAGGTCTATTATAGTCCAGACAGGTGTTTCATGATACCCCACTAACCACCACAGAGTTTGGGGTCCAAGAACAGAAGGATCCAGTAGAACTGGGAGGCTTTAGGGGATACATTTGTGTGTGTGTTAGTGTGATGCTAGGTTGGAGTAGCAGACCACAGAAAAAACTCCACGGGCTCAGGAAGGAGATCTAAAATTTATCCTGTATTACAATTAATCTCTGTAAATGCTAAACCTGGATTTCATGAGACCAATACACCGAAATCACTAGAGCTAGATTCTGACTTGGCCTATGCACCTATCAAGGGTCATAAGGAGTAGTAAGAATCCTTCTTTATCCTTCTTCAGGCTTCCCAGACTATGGGTTCAGGTGTGCAGGAGTTAGGAGGTGCTAAGTTCTCACTTTTGTCCCCACCAAGCAGATGGATAGGGAATAGATAGATTCTTGGATCCTCCCTCCCAATAAACCAGCTAGCAACCTGAGCCAACAAAGAGGGGAAGCTGAGAATAGTAGTAATTTTGCTGTAGTCTCAATAGGTAGTGATTTGCTGCTGAGGAATGATTTCTTTTCTGTGCTACCCCATCCACAGGGCTTATGACACAACTACAAAGTAGCTCTAAGGATTGGTCTACACTACACAGTTAGGTTGACGTAAGGCAGCTTATGCTGACCTAATTATGTCAGTGTCCACATTACAACCATCCTCCTGCTGATTTAAGTGTCCTACTACACCGACATAACAACTCCACCTCCAAGAGAGGTGTAAGGTTTATGTCTATGTAGTTAGGGTGACACAGTGTCTGTACAGACACTGCATCCCTTATATCAACTGTTGGCAGGAGTCGTAAAATGGACAAGAAAGCCAGGCAGCTAGAGCCCAGCTGCCCCCAGCTCCTCTGAAGAATTGGGCAGCTGGATCTCGCTTTGAGATGGGAGCTAGGGCTGGAAGCCTAAGCGGCTGTGGACCCTGCTTCTGTGGGGAAGGGGGAAGAAGTCAGGGCAGCTGAATCCTGCTCCCTGGAGATGAGAAGACCCGGGTGGCTTCCCCCAGCTCCCAAGAGGGAATGGGGAGGGGAGAAGCCTGGGGTGAAGGGGGAAGCCCGTCACTATCCCGGGGGACTGTGGGGCAGCTGGGCTCCCAGCAGGGAGCTGCCAGTGGACCTGGGAATCTCTCAGCTCCCCATACTGCCCCTCTTAGTTTGGTGGAAGTACTCCTGGTGAGGATGCACAACCGACCCAACGAGGATAGTGTGGACATGAATCACTGCGGTGGCTGTAAGTCGACATAATATAGTGTCTATATTAGGTCGACTACCCTAAGTGTCTATATTAGGTTTCTAGTGTAGATATACCCTAAGTGTCTGCTGAATGGAGTTCTTGTGTTCATAAGACAAAGTTGGAAAATGTGTTTGGAAGGTTATGGCACCTTGCTTTTTAATTCCCACTAGTCGAAAGAAATCCTGTTATATTAAAAGTTTCCATTATTGTAACAATTACAGTGCATGCTTGAAAGCTGATCTGTATCATGGGTTCAAACCAAACCCCAAATCCAAACCCCCTGGACTCAATCTGAATATTCACGCACACATGCTGATCAATAAACACTACACATTCCTAAAGCAGATTAAACATTCATAGATAAACCAACAGGTGAGCTAATAAAATACCATTTCTTTTCTATACTGAACTTACTATTAAATAGTAATCTTATTGCCTGATTTGTTTTTTTCAGAGATGCTGATTATTCTCAGCTCCCATTGACTTCAATGGCAATAGAGTTTGCTTAGTCCTTCTGACAATCCAAGGTGCTTATGCTTTGGCATAACAACACACTAAATCTGAAACATCTTTTCATTCAGATTTAGAATTTTGTTCAGCATCTGTTTCCATTGGCCCAGTTCCTCATTCCCATTCCATGCTCTTCATGCTGCTCTGGGGGCACTAAGGGGATGAAAAAGCTGGCTTAATCAACAAGCTGTGGATTCCCCCGTGTGTAGGGTGGTGGAAAGCTGGTATAACTGGCTCTGCAACCCCCCTGCTCTTGGTCTCCCATTCCTGGGCTGGCATGATGGCCCCTAGAGGACCACTAACAGCCAGCAGCCCTGAGGGTACTCTAAATTGCATTGGAAATTGAACCAGTCCCTGGCTGCCCCCAGGTGTGAGGTAGGTGGTGACGGGACAGTCAGGTTGCATAAAGCCACTCTCCTCACTCTTTAGGTACAACACTGAGTATATTTGAGCCAAACACAATGACTTGTCCTATGATATTTTTTAACAAGGTATTGGAAAAATGTAGTCTTTTAATAAAAAGCCTCAGCATCCTTTGAAAGAACTAACCTGTTAATACTACTGTTTATGCTCAGTGATGACCTGATTAGTTCTTTGAATTCTAACTTTTTTCTTTTTTAACTAAAGTTTTTTTTATAATTAGTTTTTTCTTGTGAATGCGTTTTCCTCAACTTAACATAATCTTTGGTTTTAAAAAAAATCAGGGGTTCCTGCCTACTTATTTTACCTAGCACTTCAATATCTGACAAGGTTAATGTTTGATGCTAATTATTTTTGATGTGAGCATAATCTTGTACTAAATTTGCTTTCATGCACAAACACTCTTCCCCATTAGTCTGTGTTTTCTTAAATATGGTAGTAAGGAAAATAAAACTCTCAGTCTTTTGAATTATTATAATCCATTGTCATAGAACTAAATCCCTCTTGTGCATCTGTGGCATCTGCAGAACAATATTCTATAGATGCAATTGTAGGTCCACAGCATGGGTTATACAAACCCTACACTGAGCCAGAAAGGGTTAAAGGACAGTTCTGGTCCCAGGTAGCTCTGTCCCTCCAGACCTGCAGAGTATGCTTCAGCTGAAGACAGGGTTGAAAAAGGAGCACCCCAGCTCAGAAGGGGAGGAGGTGGAGAAAGAGAGATCTACCCTGAAGGCTTCTGACAAAGGGGCTAGAGAAGCCTCCCAGAAGATATAGGACTACATGCTGAGCCTGGTTGGTGCTGATAGTTTGATTTCTTTCTTTCTTTTACTTTATCTGGACCTGAAGTGGAGGACGGAAAGCAGCAGTAGGAAGTGACCCAGGGAGGTAACTCACGTGGCCCCCTTGGAGGCCAAATGCTGCTGACTCTGGGTCAAATGCCAAATGCTGGGTCAGAGCCTGGTGGAATGGGCATGCCCAGGCTTCCCTTCCACTCCCGCACTGACTGGATGGGCATTAATCACTAGGTCACGCAGCCCACCAAGGACCCTATTTCAGTCCATAAGCAATTTCAAGGCTTCCTGTGCAATGTTGTGGATATCACCAGTTCACCTTTGAATCTATATTTGGGGTACTGTGTTATGGTGTGTTCAATGGTTTGGATGTTCTCACTGCAGTCGCACAACGAGGAGTCTTTGATTTTCCACTTGCGTGTCATGAAGCTGCATCTTTCATGCTTTGTTTGGATGTGGTTCAGTGTGATCCAAAGTCTGCTTGTCAGGTCGAAACTGGGAGGGCGGCTTGTTGGGTCAGTGATAATGTGCTTGTTTGGGATGGTGGATGAGGTCCAGACACGGCCATTTCCTGGCCAGATCCAAAAACATGAGGTGGTTGCACATAATCCAGAATGGTTTTTGTGATTTCAGGCATTGCTGAGGTTTGTTGTCCATAATCTGTTAGATGGGAAGTTCTGGGTAGTCTTTGGCATGTTTAAGGTCTTGTGCTGTGGCTATATCTCAATATTTGCTAATACAGAAAACCACATTGAGGTGCTGATTTTAATGCCATCACTCATTTGTTAGAGAACATGGATGAATGGAAATTGTTTAAACAGTAGTAATGGTTTTCAAGCTGTGGTCCATGGACTATGATCATTCTTTCAAGTACTTTGTGCCATGGGTCTAGTGAAGGATTAGGAGATAAGGAGCAGAAATGGTTTATAGCTCAGATCTTCAAAGGTGTTTATCCTCCTAACTTCTATTGGTTTCCATGGAATGTAGGAACCTAAGAATCTTTGAGGATCTGGGCCTATAAGACTTTTCATTACAAAATGGTGCTCAGACTGCAGAAATGGAGAACAATTGTTTCACAGTAAATATACTACACTATATAATGGTTAGGTACATTGCATTGCTGCAATATTTTGTGATCCCAGTATAAATAAATAGGATAAGAAATAGGAGTCATTTATATTTCTGACATCCACCCTGCATGCACACCACTTTTTAAATAACAAAATTAAGGGTTTTTAACAATCAAGAAATATTACAAAGAAATTATAAGCCTATGTGTCACTTACACCTATTACATCTCCAATTTATACATTTCTAAATTCAGAATTCTTGATAAGATTCCATACAATTATAAAAGGTAGAGTGTGCGGTCCTTCCTACACCCTCTCACCCCAGAAACAGAGATTTTAATGAGAATTTAAGTTTCATTGAAAACCTCACATTACTTTTGGTTTGTTTTCAATAACCAAAAAAAAAAAAAAAAAAAAGAAGAAGGAGGGAGAGAGAGAGAGCTGGTTTTAGGGGTTTCATTTTTCACTGAAAATCCAAAATTTCCATGGAAAACTCCAATGAAAATAATTTTCCACAAAAAAGAAATAAAAAAATAAAAAATAGCTGTTTCAATTAGCTCTGCAAACAGTAAATTTATGTCTACTGCTACTTCTTTCTATGATATTTATGCTTATGTAAATAAAGGATATGAGAACATCATTAGCACAGCCACAGATTTCTCCAAGAGAAAAACAAATATTAGAACAGATTTTGATAAACTTGGCAACTTTTTTTCAGGGCACAGAGCTCATGCACTGCAAAACCCTTAAAGGCTACTATAAAATCCAGGCCAATGGTTCTCAATCTCTTTTCATTTGCGGATCTCTAAAAAATTTCGAAGGGAGGTGCAGACCCCTTTGGAAATCTATTGTCTACATATATAGCTGAATTCTGTTCAGTGAGTTTTCAGTCTAAGTCTTTCATGGATCCCTTAGATATAGTAGTCCATGGACCACTGATTGAGAATCACTGATCCCCTCTTTTTTCTTAGTTTCCTGATGACTTGATATTATTTTTTTTCATGAAAAGCTTTCATGGAAAGCCCATGGAAGCTTCAGTGCATTCACAGTCCCAGAAGAGTTGAGTTTATTCAGCACAGTGCTTTCAATTTTGCCAGTAAAGAAAGCCTTCCTTTGACCCCTTTCACAATATATTTTGAGAAAATTCTTCCTCTTTTACCAAACTTGGCTCAGATCCAGGTGGAACAAAAGGGTATTTCCACAATGAAGTGTTTTCCCCATGCTTCTAATTATTGCTATTAGGGTATTATTTGTTGTTTGTTTTGTTGTGGTAGTGTCCAGAGACCCAAGTCCGGATCAGGGCCCACCGATGTGGGAAGATGGAGGTCCCTGACTCATCAAGCTTGCAAACTAAACAGACAAGACAAAAAACAAATAGGCAAAATGTCTGAGGTGATATCAGGCACAAATCTTGGTGGCTACTTCCCATACCACCAAAACAGGACATCTCTTCTTCCTTATCTGGCCAGCCGCCCCAAATAACATGCTCCACTATGGCTGGTCCAAAGTATTCTCCTTCTACCCTGCCTATCCTATAGCATAGATTCAAGGCAGTAAAAATCAGTTAATCAGAAGATGCTTGTGTTAGAAAGTTACTGAAAATGTTTTAAGCCAGTCCTGCCCCTCAGTGCTCAGTGGTGGCTCTTGACATGTTCTCCCTCTCCTGTGTGAAGAAGGAGATGCCATGGCTTTGTCAGTGGCACAGATGGGGCATGGATTCTTTCTTCAAATACTTTTGTGGTGACATAGGCCAAATGTAAAAGTGCTGTGTATGCTACACATTGGGAAAGGGATGTAAGGTCTAACTGAGTCTGAGAATCTACATAAGTGTTTCTTTAAACTGGAGGAACTGGAAGAGTTTGTCAGAAAGAGTAAGTGGTCTACTTGTCTTGAAACTCTTTGGTGTGTAAAGTCACTAGCATAGACAGCCATAGATTCATCTTTGCATTTGATCCAGTGCCCTCAGGGCCTGAAAGGGTTAGTGATTGTGTGCATGTAGGCTCAGGGAGCATAATCTTGCATTTTATAGGGATTTTGTGCACTCTTTCTGCGTACAGATGGCCATCTTCAATGTCCAGCTCCAAAGGCTTGTAAATTAGTGTTTCTATGAAGACAGAAGAACCACTAGCAGTTTAGCAGGGTTTCTTTTCACCATTCTATCACTGTCAGAACTTATTTGGTTTTCCAGAGACTCTCTATATTTCAAATAGACCACTTTACTAGTGTCTTTGGTCTATCATAGTTTATTCTAATGTAGTTATCTCTGGCAGCCTGCTGGTCTGAGGTCTCTTTGAGTTCTTCCAAATGTGTGTTTCTGTGAAATTCCTTCCGCTGTTTTCTCCACCAAGAGGAGTGTGATCTGTCATTCACCCTGTCTAATCATTTGATTCTTTGATTGTCAAATGTTCTGTGTGCTCACAGTATAGCTGTGCAGGCAGCACGTGATGGATAGGTGTTTGTGGCATGGAGACATAAGAATCTAAGTATTCACATCTCATCTTTGTTTTGTTTTCTCTCAACTGGCATCACAAGCTGCTCTAGAGGCCAAGATACTGCCAGATCAACAGCAGCTTCTGATTCTGGGTCATCAAAAGGTACATTGGGAAGATTTTTCCATTCTTTGCAATGAGAACAATATCCTTTGCTGCTGCTTCTACCACCTCCCTACATCCAGACTCAGAAGTATCAGCCAAAAGAGTGTTTATTTCTCAAGCATGCTAGTCAGATTTACTAGGCTCATTTCCATTATGTGTGTAACAAAATGACCAGGCAATCCTTGCTCAACTTAAATGAAGACACAAAAACGTGTAAGGAGAAATGCATACATAACTTTACGTTTAGGTTAAACACTGATAGGCCAAAATGCAGACCTGGAAACTCTACCCTCAGCCAGATGTGCACATTTTGATCTTCAGATATACAAAGGCAAAATTTGGGGAAATTTTCATGGTTCTAACACCATACTGAGGTCCAGAAAAAGTTTTAGCAATATCCAGACGAACTACCAGAATAGTTCTCATTTTGCCAATTGTTACACTTTTTTAAAATAATTTTCATTGGTTTTATAGTAATGCCCATCAAGTGCCGGACACTTTCCACAAATCTAGGAAGATTGATTCCCTACCACGAAGAGTTTGTAATCTGGAAGAGGGCAAATACTGCAAACAATCACTGGTGACCATTTGTTTGAATATTTAAACTAATTCACTTTGGCTATTTCCCATGTGTAGCCAGGGCATAGGAGTGAGAAGAGATTTAAATTAATATGCTTATTTAGCCCTTGGTGTCTTTGCTTAGACCGACAAGGGTGCTAGTTAATTACACTTGCACTGGTAATTTGTGGGAAATGTACAAATCTCCAATGGGAACTGCACTGAGATCATCAACTCTTAATCTAGGCCAACTAAATTGTCAGAGAGTAACAATTGTCCATCACTATCAACATGGGCTAGTTTCAATCTGGGTACTTCAAGGCATAATACTTCAGCTCCTATTACTTATCATCTGAGTCATCTAGACGCTTTGTGAAGACTTGAGACCTAACAGTTCTGCCTGAAAGTGATATTCCTTCATTAATCCTGTTTGATTTATCCGCTACCTTTGAAAACGTTGACCAAGAGATGGTTTTAAGTTCCTTGTAGGACTCCTGGGCTCTGCTCTAGCCAGGTATCCTATATGTTTGATTTAAATAAGCCACAGTGTTTATTCTTAATGTTCCTTTGACTTTATTTAGTTTCAAGGTTTTTTTTGGAGTCCTGTAAGAGGCTGTTAGCTTTTCAGTTTCTATATGTAGTCACTTTGTAACATTTCCTGTAAACTATCACTGTTATACTGATGATACACAGCTTTACCTGTTGCTCCTTGTGTAGGTTTTTGCGTATAAATACATTGCCTTTATAAGAAATGTTGTATGCATCTCAGCATTTTCCCAGACCAATATTATATATTATATTATATTATAATTATATTATATTATATTATATTATATTATGCTCTCCATATTTAATCAGTTGATCACATGTGATTAGAATTTGGGAGGTGCTTTATAGTCAGCTCTCAGCTCTGAAACTGGCTTTAATCAGACAGACAGGAAAACATGTCTCTATCCTTCTTGAATATTGACAAGAAAAGATAGATATGAACCCTGTGATCATCATCAGGCCTAAGGTTCTGATGAGTGGTGTAGATGATGCAGCACATATTGTACTGCTGCATGGGTGGGAGGAGATGAAACTACTGTCATTTCTATGGCACCACTCAGCAAGGTATAAATGAAGTCTGAAATAAAAACTCCCTACCTACTCAGTGCACAGACAGAAAACAGTATTTTATGGGCACTGCTGTGATATGCTATTTGCCGTCATATTACCCTCCCACAGAGCCAGAGGAGTGCCCCAACTTTTACAGTGTCAGGTAAAAAGGAAAGGATATCTTGTTAGGTTTCTTCTCCTGATTCCCTCTTTCCACCAAGCAGCAAAACCTGCTGCTGCATTTAGTAGCCAGAAATATTTGCCTAGGTAGAACAGAGCAGGAGGTGAGGTAGAAAAATGGTAAGAGGATATTGCGCTAAGAGAAATTGTACACTTAGAAGTTAGTAGGGACAATTTGGTGTGAACTATTAAGTATTACAAATAAAAATGGAGTGAGCATTGTATGTGGCTACAGACTCAGAAACATTTGTTACCCTTTCTTTATTGAGTTGTAGTACAATCAGGTAATTTGGAAGATAAGAACCATAGATAAAAATGTGCGTAGCCTACATTTAAATTCATTAGCCTTAGGGAGCCCTTCTACGTTGCTTGCTAGCTTATACCATATGATAGCAATCCTTGGTTTAAACAAGCTTTGTCAATCTGAGATCATGGTCCTAGGTTTGCCCTTGTAGAATAATGTGAACAGATTTGCCACCGGGGTCCTTGTGGGAATCCTACTCAATATTTGTAAGCCCTAAACAAGTCTCCTTGCAGCCTCCTTTGTATTTGGCTAGATATGTTCAGTTTTTGAACTAGATCCTAAGCTTCACTGAACTCGGTGGAGCTTTGGCCAGTTTATGCCAGCTGAAGATCTGTCCTCTTATCTATATCCCACACCATGCATGTATCCTGTTGTTTTCCTCTATATTTTTCTAACCCTTGTGTGTCCTTTTTAAAGCTCAGTGACAAATATGATGCAGTGTTGAGAGGAAGGATGGTACAGTAGTAAGGATACTAGTTCAGAACTCAGGAGACTCAGATTCACTTCCCTGCTCTACTGCAGATTTCCTGTTCAATAAGTAGAAAATCACTTAGCCTCTCAGCTCCTCAGTTCTTCCTCTGTAAAATGGGAATAATAGCACTTCTCAACCTCATGAGTGTTGTGCGGATAAATATATTGAAGACCACGAAGGGCTCAGATACTATGATAACAAGGGCTGCATAAGTATCTAAGATAACCTCCCAAATGAGGCCCGACAAGGATCTTGTGAGGTATATTCCATAGTTCCACTGTGTAACTATAGTGAATGTAACCAACAAATTACTCTGAGCAAATTATGCTCAGCTGCAGAAGTGGTATGTAAGGCCAGTCAACAAGAATCCTTTCCTACCTTTTGTGATCCTGTACAAGGGTCAGCCAAAAATGCAGTGAGCACAAGAACTGTACGGGACTAGTGTCCCTGCCTTTGACACTGATCAAAGAGCTAGGCAGACATAGCGGGGGAGTGCACACTGCATCATATTAAGGGCTATAGCACCGGCCATTCATTCTGCATGCCTGAGAGCTCTAGGAAGGCAGGATAGACTCCTGTGATGGAGCATACACACCCCACACTGAGTCAGGGAAGGGAGGGGTTAATGGAAGCAGTTGCAGTCAGCTCCATCCTGTTAAACCTGTCAGAGATGGCAGGCCTGTAGGGAAGGCTCTTTGTCATCTGGAAGGAATGAAAAGAAGGCAGCAGGTTTCAGAGAACTGGCTGCTCTTGCAGAGTGGAGGTCTGGAGGGAACTGAGCCACTGAGATGCAGTCTAGGGCTCTTTGAGGGAGAAGGAAGGCCTCATGCTGACTCTCCACATGCCATTTCTGTCAAAGTCCTCAGTGTTGGCTTCAATGGTGCATTGGTCGTGTGGTGATACTCTGCAAAGCATCAATTTCACTCATCCTAAATAAATGACAGGGGCAGGGTACATCTACACTTGGAGTTGGGGGTGTGATTCCCAGCTCAAGAAGACATATTTGCACTAGCTCTCATTGAACTAGCATGCTAACCACAGAACATAGCTGTGGCAGCATAAGCTGCAGGATGGGCCAGCTGTCCCATATATGTACCTGTTAGAGACCCCAGGCATCTTGGGGGTGGCTCGCCTGTACCACTACTCATGCTACCACCGCTACATTCTCTCTTTAGCCTGCTAGTTCGATGAAAGCTAGTGCACATATGTGTCCTTGAGCTGGGAATCACACCCCCAGCTCCAAGTGTAGACGTATCCGTAGCAATTTGAAAATCAGGCCCTGTATCTCTTCTCTGGTGGGAGGGACCATAAATACTTCCCAATAGAACTTACTGTTTCATTTTTTGGAAGACTATCTGAATGATTTCTCTGTTTCAGCTATTTAGTACGTTTTGAATAACAGAAAGCTTACTCACTGTGACAAACTGAGAGAGCAGTGGGAACAAGACTTGAGTTGTTGCAAATAAACGTCAGATATGGGCATATTAGGTGGCTTACTAGAAACTCGCTCTAATCAGATGATAGGTAATCACAATATAAATTGCCTTCTAGAACTAAATGTCTCTGAAGAGTTGTTTAAAAAATTCCAAAGTTAACACCCTGTTATATGGGAAAATCACAGGGCAGGCATTTAGAGTCACCATTTCTACGATTGCTAATTTATACAAATATTTTGGTCCAATATGAATTTTGGTTGAAGTACATTTTTACATCAATTCTACACTGTTCTTGAAGGCTAGAAACTATAAATCATTTGCATGTAGATAAATCTTTTGTGACCTGCTGTCCTTATTTATAGACTGTAAATGCATGCTTACAAAACCAATAGATTCACATCTACCTACTATTAATTTATGGCTGACTAAATTATTACAGACTTTGTCCTTGGAACTATTACATACCAAATTCATTGCAAGTGTGGATTTTTATTTTTAATAGGTAAACAACTAGTGTAATCTTCTTCCACAGAAGAGTATTGATAGCGTCTGAGATGGGAACTGGTGGGAACCATTTTTTGTTTAGGATTCTGCGGTATTTATTATTGACTTGTGGTGCGGTTTTTTTCCTTAAAGACATAAAATAGTAAAAGAGAAAATCCAAGAAGATTCTGGATCATTTTGGTGAGTGAACTACCAGATAGCAAATGCAGTTCACTGTAGAGAAATGTTAAACAATTCAGCTGGGAAGAAGGAACCAGTCTAAGTAATACATACTAAATAAAGCAGTCATCTAGCATACTGATTAGGAAAGAGATGGAAGAGTTATAGAAAAATGACTGAAAACATAAATCCAGTGCATTGCAGCAATAAGAAAGTATTGTTCAGTGTACTATGGAGATGCTGCCAACATCTCCATAGTAAAGGTTACATTGAGATTTACACTTAAAACAGGATTAAAGTTCTTCAGTGTCACGCTTTAATGATTGAAAATTTGGGATGATAATTCTGTCGAGGATGACTGAATTTTCCATGTAATTTTATTAGTAAAATACTCACAGACTTTTGCATACAGTATTTAAAATGCTCCCTATTAGAGATTTTGCTCTCTTTCTCCTGGATTCCTCTAGTTAAAAGCACCACAACCTCAGACTCCAAGTTACATACACATATACATTTTGACACATGCCCATTTTAAAATGAAACACAGAGTTTTTGCCTTGTCCAGATAACCTAATAGAATGGTCAAATACTTGCTGCTGTTTTTTTCACTCTGTCAGCTTGCCTCCCTAACTCACCTGCTACATTCTTCACAGAGCCCAGAGATAACCAAGATGGCAGGCTGAGTAGCAGAGGACATGGAGGTGGGCTTTAAGGCTGGAGTGAAAAAATGGGGGAAACATTGCACTGAGGAGTAAGTGCTTCTCTTTTTGTTCTGATGTATTGATCCTGGATGGTGTGTTAACCAGTCAAAGCATCATTTCTGGGGGATTGTTTTAAATGCTGGTGCCTTTGCACAGAGACAGTGGACTTCACCCACCTAAGATCTTTCACATACCCCCTGTCCCCAGCTTTCTCTTCCAACCAAAACCCCTTCTTTTTCCCTGTAATGGGATGAAGTAGATCCAGAACCCTCCTGCTAGAGACCTCACAGCCCTGCCTCATCCAGCCCCAGAAAAGAGCAGAGGAGAAGGCCTCCAGGCAGCCTAGAGTAGCTGCAGGGAAGCAGCCAATCACAGGGGCGGCTGGAGCAGCCAATCAGGGGGCCAGAGCAGCCATATAAAAAGAAGCAGCAGCAGAAGAGCAGCCAGTTGCTGGCTGGAGCTCAAAGATGGAGGGCTGGGGGTCTCTGGCTGGCTCACTGCAAGCAGGGCTAAGTCCAGGGAAGGCTGCTGAAGACTGGGTTCCTGGCTGGATGGAAGGCAGGCAGGCAGAGGACCATAGATAGATCAGTGAGGGTGGGTTGAGCCCAGAACCTAGCCAGACTAGGTGAGGGTGCTGTGAGAGGCCCTCCTGGCCTGGTTCAAGACTGAGCCCAGGGCGTGCTGCCAAAAGGACACTGACTGAGGGTACTGAGATAGGCCTCTGTTGGGCTGTTAAAGAAGGTAGTGCCTCCAGGAAGGAAGCCTTGGCATTATGGCCTCATACCAGGGCCGGGGAGCGGGGGGGAAGACTGCATACCTAGGAAGGGGAGACAGTGTGTGTGTAACTCAGTTGGAGGGCTGGGCCACTAAAAACCTGCTGAAAGAAGTGGGGATGTGGGGTGCTCAGAAGATGTGGGTGCCACTCTTCTGTAAGAACTAAAAGAAAATCAGGCTCACACCTGGCCAGAAGGGAGTTCTGTGAGAGGCAGGTGCTGCCATGTTAAAAAAAACCTAAGTGAGTGCAGGCACATATCAGCCAGACAGGATGCTTGTGAGAGGCAAGTGCTTATGCTGTTACACCCCCCTCCCCCCATGCATCCTGTGCTTTCTATATGCCCATCCATTCCCCCTCCTCACATCCCTCCTGTAGCCTTCTAATCCCCCTTCTGCAGGGCTGCCCCCTCTCCACCAGGAGCTGCTGGCCAGCAGCAATGTGGCAGAGATGGAGGTAGGGAGCTAAGTAGTGGTGTGCAGGAAGTCTGGTTCGTGTGCCTAGTAACTCTGAACCAAGGCTTTGGCAAATGAAAAGGGGTTCCCCAGTACTGCTGCCCCAGTTTCTCAGGCTATCATAGCAGCAGTGCAGTGATGAGCCCTTCAAGCATCAGTGCTTTGGCACAGATCTGTAAGTCCTCTGGCACTTTAAGACGCCAGGCAGCAACACCACAGGGGCTGAGTGTGTCTGCACGAAGACACTGACACATGAAAGCACTGGGGCACTGGGGAAGACCTTTATGCACTCTGTGTCTTGGCACAGAGATGCTGCACAGTTCCAGGTTATGCACACAGCCCTGGCCTCCCCCTATGGAAGATCCCCCAATTTAAACCCTCTCCATTCAGAAGAGCAAGTATAATTATTAGCAAAGCAAGTATGGTATGGGCAGTAACTATCAAATTCCCAGCATTGCTCAGCTAGTATGGCTTAACCCTGTTCTTTAAGAGGCAGAACTGAGGCCACCGATTCATTTTACCGAGGCTACTAAATAACTATCAGATATTGACAACTTTATTGACCTCTGCTTGGAGTTAGTGACCAGTCATGTGCTTTTGTGCCTGCATACCGTGCTTTAATTCCCTCTGATATTTAATGAGCATTTTAGAATGTGTTTTTCATGAACAGAGGGACTGAGATACACCATTTTCTGTTATGAGAGGAAATGTAAGGGATCTGCAGAAATACAATCCAAAGTATCTTTTGCTTGACTTTATGTAAAAGCCAGAGACCACTAGATGGCAACCTACTCCTATCACAGGAAGAGCAATGCTTTAATGGAGACGAAGGCTTGCATCTTCTCTTTGGCGTAGTACAATTCATTTGAAGGGGAAAAAGGACTAGAATTTATAGGAAACCTTTGTTAGGTTCAGAATCTCAGAATATGGGGGGCACAAAATTGCAGTTCTAGTTATTCGAATACTAGTTAACTGTCTTCAAAAAGAAAAGCAAGCTAACCTAATAGTGTGAGCTTGCATTAATCCATGGGGTGTTTAAGTCCAGGACACAAAGTCATTTTACAACATTGTGCTTTCCTCTTGTGTGCAGCTAATCTTTTAATGCATTCTTTAGAAAAGAGAAAATGGCTGGTTCCCCTCTATCCCCAGTTTCCATGTTTACAATTTCTGAAGGTTAGGGGAAGAAATATTGTGATCTTCATCTGAACGAAAAGCAAATAAAGGAACAAAAGAACATTTGCCTGCTATACTGACAAACCTGCCTTGCTAGAGTAATGTGTCTAAGCAGCAATGTGAATCTATTTTTGCATTTTGATTCTAAAATGGAAGATGTTAGAGCTAGTACTATTTATTTTTTACACTATCTCTTATTGCAGAATAATAGATTAGTGCTACATAATTTTAGTTACATGAAAACTATGAAGTGATACCAAGGCTGGATGTTTTTTAACCAAATATTAATAGCAGGAAAGGAATATTCTTATCCCTAGCTGAAAATAATTGTGCTGGTAATCTCATGCTATTGCTTTAATGTGAGTTTGCATCATTCTTGTGCTATGTTCAGGCTGCAGGCATGAGCTTGAGAATAGCACAAGAATAGAGGGAACGATGAGAGAGAGAGTACTATAGCAGATTAATACCCTAGCAGTACTGGCATTGGTAACAATGCAGGAAGACTTTTCTGTGACCATTAGATATTCTGTATTGTGAAATGTGATTCTTGAACTGAATGCTGTCTATTAGTGGATTGCAGATAGGATGCTTCCTTTAAGTTTCACAATAGTGCATATCTATTCATGCAAATGGATGAATAGTGATTATGGTGGAATGAAATTAAGAGTGGTATATGGAACATTGTACAACATAATTAAAGGAAAAATACAGTCAAAGCATAATAAACCCAACCTCTTAAATATCAGACAAGCAAAACCAAACAAGGAGTCCATACTAAATGGATTAATGCTTATGAAGCTAATGGCACTCATAGAGGCCCTGATGTAATGCCCTTTGATTCCAGTGGGTGTTGAACTGAACCCCTCCAAATAGCCCTGAAATAAAAACGCTAAGGTATATTTCATGGGGAGACTAAAATGGATTTTAAGTGCAAGAAAAGTATGTGCCCTTTGGCCTACCACATCAAATGCGTGGTCACTGGATGACACAAAAGATAAGATCCCTAAAAGGCAGGTAGTATGATAGCACAGACAAGGACGGCCTTGATGAGGATTCTTAAATATAGCCAGCTCCTACACTATTTACGGCGCTGCTTCCTAGTGCAGCCTCTCCCCATTCTCCCACTTCCGATGGGTGACACTTCCATTGCTTGAGTTGATTAAAACTAGATTTAAAAGAGCGCTAGATAATATAAAGTGGGGAACATGTACATTTCTAACTTCTCTGGTTATGCCCTTTATGCTTCAGAGGGGCTTATTCACAGCTAGCAGATAAAGAGTTGTGTGAAATTTTACTTCATTCATTATGAGCCAGAGTGTGCTATGTGCCTTTCTTTATGATGTGTGAGTGTGCTGTGTATATTTTTAAGACATGAGGCATGATTCTCCTTATGAAGTTACACTTTTGTACAAAGTGGGTGAACAAAGTAACCAGTCATGATTCTCCACTCACTTACACTGGTGAGTGTTTTACACCCCCTTTCTACAAATGACTACACAAGGTACACTGGGTTTAATTCTTCCCTACTTTGCATCTTTTGCTGTTTCCTCTCCTCTTGTTCTCAGAAACCACATAGGTATTCTAGAGCTCCATTACTACTCACAAGAGTTGATGTTAGGATCAATTGTCCCATGTGTTCCACCCAGCATCTGCTGACAGAAACCTGGGCATGAAGTCTGCTGGAGAGGGGTGGGGTTGAAGGATGTAACAATAGAATGAGGCCCACACAGAATCTGCTCTTCTAGTGATGTTGAAGCTGTCCAATGCAGCTCAGAAACTGGACAGCCAGTCTGATATGGATCAGCTTCATGACTAGGGTATCCAGGAGCTGAGATGACATCATCTTGCATAACTAATGGAAGACAGAGGAAGTTGGTAGTAATGGATATAAATCAGAAATTAAGAATTGTAGAAAATTGACAAGGGAAGTCTATATGGCCAGCAGAGTTAAGGACAAGCAGGACATTTTAAAATATTAGGAGCAAAAAGAATCCCGACAATGGTATTTGTCAATTACTCAGATGGAAATAGCAGAATTTTATCAATAATTCAGAAAAGGCAGAACTGTCTAGTAAATATTTCTGTTCTGTATTTGGAGGGAAAAAACAGATGAGTCCCATCAAATGGTGTTGATAACACACTTTCCATTCTACTAATGTCACTGGAGGCTGTTAAACAGCAGCTGCTAATGTTAGATGTTTTTTAAATCAGCAGGTCCAGATAACTTGCATCCAAGAGTTTGAAAAGGGTTGGTTAAGGAGCTGTCTGGACCATTAACGTCTGATTTCCAATAAGTCTTGGAGCACTGGGGAAGTTTCAGAAGTCTGGAAGACAGCTAATGTTGTGCCAAATTTTGAAAAAGGTAAATGGAATGATCCAGGTAATTATAGGCCTGTCAACCTAACATTGATCCTTGGCAAGATGATGGAATGGCTGATATGGGACTAGATCAATAAAGAATTAAAGGAAAGTAATGTAATTAATGCACATAGACATGGGTTTATGGAAAATTAAAGTGTCAAACTAATTTGATACTTTTATCAACCAAACTTGTAATCTCAAAAAAGGTAATAGTGTTGATATAATACTAAGACTTGTGTAAACATTTGACGTGGGACCACATCACTTTTTTATTTAAAAAAAAAACTATATTTAACATGGCACATGTTAAATAGATTAAAAACTGGCTGGTAAATTTCAGTATAATTGTAAATGCGGAATCATCATTGAGCAGGTGTTTCTAGTGGGGTCCCTCAGGGATTGGGTCTTGGACTTGTACTATTTAACATTTTTTATCAATGGTCTGGAAGAAAACCTAAAATCACTGATAGTTTGCCGATGCCAGTAAGTGGGAGAGTGGTAAATAATGAAGAGCTCACTGATTGAGCCATCTGGATCACTTGGTAAACTGGGTGTAAGGAACAAGGTGTATTTTTAATATAGCTAAAGGTATATATCTAGCAACAAATAATGTAGGCCATACTTCCAGGCCTGAGGATTCTATGCCTGGAAGCAGTGACTCTGAAAAAGATTTGGGAGTTATGGTGGACAATCAGTTGAACATAAGTTCCCATTATGATGCAGTAGCCAAAGAACTCATGGGATCCTGGGATACATAAATGGGGGAATCTTGAGTGGAGAGAGATTATTCTACCTCTGTATCTGGCACAGGTGTGACCACTGCTCAAATACTGTGGTCAGTTCTGGCATCCACAATTCAAGAAAATTGTTAATAAATTGGAGTGCATTCAGAGAAGAGCCATGAGAATGATTAAAGAATTGAAAAACATGCCTTATAATAGCCTCAAGGAGCTCAATCTATTAATTTAAGAAAGAGAAGGTTAAAGGGTGACTTGATCAGTTACTAAGTATCTACATGGGGTACAAATATTAAACAATGCGCTTTTCAGTCTAACAAGTATAACATGATCCACTAGATGGAAGTGGAAGATACACTCAGATTCCAAATAAGATGTACAATGTTTTACAGTGAACATAACTAACTCTTGGAACAATTTACATCATGTTATTATGTAATCTCTATTGCTGAGAATTTTCAAGTTGACTGGATGTTTTTCTAAAATATGTTATAGGAATTCTTTTGGGCAAGTTCTATGGCCTGTGCTATAGGAGGTCAGACTAGATCACAATGGTCCCTTCTAGCCTTGGAATCTATGAAACCTTGGCCACCTCTGCTGGCAGAGGTCCTATGGCACTCTGTCTAAAATTAAAATTTACCTTCCCTAGCACATACCTTGGGATGTCATATCTTGCTGGGATGTTAATCACTGCTGGAGTGCAGCACACAGGGAGGTGAAAATTACCAAGGTGGTGTGAATCTAGTCCGTAGATTAAATGAAGCAATCAATCCTGCCACAGATGCAGGTATAGTCTGTTAGGGGACCACTAGCTGGTGCGAGAAAGGTTGGCATGGCAAAATAAAAATTAAATTGGATGGGGGGCATCCATTTAATTCAGGATTTTTAAAGGTTTTATTTAAATGTCTGCTGAGAAGGATGAGTTAATGGAGCACAGGTTGTAAAATGACTTCCAAGCAAATGCACACTTCCACATTCTGATGTATGTGAAAAATAATTTGCCTGAATTCCAATATCTATCTGTACTGTAGGTGTACTCAAGAGAAAACCTTCATAAAGACTCATTGCCAGGGCCTCAGCTGGTGTGAATAAGAATAGCTCATTGAAGTCAATGCAACTAGGCTGGTTTACACCATGTGGGGCTCTGGCTCACAATCCATGAGTGGAGGCCAGAGCTGAGCCAGAGCAGCATTAGTGCACTGGTGTTCCCAATGCTGATGCCTAACCTTTAATATTCAGCCAATTTAAGCTCACTGTTTGACAAAAGACTGATGACCTGATACACTCAGGACTTAAACATCACTGGAAATAATAATGAAATGTCAGGGAAAAAATGATAAAAATGTATCTGCACAATGTATTGGCACTCCCCAGGACAACTGGCTAGTGTCTTCTTGTTCGGTGACTGTAGAGGAGAACTCCACAGCAGGACCTGGGGGCACAAAAAACTCTTCCCTCTCAATCACTGTGGGAGGTAATAGGCTTGAAGCTAGAATCATTGGAAAATTCCATTTTTGGGAAACAAGAATGTATTGGAAAAATATGGTACTTCTCTGCTGCCTGTCATACTCACCTTGGGCAGTCACTTAAAACCAGACAAAGCAAATATAACATGCTAATGTTCTGGTTTGGTAGCATTTTGCTCCCTATTTGCACTCACTGTCTCTGAGCCTCAGGTCCAGCAGTGCACTCAGCCCAAAGGGAAGGACAAAAGTGGCGGTGTGCTCACTTTGTACCTCCCTGATTAATCTAGGACTTCAGGAACCAGTGTCAGCGCTGTCCTAATTTACATTGGTTAGCAATAGCCTCTACAGTGACATTATATTGGCAGGGGATCAGTAGAAGGCAGCAGTAATCTAGCCATGTCCTCCTCCCTCCCCCCACATACCAGTGCTAGCAGTGAAGGATGGGAGGGAAAGCTAGGGGAATACCTGTCTAGGGTAGCTTTCCATCCCCCTGAGCTGATGCTGCTAATACAGATGAGCTGGCTCACTCTTCACAGATCTAAATGACTGTGTGTAAGCCTGTGGTCTGTAATTGGCAATTAACTGATCTTTGATCACTAGCGGTAAATATCCCCCATGGCCTGTAATGGAATGTTAGATGCAGTGGATTCTGAGTTCCCACACAATTCTTTCCCAAGTGTCCGGCTGGTGAGTCTTGCCCACATACTCAAGATTTAGCTGATCACCATATTTGGGGTCCGGAAGGAATTTTCCCTCGGGGCAGATTGGCAGAGGACCTGGAAATTTTTTCGCCTTCCTCTGCAGCATGGGGCATAGGTCACTTGCTGGTGGATTCTCTGTACCTAGCAGTCTTTAAATCATTATTTGAGTAACTCAGGCATAGGTTAGGGGTTACAGAAGTGGGTGGGTGAGGTTCTGTGGCCTGCACTGTGCAGGAGGTCAGACTAGATGATCACAATGGTCCCTTCTGACCTTAAATCTAGGAGTCTAGAAGAAGAGACAGAACGGAAAAAACCTTTATGTGCAGGTTTATTACCCACAATCCCAGGGTGTACAATGTGGTGGTTTTGTTTTAAAGTTTAGTTTTGGGTGCAGGGATAATTAAGTGGTGGTCCGATTGTGTGACAAAATGGTAACAGAACGGTGCTAGATATGCCCTAATTCTCTTGCCCAAACCCCATTCTTGCACCACTGGCTGGTGGAGCTTGGACCATAGCCAAACAGAAGGGAAGAGAGCAGGGACTTTTGTACTGCGGAAAGGAGCAAATCTGTGGGGGCAAGGACTGCTCAAAAGACATAGTCCTTTAACTTTCTCCACATGGGGCTCTTTGCTGAAGTTGCAGACCGGAGTGATAGAGCTCAGTGAACTCTGATGAGAACCCCTCACCATTAAAACTGTAATCCCTATAGCTGGGTTCAGTGATGACTCCTGAAGCCTGGGACTCAGTATTGTGGTGAGATGAAGTCCCAAAGGTGTCTCATCACAGAAGCCAGTCAGCCTGCCCCCACAGCAGCTGGAGATGAACCTACCTAAAGGCAGTGCCACACTCTGGGACTTTGCTAACCACTGACAACAAACCTTGAGTGGGGGTGAACCAAAGATGAAAGGGGGAAAGTGGTATGTTAAAGGGACACTTGTTCATTAGCTCTCCACACCAGCAGAGGGGGGGAAACTGAGGTGAAGGGCTACTGCTAAAGATACTGTGGGAAGGTAGTTTTTTACTTATTTGTGTCAAAACAAACCCCCACACATGTTGTTTTCCTCCAAACTAATGCTATGTTCTTTCCCCCTTTTCCTTGTTCCATATACTTACGTAGTGCTTGGAAGAGGGGAAAGTATTTCGTGTTAAGATGCCAAGGGCCAGTATTTAGATTTCTGGGCGGAGAGTAGGTGTTCTGTAAATTTGATGAGGAACCTCACAATATTGAACCTGGCCCTCTTTGCTAACCAACAACACCTGGCACGAGTGTTATGTGTATAAGATGCAAGCCCGTGGATAATCAGGCTCATAGCTCCACCTCACTTGGACTCTAATATAATTCATACAATAGTAAAGCTCAAGCTAATTAGAAGCAAGTTCTTCAAAGTAATGAGGCATAAAATAAATTCTGACTAAAAACTTCATGGCCTTGGGGAAAAAACAACACCAGAACTGTTAGAAAAATGACATTTACCTGCCATGTTAATCTACTGGAAGCGGGAAAAATGGACTCTGTCCCAAACACGTTTCCCAAGGGAAAAAAATAGAGTGGGATGTACTGTATGAAATTTCAAAGAGGAGCAAGTTAATATTTGTGAAACATTATCATATCCCACTATGCAAGAAACCCAATAACCCTAAAGAGGATTTGCAGTGTCTGATATCCATGACAGAAACAGGATTCTACAAGCAGCCAGACAAAAGCAAAATATCAAACTAGATGCCTCCCAGCTATTCTGCTTCCCTGGTGTTGGTAGGGTTACACAAGGAAAGGGAAAAGAATTAAACAGAGTAAAACAATCCTTTCTAGCAGAGATTCTGCAACCTGTAGTGCTAGAGTGTATATCTCACTACACTGCAGGGTACCTAAAGGAAGCAGCATTCATTTCCCCTAAAGATAGGCTCATGTATGAAACCCTTTGGATTGGAGAGAGGAGCCAAGGAGAACAAACATCAACTTGTAAACAATTTTGAAACACAGATGGGCAGAAGCTTTTTATAAAGAAAAGTTGGGGTGGTGTTGGTCTCTAGAGATATATAGGACTCAATTAGGGCTCTGCTGAGCCATCCTGTGCTTGGCTGGGGGGAGGCGGTGAGGGATTGAGCCCTTAATGTGCTTTGCATTGTACATGAAGGACCTGACCTGAAGCCCAAGTCAATAAAAAGACTTCCATCGACTTCAATGGGCTTTGGATCAGACCCTAAGAGGGATATAATACATTGCTAAATATCAGGACAAGGTACCTGTGTGTTGTATGCTCTAAAGTGCCATGTACACTTAATAATGACAACATTTAAAAAAGGAAATACTGTTAACACTCATGAACTGAAGAAAAAATTGTTGAAGTTACACAGATATTTCTCATGATCATTAACCTAATAAATTCACATTTCCAGACATGTCTGACAAATCTCATTTATAACAATTGTAATCTCACACCTTCTCATTCAACTTTAGTTTACCTGAAAACAATCTAGAGTTCTTAGGCCTCTAACCAGTGACAGCATAAATCCCAGTTTATAATGACAGATTTTAAAAGGTATTTAGAGGCCTAAATCTGCAGATGCAGATTGCCAGTGAGACCTGGGTGTCTCACCTGCTTAAAGACTTTCGAAAATCCCACTGGGCACTGAAGTTGTCTTAATACTTCTGTAAATCTGGCCCTAAGTCTATGGTCTGCAACACAAAGCGCTCAAAAGTAAACAATTTCACCTAGGAAAACTAAATATGGCTTCCACATATAAGATCTTCCAGAATTTTTCCCTTAGTCCTTTGGTATGTAATAACAAGCTGCTGTATACAATAATATCTAGCTCTTATATAGCAGTTTTCCTCAGTAGATGTCCCTTTGTATAGAAATCATTTACCCTGCTCCATTTTTTTCTTATAATACTAGGCATTGCACCTTTCTATATGTGTTAAATATAAAGAGGCAAAGAAATAAGTAAAGAATCATCAAAAAAGCCTTTCCCAGAATAAAAGGTCAATGAATCAAAAAGAGATTAGGGTCAGAAAGAACAAAAGCCTTTGGATCATCTTCTCTGACCCTTGCATTTTGCAGGATTACTCAGACCGCATACTCCCTATCCTCTTATTCTAACCTGATCTTGACTGTATGCAGTTCTTGGAGCTGGGTCATGACTAGCTTTCAAATTGAGTTTTACAGGGACAAAGTAGACAATGAAAGGAAAACAGAAAAAATATTTTCCAGTTAGGGACAGGTGCCTGTTAGTTCTTTTGCTGAAGGCATTAGTGTTTGATAAACACCACAGAAGGTTTAAATATATACAAGGCCCCTACCCAGGCATAATTTTTTCAGGCCCAGTACAAACCTGTAACACGGGCCCCCTCCCATGTTACAAATCTCCAAGATTTGTGAATCTCACAAGATTTGGACAATAGATACATAGATACAGGGAAGTAAGTTTCTATAAATATTCTCAGACATGATCTACAATTTAGCCTTAATTTTTTTCCTCACGGTAATGGGGGTTGCAGCCTGGGCCAGGCCACACAGGGCCTCCAGGCCCTGATAAAGTGTATCCCCCCCCCCCCCTCCGGTGGGGGCCTTGCCACTACCTTGAATGCAGTATGGCTACTCTGCACCATAGTTCAGATGTATTTGCATAGGTTCAAGGAGCTATCAGTGCTCTCCACACTGCTCAGGCTCCCTGAACTGTGAGGCAGCATTGGGCAGGTGCAGTGGTCAATATGCTACACAGCAATGCCGCCTCTATCACAGAACAGTTTAGGGATGTGGTTCTCAAGATCACTGGTTTCCAACTTACTCACAATATAGGGTGCTGATGGTACACATTTGTAACTATTTCTTGGTGGAGAGGCATCAGACATTGATGGTTCCCATATTACTCTTACTGTTTATAACATTGTCCTAATACCTAGGTTAAACTTTTTCATCTTTACCTTCAGTCCTTTGTTTGAATTGCCATCCTTGGATACTGTGATTCATAGATTTTAAGGCTAGAAAGGACTGTTATGATCATCTAGTCTGACCTCCTGTAAAACATAGGCCAGAGAATTTCATTCAGTAATTCCTGCAGCCGAGGGAATTATTCTTCCCTGCTATATAAGTGAGTTACTGTACTTCATTCATTTTGTGGCCTTAAAGGTATTTATAGACTGTGATCATGCCCTTCTCTGCTCTAAAACCTTTGCTTTTTCAAGACTATATAAAATTATTGCTATCTCCTTTGGGTCTCTTCACAGTGTATTGTCAGTCTCCAACCCCTATGTTATTTGCAAGAGTTCTGAAAGTAGTGGCCAGATTAATCAAACAGATGACAGTTTTCAATTTTTAACAAATAAATTGCATTTCTGCTGGTTAAAATTGTAAAGTAGATAAAAAATTAATTTCATAATTGCTGATTTTTTTAATTTATAGAAAAAAGACAAACAAAAGACACAATTCAATATTTATGAAGTGCAGATTTTCTCTAACTGCTTTGATGTGATTGATCAGAAAGGATGCTTCAGTGATGTAAAATTTTAAATAATAAGTTAGTCATATCCAGCACTTCTCATGGGAGCAGTGAAAAGCCATGTACAATAATTACATGTCCTCCTCTTTGGAAACAAAAAGACCCAACAACAGGCAAAGAAATAATAAACTCTGATTTAAACAATACCTTACACTAGCTTCAATCTGAATTCAACACATAGACTGACAGGCTGGGTATTATTTTAATGCTGAGTAATATGGACATAGACCTTTTCCTTCCAAACATGGGATAAATTCTTAAAAATTTTAAAAATGTACTATTCTTAATGAAACTGAATAACTATATGATCATGTTGCTGTAATCCTGCCTCTTCCTTACCCCCATGTACTCCATAACATTTTCCTCTTACTCATTTTAAGTCTAAAATTGAAATTTCAAACTCCCTGGGGCAAGAATGAAGTCTTTCTATGTCTTCCATGAAGTGCCTAGCGCACTTTGCATACAGAGTTACATGAAACTATATGAATGAAAATGAGGAGGAGGGTAAGGTAATATCTTTTATTGGGCCAATTTCTGTTGGTGAAAGAGACAAGCTTTGAAGCACCTCAGAGCTCTTTTTAAGGTCAGGTTAGGAAATGAAAATATTGTTTCATACAGAGGTAGCCAGACCCCGCTTACTTTCAGAGACTTAAAATTCAATTAACAAAAGTTTGCTCTGGGTCTCAGTTAATGAAGAATTCTTTTTGAAAGGAAATTTAAAAAAGGATTTGACTATTTTAAATCCAGAGTAAGACAATGAAGCCTTTCTGTATCTGCTCAGGCACTTGCACTATTGTATTTACAAAGGGGTAGCCGTGTTAGTCTGTATACAGCAAAAACCCACTTCGTCAGCTGCATGAAATGATGTTTTTCAAGCCCATGAAAGCTTATGCCCACAGAAATTTGTTAGTCTTTAAGGTGCTACAGGACTCTCGTTATTTTTATTGTATTTACACTGGACTACAACTGATTTGTTTTTTAAAAAATGGTTGTCTTTTCCCCATACAACCATATGTCTAGACCAGGGCTGAGCAAATAACTGAATATTTGAGTGGTGGTCTGAGGGGGAAAAAATCATTTCACATTCAAAATTTTCAGTGAACTGAAATGGTGAAAAAAGTTTTGGTTTTGATCAGCTGAAATAATCTTTTGTTTCCATTTTCAGATTTTTCAGAAAAATATTTTAAAGTTTTTGGTTTTTTTTCTTTAAAGGAGGGAATTGCAGTAATGAAAAGCCAAAATGTTTTGTTTTGGAAATGCTGACACAAACTATTTTGATATTTCCAATTTTTTTTTCAGATGAAACAATTTGCCAAAATTGACCCAAATTAGAGAATTGTTCAGGTTAGCCCAAATCTTCAGAACCATTTATTTGTCAAAAAAATCTACAAAAATGTTTGCTCAGTTCAAGTCTAAACTAGTCTATATTTATGCATGTGTGAGTGTTGGCAAATGAATAACATTGTGAACATCTGAGGAATCCAGCTACTTCCTTTCTGTGAGTTGAATTCATGATGATTTCCTCTTTGAAGTCTGAGTTGATAGAGTGTGGGGTTCAACCTTATTACTACACAGAAGAATCACTTTCAAAAACCAGCCCAGCTAGGTTTAATGTACTTGGATCAGCAGAAAATTGTAAGAATGGTAAAGTATGGTAAATCACTAACACAAAATTGAGTTTGAATTAGTAGCATCCTTAGGAACTTTGCTCTTCAAGTTGGAGAATGTTGAATGAAAGCCATATATTATTAATACTCAATCTTCATTGTGCAGCAGTTACAGTTACTACATGCACAACGTGCCTTACACAAACCCACAAAAGCAAGACAATTAAAAGTTAAACCACCTAGCAGTGCATACTCTGATTCTTCAGCCACAAGCACACACTTTGCCATTACTGCAACTAAAGTACATCACAAAACACATACCATCATCTTAACTCTGCTATTTTTACCATTTTACACACATCTCTTTCCCCAACACTAGGGGTATGGAAACACTGCAATTAAACACCTGCGGCTAGCCTGTGTCAGCTGACTCAAACTCCTGGGGCTCTGACTATGGAGCTGTTTAGTTGTGGTGTAGTTATTTGGGCTTGGGCTAGATCCCAGCATCTGGGGCCCTCCCCTTTCCTGGGTGCAAGAGCCTGAGCTTCAGCCTGAGCCTGAACATCTACATTGCAATTTAACAGTCCTGTAATCCCATGAGCCTGAATCAGCTGACATGGGCCAGCCACCGGAGTTTAATTGCAGTGTAGATATACCTAGTAGTTGTGGATGTTTGATGTAGGAGTAGGTTGGACTGGGAGAAGGTAGTATGATGAAAGGTTGTGTGCAGAAGTGTAGTTAAAGGGGAAGAGAGCTATCAGGCTGGCATTCCCAGCAGGATAGAGTTAAAGTTGTGATGCATGGCCTGTAGTTGGGCTGTATGTAATTTTACTCTGAATTAGAACTGAGAGTATGGGTCCTGGTTGGAATTAGGGACAAGATTTAGTTCAGAATTTGATGTTTAGAGACATGCTACCAAGGACAATCTTGTCAGGTGGGAAGACTGCCGGTTTCTCTGCAATAAATGCAGACAGCAGAAGTGGACTTCTTGGTGTCCAGTGAAAACTGATATCTGAAATTTCCCTACTAGTTCAGAGTGCAGAGTGTCTTGAAAGATCCAGGGAGAAGCCTACCAGCAGTGGGCTGAGATTCTGCCACCAGATGGTGGGAGAACATGAGGGAGAAAGAGTTAAATGGTTTTCAACAGGTCTGATCACCTTTGCTGGACCTAGGTCAGTTATGTTTTTTTCAACTTCCATTTTCTCTATGGCTTCCATGGGTTCAAATACATCTTAGGTACTCAGGCATGATGATGGCTTGGGGAAACCCCCAAAAGTGCAATTTTTTAGATCTTAGGGTCCTGCTGAGGAGCTTAGGTGTGAATATTAGAGAAAGTGAAAGAAATGCTGGAGTTGGAGGGGGAACAGAGCCAGGAAAAAGAAATTGGGGTAGACAAAAGAAGAAAGGAGGAAGCGTGAACAGCAGCCAGTGAGCCCAGGATATGATGATTAGCCTAATGGGAAAATGGTTTGAATTCAAGGAAGGCGGTGAGGAGGAAGTTAGAGTAAAGAATTGGTTGGATAACACAGAGAAGGCCTGAAAAGGATCTGTTAAGCTTTCCACAAGCATTTAAGGCTTTTCTTTTGTCAGGGGGCGGCCTCATCCAAGCCCAACCTTCAAATATTTGAGACTTGCCTATCACTATTTGCAAAGTATCTGCAATGTTCTCAAATTACACCTGCAAACTGCTGTTCTTCCTCACTTTTTTGCAGCCGTGTGCATTTCTATTGAAAGTTTGCTAAAGAAACAAAGAACTTTTGTTTATGCCTTCCAGTGTCTGATGAACATTTCATGTGCTCATTTTGTAAATGTTCTCAGACTTGCTAACCTGACACTTTTATACATTTATAAATCAATTTGGAATGTTTGCTTGGTAATAACCAGCTTCTAAAAATTTGAATTGTATGTGGGATATTATTGCCAACTTGCAGGACTAATGCAGCCTGAGTAAGTAAATAAGACTCTTCTATCAACTTAGCTAATACAGACTCAGAGCTTCAGCTAACAGTCTTCTGTAAAGCTCACAAGATAAAGAAAAAATAATTGTAAATTGCCTTTGTGAACTAATTTTACATTTTGGCTGGCACCCAGGCTAGCGGCTTCACAGAAACAAAAAGAGATTTAATATCTCTGAGATTTATATTGTGGTAGATACAATTGTATAATTCACCAGACATTTCTGCATAACAGTGCTATAATTCCTGTTGTTAAAATTTGCTGTTCAGTTTAGCCATCATTATAACTAAATTCTCCTACAGACTGTAACGGCAGGAAACATTGCAACAATATATTAATCACAACAAATTAAATTAGCAAATAATGTAATAGATGAAGAGAAAGTGGAGATGCAAAAGACACAGCAGACTGATCAAGCCTAGCCTCCTGCCAATTTTTGGCAGCATATGTTTTCACCGTGGGGGCCATGAGCAACAGGTGTCAGGAAGTCATGACCACTCTGCTCTTTCATTGTTGCTAAATTCCTGCTAGATTCAAGAAAGATAGGAAGAGGGACATGTGGAGATCCTGCCTTGGAAAATAGGGGCCTGATACAGGAAAGGTTGGCAACCACTATCTTACCAAATATTCCCTCATGATTTGTCCAGATTTTCAAAAGGAGCAACTCTGTTGTAGTCAAGAGAATCAGGCCTTACAAGTCCTGTTCAAGTCAATGCGAGTTGTGGATGCTTGGTACCTCTAAAATCAGACTGAGTGTTTCAAGCTGCCATCAATGTTAATGGCCACTTTTGAAAAAAATATTGTTAATGTCTCAAATGTTCAGGCTCCTCCCATTTCCCTTGGGAGAATACTCCCCACTCCATCAGACCTCACAAGAGGAAGGTTTTCCATATACTCAGCCTGAACTGTCCTTTTCTTCAGATTCATTCCATCAGTCTCGGCTCATGCTAACTAATCCTTACTTCTCGTTACACCTTTCAAATATTTGTATACAATCATTAACCGTTAAGTACATAAAGGATTGTTACAAGGAGGAAGGAGAAAAATTGTTCTTGTTAACCTCTGAGGATAGGACAAGAAGCAATGGGCTTAAATTGCAGCAAGGACAGTTTTGGTTGAAAATTAGGAAAAACTTCCTAACTGTCAGGGTAGTTAAGCACTAGGATAAATTGTCCAGGGAGGCTGTGGAATCTCTGTCACTGGAGATTTTTAAGAGCTGGTTAGATAACCACCTGTCAGGGATGGTCTAGATAATACTCAGTCCTGCCTTGAGTGCAGAGGACTGGACTAGAAGACCTCATGAGGTCCTTTCCAGTCCTACACTTCTGTGATTCTATGATTATCTGCTTCCTTTAATTCTCACTCAGCCAAGCTTCACATGCTGTTAGCCTGATTTTCCACTGTGTCAGTTCAGTTTCACATCAGTGTAATTCTGCTGAAATCAATGGAGCTGGGATAGTGAAATGATGAGTCAGGCCCTGTATTTAGGCAACTGACACACCTCACAAGTCAAACTCTCCTTAATCATTTGTATTACTCTTCTTTGAGCTTTCATCCCACTATCCTCCTTGAAAGTTCTTCACAGAAGCAGGATACCTGCTTATATTCTCTATTTGGTGGTGCATTCCAAACTGTATCAGGCCCCTTAATGAGATCAAATGCTTTAAAGTAGCAACAGGAGGAGGAAAGAAGCATATTTTGCTCCCACAGCTGTTAGGGGTGCAGGATTCCCACAACCCTGAAGATCTTTCCTGGGAATTAAGGGGCACAGTGGGCCTACTGCTTGACCTTTCTCGAACAGCAGATGGAGGACGGTGGGGAAAACAGATCAGCTGGATGTTTCCAGTGGACCTTAGGAAATCTAGAGAAGGGGGTCATCCAATGTGTATTCACCTTCACATTCCATTCTGTGACAATGAGATGTGATCTCTAAACTATAGATAGTGTTTTTTTCCCACCCACTATTAAACTAGAGGGGCTGAAAGGAATCCAATGGGAGTATTATCGGGCAACACCCACATAGCCTGTCACAAGGGGGCACTCTGTGGCATGACAGGCATGCCTGCCTCAGTTTTCTCTATCAGAGTCCCTTCAAAGAGTCCAAACAACTTTTTTTAGTGCAAATGGTCCTTGTGGGGTTGATTTGTTACAAAAGTCCCAGGCACATCTATCATAAAGTCTCACAACCACAGTCCAGAATTCCTCAGCATAGGCTGAAGAGTATATGCAACATCCATGGCATCCCTCATCATGCCTTGGCTCTCCAGTACAGCCCCCCACCGCTCCTCCAGTTGATATGCAAGATTCTCATCCCAGCTGGGATCCCCACAAACTCTCTGCCAGGAGGTCATCTTTACCAGAGGAGCATCCCTCATTCCCCCTGTTCTCCTGGGCCCATCATAGACACATCAGCATGTAAGCCCCTCTATTTCTGCCCTGCCTTCAGCCCTCTCCTGCCCTTGGCTCTCGCTTTCTAGCTTAGAGCCAGCAGGTATCTCCCTCCACAGCTCCTCCAGCTTTCAGCCACTGTCTCTGGCTCAGGGAAATCAGCTAGCCAAACCCCTCATGTTGCTCTCCTGCCTTAAGCCTTCTACCAGATCCCAAAAATAAATTCTCTTAGACAATTTCTCCCTCTTTCCAGGGAGGACCTGCATAGAGCTTACTGTGCTCTACAAATCTTCTCCTAGACCTCCTCCACTTTCCTAGCTGACTCTCACTGGTCTATTCCAACTCTCTCATTCTCCTATGTCCTTTATAGTCCCCAGGTGCTGCCTCACTCTCTTAATTGGGCAAATAGGGGCACCTGCCCTTCCACAGGAAAGCTGGGCCTACTTCATTCCCAAGGGCTAGGGATGCTGAAGACAATGCAGCCACACTGATACCAGCAGAAGCTCTGGCCCTATAAAACCAATTATTTTGTTTTTAAATGAGTCATTTTACATGCTTCCAATTTTTTAACACATTCAGAGGATTTACTTGAAATGTTCACAAAAATCCAATCTGAATTCTTTCAATGGAGAGAAAATATTTTGTTGTGCTTATAAAACTATGGGACTAGGTTCAATTTCAACTGCATTTTTCAATGTGGCTTTGGCTATGGTGTCACAACCGGAGTCTCCATTAGGCTGAGGCTGATTTCCAGAGAATGTTTAGTGATCCTATATACTATGCATGTTAACATATCTGAAAAAGACAGGGGAACAGAAGGATGGAGAGCCAGATTGGTTTCTCAACCAATGTGGTGGTGGTGGTGGTAATTGTTTTGATTTTGATTTGTCTTTGCAGGTATGCCAACAAATTATGCTGTTACTACAATGTTTGAGGGTACAGTTTGAGGTTTCTTAAGTTTGCAGTGAAATAAAATATATGAATGGCATTCACAGAATGGGCTGTGAAAGCACATACATAATGGATTGGCTCTACACTAATTTTAAGTCAAGCTTTAAAAAACAGTAGGGTCAGGAATGCTTTTTATGGCAGATAAAAATGCCAGTCTCTGATCAGCAGCTAGTATCTTTGATTGCATCACAAAACAATACAGTGGGGTTAAGGTTTCCTTTTAAGATTTTATACATATTTCCATTAGGATTTTATATATATTCATTCCTAATATGGATTATTATATATTAGTACCAAGTTGCCAGGCTTTCTTTGTTTACTTTAAGAAGGGAAAACTGAGCACTTGTTAAATCCTCTTTAAGAAATCTTTTTATTTTCCCCATACGGCTTTTCTCATTTGCTTTTCTTTATAGCCACTCATCTATATCAGTGAACATAATGACAAGTATCTTGAACAAGTTGAGATCGGCTTGGATTCTAGATGCAGAAGAAAGTGATATAAAATTGTAATGTAATGCCTGCAAGTTTCAAAAGTCTCAGCTATGAATGATTTATGTTTTTCACCTCTTTGAGTGTGTGTATGTTTGTGAGAAGGATGCCATTTATCTGTATTGTACCTAACACCTGCAATTTGTGTTTATATAAATAATAAAACATCTGTCCACAAAGCGAGACTGACTCTATGCAGTGGCTATGGCATTCACCTGGGTTGTGGAAGACCTAGGTTCAAATCTCTACTCTAAATCACACAGAGGACAAACTAGAACCTGGGTCTCCCAGGTTAGTACCTTAACCATCAGGCTATTCTGGGGTCTCTGTCTCCCTGTTTTTCACTTAAAATGTTGAAAGATTTCAGTTATCTTTCACACAGGAATGAATACAAATTCTGAAACCCCAAAATTTAAATGAAGCAGAAATGGTGTTCTGGCCAGTCCTACTTCCCAGTTTGATTAGAAGGGGGCTGAGAATTTGGTGCCAAATCCAGCTCAGATATCATTGAAGAATGAAAAGATTCACAGTTGAATGAATCTTTTTTTTATCATGCTTGAAGTCATGGCAACCCACAGATAATGTTTGGGTTCATGCCAATCCACAGAGGTTCACCAGTTCAGAATTGGAAGTGGGACTGGATCTCTGTTGGAACGAAAGAACCCTGATACCAATGAAATAAATTACTTTTTAAAAACTGGGATTTAATGATGAGATGTTTCCTGGAAACTAGGAAAGTACAGAAGGTAAATGTACAGTCAGACAGCTACAAGCGCTAATATAAAATGTTTAATTACTTAATCAGTGAGCTCTGTCATTGAGAACCTGATTGAAAATTCTCTGGGCTGGATTTTTGCAGTAGGCAAGTCAGGGATACCTGAGAAACAAAAATGGGCATGGTCCAAAGCCCACTGAAAGCTACAGAAAGACTGATTGGGCTTGATCCATCTGGTCTGTCCCAATGAACCGGACTCAACCTGATAAAGCACACAAATATGGTGAAAAAGCAACAGTATGCTCTAGTTAAGAACTCAGTACTCATTTCTCCTGCCACAATCTTAAGAAAAAGATTGATTTTGGTCCTGTAAAGGGGGTGCCTCTCCTGTATTTATCCTTTATTCATACTAGTACTTTTATTTAGCCTGCATGTACCTGATTACAAACCAAAGAGTGATAAAAAACAGAGTAAGCAGTGTGAGAGTCCTGCACTTAGGATGGAAGAATCCCATGCACTGCTACAGACTGGGAACTGACTGGCTAGGCAGCAGTTCTGCAGAAAAGGACCTGGGAGTTACAGTGGACAAGAAGCTGTATATGAGTCAACAGTGTGCCTTTTTTGCCAAGAAAGCTAAGGGCATATTGCTCTGCATTAGAGGGAGCATTGCCAGCAGATCGAGGGAAATGAATATTCTTCCTCTATTTGGGTGTGGACAAATTGGAGTGAGTCCAGCAGAGGGCAACAAAAATGATTAGGGGGCTGAAGCACATGACTTATGAGGAGACGCTGAGGGAACTGGCCTTGTTTAGTCTGCAGAAGAGAAGAGTGAGGGGGGAATGACAGAACAAGGACCAATTGTCTCAAGTTGCAGTGGGGGAGGTTTAGGTTGGATATAAGGAAAACGTTTTTCACTAGGATGGTGGTGAAGCACTGGAATGGGTTACCTAGAGAGGTGGTGGAATCTCCATCCTTAGGGGTCTTTAAGGCCCAGATTGATAAAGCTCTGGCTGGGATGATTTAGTTGGCATTGGTCCTGCTTTGAGCAGGGAGTTGGACTAGATGAGTTCCCAAGGTCCCTTCCAACCCTAATTTTCTATGATTCTAAACAATCAATATTAATTTGTATTATGTCTAGCACCTACAATGTGCTAAACACTGTCCAACAGATCAGGTTTCTATTGCAAATAACTTTTTTGTTTATTACATTTATCTTCCAGCATGTTAAGTGAATTTGCTTGCAGTTTCTTTTTCAATTACAGTTGTTAACTTAATCATTAATTTCTTAAAATCTTTTTAAATAAACAAATGACCCATTCTATCCAGTGACTATTAAATAAATTAAAGATCATGAAGCCCAAAAGGTTCTTAAAATAACTTCATATGTAAAGGTAATTTTAAGCTATAAATACTTATTTATTTAATTAATAAACAATAGCACACAATTATGCACAATATGTATTGAGGGTTACAACAAATAGTGTCAAGTGACAATTTGGTAACCATTTTAAAGTAATACGTTAATCCTGAACTGATTTACACTGTATTTGGAATAAAATATGCAATTTTTTCAAAATACAATCGGTGTATGTCAAGTCTGACAGAGTAGAACAGATGTCCACCTGTTAAGAGACCAGGCTATTACCACTTGGGATGCAAGATGTGATTAAAGTCCATAATGGGAGTTATTTAGGAATGCATCCAGGTTAGCAGGTTTACTAGCCGATTACTGTATCATTCCATTTTTCCCCAAAGCAATCAATGAGTTGAATTAGGCAAGCTGAATAGTACACTCAGGACTATAGAAGGGGATGAATACCCTGCAGTAAGTGAAAACAGTGCAGAAATTACTTCAGTCCTTCAATAAAGATGAGAGAAGATACTGGAAGTTCCACAGGGGCACCTTCATGAACAGCAGTCTCCAATGTACTCTAACAATTTTCATTTATTCTATATAATGGGACATCCTGAGAAGCAGAAGCAATCAATGGTTGAGCCATCTCAGTGTAGTTTGTGACTGATTAACCTCTCTTTGTGATACTTTAGTAAGCTGATACTGTGAGATGTCCAGGACCATGTCCAATATAGAGTACACTGAGTTCATTTTAATGTGGACTTTAACAACCATAGCGATATTCAACATGATACCATGGTCTTGACTATTTTTCTGTATTCATGTGTCTTTTAATGAAGCAGAGAACAGAGGTAGGAAAGAGAAGCGATACAGCCATAAATTAGATTTTGGAGACGACAACATCTGGAGGAAATGGAACTGAAATGGTCTAAGGGGGTGGTAATGATTTTTTTCCATTAAAGACAGAAAGAGTCTCTCAGGTAGACAGCACATATTTTCTTGGGAAAAAGAAGTGTTTTAAAGTGTGGCGGTCAAGAAAATGGCTCTGTAAAAATGGCCCCTTACTGCTCATTTCCACTCCCTCTATAACTTTTAGATCATATCTGCTTAATTTACTGGCTAAATCACATTTTTATTACTGCCTACACTGCAGAACCAATATAGCTGAAGGAAAAATAAATTATATTTTATTCTACTACAGAGTTATCAAGCTAAATTCTGATTCTGCTTATTGTTGATGGTGTATAAAGCTGAAAGATATCCAAATACTGGCTTAAGGTTGCAGTGCTGGCACTTGAAAGTATCTAATTTAGATTTCCCAAAATGAAATTAAGTTGGATATGGAAGCTGATGAGAAGGAATAAATATGCCAAGATACTATTTTTTAAGTGTTGGTTTTTTCGTTTTTTGTTTTTTGTTTGGTACTATTACATTGTGAAACTACAATTAAAGATCAGGAACAAAGGGAAGATCTAAATCCATAGCAGCTATTGCCAATTTCAATGCCCGATAGATATTCCCAGTTGCAAAGTTTGGCATATAATCAAAAGGTGACGTGGGTTGCAGTACATCCACCAAAAAAATTCCAGGGAGGAGAGCTGACAGCTCTTTCTGATGTGATTTCAGTAGACAGGAAGTACTTGGAGCTGGCCACAAAGGAGCTGGTCAAGCCTCATTCATCTCTAGCATGGCACTGGAATCTTATGGATGAAGGACTGATTGACAGTTTAGGAGGTTATTAAGGGGCCATTTTCACTCAGGTGCATGATTGGCTGACATGCTCAGGGTCTAACTGAGTCTAACTGACCACCATATGTGGGGCTGGGAAGAAATTTTCCCCCAGATCAGGTTGGTAGTGACCTTCGGGATTTTTTTCTTTTGCCTTCCTCTGCAGCGTGTGGGTATGGGTCATTTGCCGGGGATCATCTGGGTATATCTCACTCACACACTTCCCTGCCATTGCGGGGGCTTCTGGCACTGGTGCACCTTGATCTTTCCTATTCTTTGCCTGTGGCACATAATAGTCTAATCTCCTGAGGGATGAAATATTTTGGTCTCATTTCAGTTGTTGGGGTTAGTGTGTGGGTGCTGGGTGGTGTTGGTGCTTGGGGTAGACAGGAGTCAGGTTAGATGAACTGGTTGTCTCTTGTGGTCTCTATAACTCAGTTATGTGAGGTACCAAATTTTGACTGATGTGAGATGGAGGGATTATGGATATCAAACTAGGTTCATTTAATATTTATTAGCATTCATGGGAGGGTATTACAGTTGAAAAAATGTTATATCTCAGTTGATGCAGTCCCTCCAGGAAGAGATGGATATCAACATTATTAAAACACCACCTTACCACTCCCAAACTGATGATTTAATGCCACACTTTCACCCAGTGCTAACAAGTTTGGAAATCTGTGGCAGAAACACAGGGTGAGTAAGCCAAGTGATTACCATTTCTGCTATTCACATACTGTGACATTTCCCAGATTCCTAGTTTGAGTTTCTATAAGGGACACAGGGGAGAGGCCCCCTACATGTAGTCAATGGAAGCTGAGAGACTGCATTGTTCTGCAAATATAGTCTCATATACCTTTGAGATGAAGGATAGATGAGAACACCTCAGAGAAAGTGGGCTGAAGAAACTCTAGAAGCATCCCCAAAGCCCAGAAAATTTGGTGTCTTCTGTGTGCTAGGACATATTAGTTCTTCTAACAACCAGTAAAGGAAATGCTATTGTTATCTACAGGTACCAATAAATTGTTAGCAAAATGTTAGGGCTCTTTTGAGGTACTATGGAAAACAGGTCCAGTAACACATGAAATGCTCATGGCAGGCAGAATCAAATGTTTCACTTGAGCCTTTTGAAGGAGTGGAAAGAAAAAGAATCCTCAAAAAAGGCCTTGACAGTGAGATATAAAGCAGAAGAGGAAGATATGATGCCACCCTGGGAAGAAGAAAACGGCTACCTAACTTAAAGCATTTGAAGGAAGAACAACAGAAAGAGCTAGTCTGATAACTAGACTAGAGAGAAACTCACTTTTTGACCCAGAGAATGAAATTTATAATAGCGTTCAGCTATAATATTACATGTGCGCACACATTAATATAGTGGATACTGTCAGGTGCTGTCTTCTGATAGTCAGGCCTCATGGCTGGAGCAGAGGTAGAAGTGGGACAAAAGGTCAGAACTGGGATGAGTGTAGCACTGAACCAAGATCTGAGGACAGGCTGGGGTCAGAACCGAGATCAGAGTCTGTAGACAAGCCAAAAACAGTACTGTAAGCAAGGTCCGGGTACAGGGCACACTTTGAAGCCAGGTGGTCAGAGTCCATGAACAAACTAAATAGGTGTCATAGCTAGAGACAAGAGGTCGAAGCCGGGTGGTCAGAGTCCAAGGGGATCAGAAGGCTGAGGCAAGGCTGGAGTGGATCAGTAACGGGGTTGGAACTAGGTTAGAGTAGGACAAGGACAAGACTAGAACAGGGGTTGGGTGGGGCAGGGGCAGGATCAGGAACTAGATCAGGAGCAGGCTGGGAGTCTAGTGAGTCTGTTACACTGCAAGGCAGCAGGAGGTTACTGGCCAGGTAGTGCTGTTGCACAGACTAATCTGCAGCTTTGGCAGGGTTGGGAAACTCCGTGACCCAGGCTTTGCTCTGGGATAGGCTGGAGGTGCATGCTTGGAGGCTGAGTCACTGCAAGCTCTGTGGGAAGAGTAAGTTAGTGCAGCAGAGTTGTTGCTGCATGCCTGAGTGGTAACTTGCCACAGCTCTGCTGGAGGGGCACCTATTGAAATGCTGGGGAAGGGCAGGTGTGGGACTGCCCATTACTAAAGGCCTCCCCCTTGATTTAAGGGAAGGAGACACTGAACCCAGGCATCACTTAAACAAGGGGGACAATGAATGGAAAAAAAACAGGTAAGGGAGTGAAGGTCACAGGGATAAAATCAGAGATCCAATAGAGGACACCTAGCAGAGAACCCTGGACAGCGCCTACTGCTCCCCAAAGGTGTCCAGGGAGGTAGTGAACACAGCCCAGAGGAACTCTGCCCAGAGATGTAACTTCATGAGGGATTGGAAATAGGCTCTACAGTTTCAAAGCACCTCCCAGTCCAGCTTCCTCTGCCTGGTAATATGGACAGCCACCTTGGCCAGTGCCAGGAGGAGGTTGACAAGGAGGTCTCGTGACTTAGTGGGCCCATGGATGGGGTATGCATAAATCAAGAGATGTGGGGAAAAGTGCAGCCTGCACCTTTGAAGGAGCTGGAAGAGGGGCTGCAATCTGGCGCACCCTGTATAAATGTGAGCCAGTATCTCGCTCTTGACACAGAAGTGGCTAATATCCCTGGTCGGCCCTGGGCCCAGGGTGGAATCCAGACTGGCCCACTGGAGTTCCTTCCTCCCTGTGTGGTAAGAGGTCCTGCCACTTGGTGTCAGGGTGGGACATGAAGGTGAGGAAATGAAGAGTGTAGAGCATGAGTGCGTACAGCTGTTTCCTGGGCGCAGATCGGAGGCAGACTGACTTCAGGTCACACAGCCGGCTCAAGTGATGTGTTGGGGATAACCGAGGAGGCTCGTGGAGCAGGAGTCCAATGGCAAGATCCAGGGGGCAAGGGGCAGGTGGGGAGCACACTCCCTCAGGATCCTTTCAAGGGCAACTTAAAGGGAAGGTCATAAGGCTGCCCTCACCTCCTGGAGCACACACTGAGGGACACGAGGCATGTTGTCTCTTGGACGGGCAGTTGAGTGAGCAGCCCTGGTTTGGCTGTGGGTTTGCCTCACAGACATGTACAAGGGAATAGATGAACAAAAATCAGAGATGGATATACATTAGAGGTAGTCGGTAATATTTTTCTGTGAAAAATATTTTTCAATTAAAATATTCTTCTGGTTGTTTTGGTTTTTGTAAAAAACCCCAAACCAGATAGTTTTCACAAAACAGAAAAATGTCAGTTGAAAAGAGTATCGTTTTTGGTTATTTTCAACAACAACAACAACAAAAAAAGAAACTTTTAATTGAAAATGGAAAGTTCTCACAGAAATTTCTGTTCTGATAAAAATCCAATTTCCAGTGAAAATGTTTTCAACTGAAATTTTCAAGTTGCCTTTAATATACACATAATTACCTGAGATGTGATTGTAAATACAGCTTTTGCACCTGTAAATGTGTGTTTGGAAATGCAAATACAGTGTTGATGATGTGATATCAAAGGCCACTGTTAATTTGGACTTCACTGTCAACCACCAGCTGGCATTCGAAGTGGTCTTTTTTTGTGCCTTCTGGTTCTTGCAGACTTTTCTCATTTTCTCCTGACTTCAGGTTACTTTAGAAGAATTCTCAAGACAGTCTCTCTGTAAAGCAGTTCCGGTAGCGTTCATATTAAAATTATTGGTTTCAATTCCTCCAGCACACTAAAAGAAGTTGCTGCACATCTTCTCATAAGGGATATCCATATATCAGTGATTGTCAGCTCATTTTCCTGAAGTCTGTCATAGTCAGGAGTGAACTGATAAAGAAAAATTGCTTTTAATCTCATGCTTTTATTTAATTATTGCACCATTTTTGAATCAAGAGAGTCTTACTATAAGGAATAATCCATTTTTCTTGGGAAGATAAGAGAACATGCAACTAATGTTGACAGTATAGTTCCCAGCCTTCCTTACAGTTAAATTTAGTTTTACAAAGAATTCTATCATTAATTCTAATGTGATGGTTATGTAGTGATAGATTATTACTTTGATTGGCATGGCAATATGAAACTATAAAGAAACATATTTTCTAATTAGAAAACATTTGCAAGAGTCAAAGTCTAGTTTTTATCTCACAATTAATCTTAGTATTATTAACTGGTAAAGCATTCTGTCCAAGATAATTTTAGGAATATGATGAGGAATAGAATTGTTCTAATAATAATTGCAATGTGTAAAAAACATTTTTTATGGTTCTAATCCTATCTTTCTCCTGGGAGGAAACGTTCAGTGGTGAAGAACTGAACCAAATGGTTTTGCTTTTTCAAACAACATTCAGCTGGAAATAGCTTGAGACCCCCCAAACTCATTTTAATTTTGGCCTGAAAGAAATGAAAAATTAAAATCCTTTGTGTGCATTTGAATTAGGACTCGTCATGTTTAGCTTCCAAATGTTGTGCGAATAAGTGAATTAAAATCAGTCTTTAATCCAATGAATTAGTGAAAAAAATCACTTTGCTTATCCCTTCCCTTCAAATGGCTCCAGGCTACTCTCCGTTGGGTCAGTAACAGTTTAAGGACAGGCTGTCAGGTCTGAGCTGCAAACCTACTGTAGCTTAGGGACTGTGACCCAAGCATGATGGCACTCTGCTGAAGTTTGTGTTCAAGGCAGCAGATAAACAGGATGATTTGAGTAATGTTTTATCTATGATTAGAATGAATAAAGCTGTTTTTGTAAACACAAGTGATGGTGACAGGATTTGTTTTAAATTATACTTTTGTTCCTGCTGAGCTATTCTCAACACCTGCAGTTAAAATAATTATTGAAAACATTCTCCTCTTTAAAAGAAGGAGTAGTTAGCAGTAGACCTGTCTTGTTATAGTAAATTAACATCTGCAGTTAATATGATTCCCCTTGGTTGTAAACATTCTGAATTAAAGCTTGTTATCCCCTTTAGGAGGTATGTTTTTATGATTTCACGTGTTTGCTAAGAGATAATTAAACATTTCACTGAAGTACAGGTTGGATGAATATAATCATATTTTAGCCACCACAGAAATTATTAAATGTTTTTACAGCAAATATTCTGGGTATTGAATTAGAAACCATCCTGAAATAGAGCAAGCATAGCCTGGAAGTATGAACAAAAAAATGGCAGGGAAACTTCAGAGGCTGCACTTTTATTCATTACTTTGTTTTGCAGTGTCACAAACTCCTTTTCCAGATGTCTTGATGACACGCATGTCTAGTACCTGCCCATGCAATGAAGCCTGAACATTTAAGGCCCAATCAAATTTGGAGTCCAGTCTCTTCACCTTCGTTTAGAATTAAACAGACCTATAGGCGAGGTCCTCAGACTGTGTCTGACGTAGCTCCTTTGACTGCAATACAGCTGTGTTGATTTATACCAGGCTGAAGATCTGGCCTCATATTTCAAACTCTTTCCCTGGCTTCTCCACTTAGCATATAGCCAAGTCGCCACTCTTTTTTAGCAACATTTGAAGATGTAGGTTAAACTGTACATCACTGTACTCTGATTTGATGAGCATAATTTTTAGAATAATCCACCCCCTCAAAAAAAAATTTGCATTTCTTAATTCATATTCCACTTCCCAGGCGTGTTCTCCACTATTTAATTAAACTCACTGTTTCTGTGAATATTCACACCAGTAAACTTGAACACCAGAATATTTGCTGAAAGCAAATACAAAAGTCAAGAACAAATTCAGTTAGAAATCTGAAAGAGTAGTCGGAAGGAATATTTTGGGGGTAGGACTTGCCCAGCTCTGACAGATTTTCTAATGAGATGACCAGTACTTTTTGGTTTTGGAGAGGTCAACATAGATGTGAGAACTGCTTCATTTAAACTAATATCTATTTGTTTCTCTTCTGTAGAACTCATTTTAGAAGATGTCTCAAGAAGAGCTAAGTTAAAATTTTAAAAGAAATGATGCAAAGAAATGTATTAGTAAGTATTTCTGTTTCCTAATTCCTTTCGATGATGATGAATATGGATTTTTTGGAAGTGGCATCTCAGTATAGAATTTTTCTCTGCCTCTTTCTGGCCTGTGGAGCATTTCCGTTCTCTCAAACAGCTACTTCAGGATCAGACTGTTCTGAGCAAGGTTCATAGGGTTTTCAAACCCCTGCTGTATTCTGAGCTGCCATCCTTTCTTATTAAATATTGTTCCTTCTTCCTATATCCATGTCAGTGACTGATTTTTTTAATCCAGTCTCAGCATTGTAGGATCTCTCAGAGCCCTTTGAGGCTAGAATAGTACTCTACACTTGTTCCCAGAGGGTGCCTGTGAATGATGTTGCGCAAACCCTTTTCCTTGGAGATTGAGGGCATCACCTCTATTATGCTCCCAGATACTGTCAGAGTCCAAAATTAGCTTCCCTCACCTCTGTCTGGGTCTCCCACACCACAGTGTGATACAGCTTTGCCGAGACACTAGGCAGACCTCTGCTTTTCATGTCTAATTTTGCTCTCTCTTTTCCCCCTTCATTGAATTCTAACCTACAGTTCTTTGAATGTTAGATGCTGCAGAGTTATCAATAAAAGAAGTGGTCGCTTTTGGTATTTGCCTAAGGAGAGGTCAATATTTCCTTTTAAGAAAAAATGCACACTGATGACAATAATTAGGCAGACTGTGTTGCCGGGTGAATGAAAAACAGTTCTTAAGCCATGGTTCTAATTTAAGTGCTGAGGTCAACATTTTATCCTCTGTTCATTTAAAACTTGACTTGAAAATAGTAAAAGAGCTTGTTAAAGGCTGGTAGTTAAAAGTTCAAGACATTAGGATTTATGTCCCTACAGTTGTGAAGTAAAGCATTTATTTCTTTCTGACTCTAAGCACTGTTTCAGCCAGTTGTCACCCTGAGACAGCATTGATTTTTGAAAGAGATTTCAGATGCATTACATCAAAGGCAAGAGACTTTCAGTGCTTCCTTAACCTTCTGTAAAGAAGCTATGCTTCCCTTAGCTCAGCTGTGGTTCAGCTGATATATGAAGACAACACCTTATTTCCTGCTATCATTATATACCAAAATGAGGCAGAATCCTTAATTTTTAAAGCACGTAAACTGTTTCCTCAAGAGAAAACTAGTAGTTACTCAGAAAAATGTCCTGGCTTTTGTGGGAACTTTGAAGTCTTGATTGAAAATAAATGTGAAACTTACAGCATCTCACAGCATTTCAAAAATTGCTAAATTTGCCATGAATGCCAACTACTTTTCATCATGGGAACTTTATTTGTAACATACAGTCATGCTAGACTTCAGCCAGATCCTCAGCTGATGTGAACCATTGTACTTCTGTTGATTTCATTGACTTTGTAGGCAATGGAGTAACACTTCAGATTTACAGCTGCAGCTAAAATCGAACTTGGACCCAAAGATTGCAGAGTGAGGACATAAGATGGATACAAACTGAATAAAACAGTAATTGGTGTTTTTGTGGGCCTTGCTTCATATAACTTTGTATAAGAGAAAGTCTTGTTTTGGTCAATTTGAACTTAAGAAATTCCTTGATCATCTTTAAAAAAATCTTATTGGTGGAAACTGAGGGACTTGAATGTATCTGAGACAGTAGAATAAAAATAAAGCCTCTGACATGAATGAGTAATTTGCAATATGTTACTAATGTTACCTTTGTATATACATTACACGTAGTTATTTCTTAGTTAGACTAAGAAGTTTTCTTCAGTGTTGTCAAGGAAATGATTAGTATGAAACAGTTAGCTTGAACTTTTTATGCTGTTACAAAACAGTGACATCTGTGTAACATAAAGTAAGGAAACTTTCTCTGCTTGATGAATACGACAAAATCTTTTCCAAAGCATTGGCAAACAGACAGAAAAATGTGATTATGCATAATCCAACTGCATCCCATTCCCCAACAGATTCATTTTTTTATAACTTCTTTTTAATGAGATATTATGAGCAGCTTCAGAACTGTTTAATTAGACTATTGGCATGATCCTCAGATCAAGAGAAGGTTTTTGATCAGGTCAATCATGTTTATTAAAAAAAAAAACACCCAAAATTTAAATCGTGATTTTGGATTGAATGTCACAGGATTTCTACTCTTATATATGTGGGAATTTATGTGATAAGATGTTACAAGAAACAAGTAATAAACTCCAACTTATTAATAGCGGCTTATACTGTCTATGGTATTTTTATGGCCTCTATTACCATAGTAACTGAGCACCTCACAGAATACCTCACAATCTTTAATCCCCACAACTCCCCGGTGTGGTAGGAAAGTACAATTATCCCCACATTACAGATGGGGGAACTGAAGCACAGAGAGGGTAAGTGACTTGCCCAATGGCACACAGGAAATCTGTGGCAGTACATGCAACTCATCCTGGTCACCCAAATCCTAGGCTAATGCCCTGAGATCCATCTTTCCTCTCCAGGCTAAAAATGTAGGCATGGTCTTAATGGCAACAGAATGCTAATGTTGCACTGTTCTAATACTGATTACTAATATTACAATTGTTGTTCCACTTGTTAGTCCAAATTTTAAACAATTTAAATGGAAGAAGAGACTGTAAAAGCCCCTGTTGTGACTCACTAAAACTCATTATGTGTTTGGCACTGTAATAAAAAGGCTACAGGTAAGTCATTGCATGCCATTAGGAAATCAATTATTCTTCCATGGTTTAGCACTTTATCTGTCTAATATAATGTATGTCATCCTGGTTGATAGCCCCAGTCTCCATCACTCCCTCTCTCTATTTTTTTTTGTATAGACCTATAATCATTCCATCATTTGCCCCTAATGAACCTGCTGGATATATAGATTTCTGCTTTAAGGCTCGCTCTAATAATACATGGCTGCCAGACTTAAGTTACTATCTGCTTTGAACTATTGATTGGCATTCTTTAGGCACACACTTCACACTTTTGCATAAACATCATGGATCTTAAAAACAGCCTTGTGGGGAAGGTTTTGTACCTTGTTTTTAACAACCTCTTCTCCTAATGATAAATATTAAAGTAGGGCTGTAATTATAGCTTCTCTTTCATACAGTTTCCTTTCCAACCAAAACTATGAAAGAGGTTATTGAATTTCAGGTTATGAAACTGACTACTCCTGTCTAGAAAACCTTGCTAGACATGCAAAGACCTGTTACAGAAGGGCATTTGGGCCGTCTCCCTGCTAAAGCAGCTTTGTTCTACTTAAGTATATACATTTTCCAAAGTGTTCTATAAGCTAGTTTTATAAATACTCGAAGTAATGGAGTTTCCACTACATCCCTAGGAAGATCATTCAAATATACTTCACTGTTTGGCTGGTCTGACCATCCTGAGAATTAATCAGATTAGATTAATAGATTCAGAGATTTTAAGGCCAGAAGAGACTATGAGATCACCTAATCTGACCTCCTATATATTACAGACCATAGAATTTCATCCAGTTACTCCTTCCTGTATTGAGCCCAATAATGTATGATTGGCTAAAACATATCTTCCAGAGGGCCATCCATTCTATAAGAGATGGAGAATTTATTTCTCTCGGTAGTTTATACCAATGGTTAATCACCCTCACTATTAAAACTGTGTGCCTTATTTCTAACTGGAGTTTGTCTAGCGTCAGCTTCCAGCCATTGGTTCTTATTATGCTTTCTCTCCAGATTAAAGAGCCCTTTAGTACCCGGTATTTTCTCTCCATAAAGGTACTTACATACTCTAATCAAATTGCCTCTCAATCTACTTTTTGATAAGCTAAGCAGTTTGAGATCTTTAGTCTCTCACTGTAAAGCATATTCTTCAGCCCTTGAATCATTTTTGTAGCTCTTTTCTGCACCCTCTCTATTCAAATGTGGACACCAGAAATAGATGCAGTATTTCAGTATAGGTCTCACCAACGCTGTGTTTCTCCTTTGCTACTCCTATACACTACTTACCTGTTTATACAGCCGAAGATCGTGTTGGCTCTTTTTGCAACAGCATCACACTGGGAACTCACTTTCAGTTTTTTGCCCACTATGACCCCTAAATCCTTTCAGTCACTGTTTTCCAGTCCCCCTGGACTGCCCACATACCCTCTGTAGGTGTGGCCTGTATTTTTTGTTCCTAGATGTATGAACATGCATTTGGATGGCAAGCATGGTGCTCTGCTCCATGGGAGTACAAATCCTCTAGGTCTCTGAGGGTTTGCCCCCTTGTAATGGGCCAACCCTCAGCCTGGGTTTGGCAATAATCTACAATAGCTCAGTGTTACATCAGTGTAACTGCATTGCAGTTAACTGCTTTTAAACTGGACTAATGCAGAGAAGAATCAAATCCACAATGACAAACTCCTCTTTGATCCAAATATATTACATAGAATGTATTTCTTTATTCCACTACTTTTGAGGTTCTATTACAAAAAAATAGCAGCCATGCTTCGTTGACTAGTTATTTTCTTTGTAAATCAGTTCTGCTTATTGATCCTTATTATCCTTTAGATGTTTTAGTGGCCTATACCAAGGCTTCTGCAAATACCTGAATTTCATCCTAGTATGCATCTCTTAGTCTGGATTTATTTTTGTATGTTTATATTTTCTGAGTATGCCATTGGCTTCTCTTTCTTCCTTATTTAGAGTCATAGAGTTTAAGGCCAGAAGGGATCACCAGATCATCTAGTTATGACCACCTGCATATACAGGTCACCAGTACCTGCACACGAAACCCAACAACCAAAATAAGAACAGAGTATGATAACCTCCAGGAGACTAATCTATTTTGTGCCAAAGGCAAAGAAGAGAAGGGACCAATGTATACCAATGCCCAAGGTTCATGCAGTGGCAGGGAATTCATTAAGTGAGATTTCCTAAACCTGAATCCTACAAACAATTACATGTATCCTAAACTTTATATATGTGAATAGTACCGTTAATAAACCAGAGCTATGCTGTTTTATGCCAGCTGAGGATCTGGCTGCTTGAGAATACTCATATACATAAAGGTAAACACATGTGTAAGAGTTTGCCGGATCAAGGCCTACAATCTTTATTTCCTTTGTTTGTTAAAGACAGATTTATAAAATGAATTTGATAGAACACCCATTTGAGAGTCATCATTCATTTTATTTTCCTCCTTACACAGGTCAGCTTGCAAGACACCACGCCAGACCTCTGCACAGCCTAGGGTTTGACACGCAGATTATAGTTCTGTACACACTGCCTTTGCAATTAAGCTTCTGGAATTAATTAATTTTCAGGTTTGTTAAAAATGAGAAGATTATGACAAAGTGATTAACTATTGAAAAAAGAAGAACTAAGGTAACAGGGTAGAGTAGTCATTCATTATTTATTTTATGGGAAAAGAACTTATTTCCATTTCATAAAGTTGGGATAATCATGTTTTCTTATACAATTAGAATAGTAAATCCTTCATTTTTCTTTTACTGTAGTCAGTAGAGGACATGACCATTTCAAGTACTGATGTGTGAGCCTGATAAATCATATTTGTCTTGATTGGATGGTGTAGTGTGATGTTCTTGATCCTAGCCATTCTGCCACAGCTAATATTGTTGATAAATTCATACACTTATTCAGAGCTTTTTTTTGACTAGCCTATCATTACAATTGATAAACAAACCAACAAAAAACAAATCTAGGTATGGTTTTGGAAGATAAAATTACTTTCTCTGCAGTAAAATGTTACTACATCAGTATTTTCAAATGTCACTTCAGCTATTCACAGTGTCAAGGACAGAAATGGAAAAAAGTGTATAAAAATATTGCCACATATTGGCTTTGGAAGGATTCTAAAAACCAACATTATAAAGCCAGAGTATAAATAGAATATTTAGGTGACACCATGATTTAATGCACAAACCTTTTATTTCTAGGGAGATGGGTCTAAGTTAGTGATGGAGAGCCTCATGGGGTATCTTTTTATATAAATAAAACATTTGTAAAAGGTTCCTTTTGGTTTGAAAAGGCCCCCAAAAGTTTGTGTGCTGATTTGTTCAGATGCTTATCCCAAACTTTAAGACCTTGATGCTACAAACATTTCTGCACATAAGCAGTATATGCAAGAGTTCAGGAGTGGCAGGAATATGGCCAACAGGCTCTCACACACTATTGATCCATTCAGTAATACGGTGTGTAACAGTCTTTGGTCACTTCTCCACCCAGGAAGCTGTAGAAGTTGCCATGAAACTGCACTATGGATGCTTTTTGTGCTAGCGTCAGTTTGGAGGGAGGATTCCAATCTCCATGCATCGTTCACCTATAGCAAACTTAGGCGATGTCTTGGACAATGTGAATTTAATCCTAAATTACTGACTTTAGGACTGGTTCTTTGTCAAGATGCTGGTGTAGCATCAATGGGGTTAATATTTATTTCATGTTTTTTGATTCAGCTGCTAATCTAATTTGCTTCTTGTGTTTATATAATTTAGCAAGGTATTGGTGTTATGCTTGTTACCGATTCAGTACTCTGGTCAAAAGAAAATCCCTGGGGGTTTTATTTACTAATGAATGGAAGCACTTACTCAAATTTTAAATTACCTTGCTACATTTTATTTAGTAAGAGTTGACATAGAAATCTCTTGGTTTGTTGAGAACACATAGAGAGATCAGCTGATTTGTGAAACACAGACAAAGTGTTTGTGTGCGCAAGACCAGGATAAATTAATACCATTAGATCATGGATGAAATCCATGATGCAATTAGGTGGAATAGATTTATCTGTTTTAGTAGGCATTCATTAAGAAGACCTTCAACTTTGAAAGCTCTGAATAAGTGTATGAATTTATCAACAATATTAGCTGTGGCAGAATGGCTAGGATCAAGAACATCACACTACACCACCCAATCAAGACAAATATGATTTGTCAGGCTCACACATCAGTACTTGAAATGGTCATGTCCTCTACTGACTACAGTAAAAGAAAAATGAAGGATTTACTATTCTAATTGTATAAGAAAACATGATTATCCCAACTTTATGAAATGGAAATAAGTTCTTTTCCCATAAAATAAATAATGAATGACTACTCTGCCTTGTTACCTTTAGTTCTTCTTTTTTCAATAGTTAATATTTTTCAGTCAAGTGTTTTAATACAAACCAATTACTTAAGGCAGTTAACTTTCCTCTAGAGGTTATTTTATTTTGCTCCTCACGGAGGATCTTACTTGTTGGGGTCCAAGCCAATAGCAAAGGATAATAACGAGAACTCATTTTCAAAAGACTTATACAACTTTAAGACAGGATATGAAAAAAAATGGCAAAGTACTCCCGTTTCATTAAAGTAACAGAACTGATAATAGGAATGCGCCTTATTAAAAGCAACTGGGTTTTTCCATTTGTCATAGGGGTTGCCCTAACGGCATCCTGGCTATAATTGTCACCGGAGGCCATTGCAGTGGTGGCAGAAATGGCAGGGCATAGATCTGCCCTGACCCATGTCCTCATGCCCCAATCCATATCCTGCCTCTGCCCTACCCCAGAGTCAGTTCTGCATCAGGCGTAGGGGCTCTCTTGCATCGAGGAGTTTTTCCCTGAGGGACTTAAGTCTAAATGGCACAAAGGGGCCCTGACACAATGTTTAACTGGTGCTTTAGGATCTTCATCAATTCCCTGGCAAGTCTCCTATTGACTTCAACGGGCTTCAGATCATGCCATTATACTTTGATATAGGATCTTGTTGAATTAAGAACAAAAATTAAACAGATGTTTTAAAAACTGGAGTTTTTATATATATGAAAAGGGTTCAGAGGCATACGTTCATTTAGAACTCCTTTTCCTCACCTGGTTTATTTGATGGATTTGTTAAACATCTGCATTATTTTTATGTTTTTAATTTATATTGGGCTGCATTGCAGCTTGATGCTGGAGGTGGTGCAGTGCTATATTGTACCAGGGGAAGGAAGGAGGGCATCGTACTATGTCAGTTTTCCTGTGTAGTTTGGAAGTATATTAATAACATTGAGATGAATCTGACAGTGTGTGTTTCTAACTGACAGTATGTAACTGACGCAGCATGGGGCACTAAACTTCAGAATTTGTCCATAAGAATGAAGATCAACTAGAAAGCACTACATTTAAATAATCAATGACCAATAGAAGATCTTTCTCCATTACAGTACTGAGGGTACCACCAGTGGTAAATAATAATAAAATATGATAATTTTGAGAACCACTTTGAGTTTTAAAAAGAATGAAACATTTGTGAAAAGTAAAAAAACAAAAACCCCAAATGTGACAATTTTTCATGAAAAAATGGTTTTAAAAGGGTGGGTTTTTCTGAGGAAAAGAAATTAATGGGGAAAATTTGACCAGTTCTGCTTAATAGTATATGACTATAGCAGGAGCTACTGGAGAAAGTAGTTACCAGTTCTGGTCACATGACAGGAGTTTAATCTTATCTAACTCAGATCCATGTCATGTAAACTGGGTCAAAATATAACTTCTTCTAGCACTCCTCTGTGTGAAACCTTTTTCATGAGGACTACAGAGCCATTTCCCTCCCTTCTTACAAGTAATATTTTTCTTGTTTTAAAGGGAAGATTCTGCCATATGGATTCCTTTAAATAATCTGAATTTTGTGGATCTCATAAAGCAACTGTTTACATACTTTAGTCTGAAGAACTGGAATCTGTTTTCATTTGGTTATTATTTACACCTTTAATTGAAGTTTTTAATACTAGTTATCTTCAGATACTTACATTTCAGTGTCCAATGTATTTCTGATATTTTCAAAATGTTATAATTTACAAACCTTTGTTTTGGGTAGCAAATGTTTTGAACTCTTACTCTATAATCTATTCTGTACTTTCATTTATGTCTGTATTTTACTATGGATTTGTTCATTTTATTGTTTATATACTCACTATAATCCATGCAAGAACATCTGCTAGTGAATCATCTTTTCAATGATGCAAAATTCTTCTTCTTTTTCTTAGAAAGAAATAAGCCTTATAGTTTTACTGTAAAAATTCTAAGTATTTGTGTTCTCCTCTCCATGCACAAGTACAACTGGGAGTTTATTATACATAGTATCTTCAATCCCTATAAAGCATACTTGCATTCTGCAAATATGTATGTAGGTAATAAATAATTGTAATGACAAGGTTATATCAGAGAGGATATGATGTAATCTAATTTGATTAATGTGATAAAGCACCAAACTGGCACCACAAATCACATATAATATGATTTATTTCATAATGCATTTTTTGAATTATGGGCTGTTTTTCTGATTTTGCATGATGTTTATTGAAATAAATATGGAATCTTCACCTAATTTTAATTGGAATAGTTTGAGTTAGATTTTATGGTATGCTACTGCTAATGTAAAATAAGATGACTACAGGCCACAATTCTTGGTGACAGATTGCATATTTTTCTTTAATTTATAGATTTGTACATTTTCAAGCTGGGGCGCATAGCTGGAATCCATTTCAAGATGGCATAAAACTCCAAGCTGCACTATGTTATTCCTGCTCCTTATTCCAAAAAATTAACAAAATCCAATGGAGTCCTTTATCTATCTAGTGCAGACTTCATTAATTAATCCTTTTTATCTGCTACACTAACAAGTGAATCTTAGACTACAATTTAGGACCTGCTTGAAATGAATTCTGATTATGCCCCAAGCTGCATATTTTTAACATATTATCTTTTGTCACTTACATGCTTATTGAATCAAGACACCATTTGACCATTTCTCTACATTTGTTGCAATGAAATTTACAAAGGTGAACATGTTTGATATCTTTTTTTTTCTCTTGTACTAAGTTAAAGTTTTAGAGAGTGACGGAAGAAGAATAGATTGTCTCCCTATTAAACCTCATTTTCAAAGTAGTGGAAGGTGGGATGTACGCAAGGCCACAATGGAAACATCTGCATTGTTAACAGCTTGCCCTGTCTCCTAACTGTTAGGGGGAGATTCTTCAAAAGATACAAATTGGCTTTCAGTCAGTAGGAGTTGGGTTTCTAGCTCCCATTGGTGCCCTTGAAAATCTGCCCTGAAGGACTACTGATGCCATCTAGAAGTCTGAAACCCCCATTGTGGGTTAGATTCACCCTCACTCTCCTAGAAAAGGGCAGAGAGAGGGCAAGTTGTGTTACCCATCACCAATAGGGGTAGCTATTTTCCAGGCTAGGTATTCTTTTTCAAAATGGTGGTGGGGACAGAGGTTTTACAGCAGGATAATAAACATACAGTAGTGATCTCACTGTAAAAGGCTAGGTGGGACAGGTCCCCTGAAGTTTGTATTGCAAGATAGCAAGGTGAGGTCAACACTATGGCCCCCACTCATAGTTGATCTTGCGTAGTTTATCTCATGGTAAAAGCTACAGTGTTTTGTCTCCACTAGGATTTTACAGAGGGGTAACTAATGCACATTCGTTATCTTGCAGTAAAAACGCACGTGTTTGGCAGTGAAAATAATGCCCTCTTTGGGGATTTCCCCCAAAGGAGGATATCTTCAATTTTACAGCCTGTGCCCCTTAGAAGCCTGTTGCTAAAGGTTTTCTGGGAAGATGTTCTGAAACCTTTCCCTCCTGTGGATGTTGGAGGAACCTGGCAGTGAATCAGGCTCTGGAATTAGAAAAAATTCTAGCCATATATCTTGCAGCTTCTGTCACTAACATATGAACAGGCAAACAATCTTTTTTTTTTTAAGGAGCTAATCTGCTCTTGTTGCTTTATGCTCAGCTGAAATCGTAAGTCACTCTTTGAGATACATCACAATTGTTTGCTGTGGAAATGGTTATGGTATTTGTTCAGAGGCAAGGAGAAGAGCATCCACTGATGTGTTCTGCTATATATATATATATTTGAAAAGAATTGTTTCCAAACATATGTATTTTTTAAAGTTTCTGATGAGCTGTTTATATACATATAAACATACATTTAATATATCTCCTTTGAATAACAGCACAGCTAAAGAGTAGTGTGTATATATATATATATGCCAATAGCCTAATACCTGCCAGGCACCAGTAATGGGAAAACATTCAAATCACATGGATATTTGCCAATTTCTATTCACTTTTAACAAAAACTGACAAGCATGTCACATTTCATCAGGGCACATCAGGTTGTATCACCAGACAAGAAAAAACATCACATAACCCGTTTCAAAGCAATATTTCACATGGAGAAACAAATGTAAGGAGACGTTGCTTGGCTTTGAATGGAGGGAAAAGCTTGCAGTGTCTCTCTGAAGGTTAGGCTCTATAAGTAAGACTTCATTCTCAACCTTTCCACTCTATTTAAAGCAACCTGAGTTTCCACTGAGTGGCTGCTTAGATCTTTTTGATGGTTTTCTGTTTGTTTTCATGTTAAGTTATACTCACCTTTTGCTATATTATTGATGGGCCCAACTCTCCAAAACCCTATTCATAGAAGTTAGGAAGACTATTCACATGAGGATGACCTGCTGCTGTAGAATCTATGTACTCTAGTGGGGAGATTTTGAAAGGCACACATGAAATTGAGTGGTTTAACTTACACTGAGTTCCACTGCACATTTTACATTTGGAAATTTCCCCAGTCATAACTAATATGATAAATATTGTTTGTAACAAATAATATTGTTTAGAGGCCCAATTCAGAAATCCCTTTAAGCATATGTTTAAATCCAGCCCTTTTCAGGAAAGAGCTTAAGCACATAGAATCAGAGAATAGTAGGACTGGAAGGGACCTCGAGAGGTCTTCTAGTCCAGTCCCCTGCAGTCAAGGCAAGACTGAGTATTATCCAGAGTCACCATCCCTGACAGATGTTTGTCTAACCTGCTCTTAAAAACCTCCAATGATGGAGATTCCACAACCTCCCTAAGCAGTTTATTCCAGTGCTTAACTACCCTGATAGGAAGTTTTTCTAATATCCAACTAAAACCTGCCTTGCTGCAGTTTAAGCCCATTGCTTCTTATCCTATCCTCAGAGTTTAACAAGAATTTTTTTTCTCTCTCCTCCTTGTAACAACCTTTTATGTATCTGAAAACTATTATCAGGTTTCCCCCCCCCCCCTCAGCCTTTTCTTCTCTAAACTAAACAAACCCAATTTTTCAATCTTTCCTCATAACTCATGTTCTCTAGACCTTTAATCATTTTTGTTGCTCTTCTCTTGTCCTTCTCCAGTTTGTCCACATCTTTCCTGAAATGTGGCGCCCAGAACTGGACACAATACTCCATTTGGAGCTGTATAAGTGTAGAGTGGAAAAATGACTTCTCGTATTTTGCTTACAACGCTGCTGCTAATACATCCCAGAATGATGTTTGGTTTCTTATGCAACACTGTTGACTCATATTTCACTTGTGTTCAACTATGACCCCTAGATCCTTTTCTGCAGTACTCCTGCCTAGGCAGTCATTTCCCATTTTGTATGAGTGCAACTTATTGTTCCTTCCTAACTGGAGTACTTTGCATTTGTCCTTATTGAATTTCACTCTATTTACTTCAGACCATTTCTCCAATTTATCAAGATCATTTTGAATTTTAATCCTAGCACCCAAAACACTTGCAACCTCTCCCAGCTTGGCGTCATCTGCAAATTTTATAAGTGTACTTTTTATGTCATTGTCTAAATCACTGATGAAGATATTGAACAGAAATGGAACCAGGACTAATCCCTGCAGGACCCCACTTGATATACCCTTCCAGCTTGACTGTGAACCACTGATAATTACTCTCTGGGAACAGTTTTCCAACCAGTTATGTACTGACCTTATAGTAGCTCCATCTTGGTTGGATTTCCCTAGTTTGTTTATGAGAAGGCTATGCAAGATAATAACAAAAGCCTTACTAAAGTCAAGATATGCCTAACTTTAAGCATATACTCAAATCCCATTGATTTCAGTCAGAATTAAACACATGCTTAAGTGTTTTGCTGAATAGGGACCTCAATCACTGTTGCTTATATGATTAATTTTGTGCTAAGTGGTAACAGCAGCTAATATACAGGTAGCTATTGTTCATATGTATAGTAAAGTACTGGTATCTTAATTACTTCTAAAATTTCTGGCCCACTCCTGCTGTCAGGTCCATGCATTTGGTCCCTTGCCCTTACAGGAGACTGATTGCAGGATCATGGCCTGAGTTTGTAAGATGTGGTCTCTGGTGAATAAAGGTTTAGCTCATTTTTGTCCTCTCTTTGTACATATGCCCAGAGGAAATGTTGGTTGACTCTGAGCGACGGATTCCCTACCCAGCTGTCAGGGAGCAGGATGGGGAAGTTTTTCTATTTATTTTCTGACAATATTCAATTATTTTGAAATATTTGTTATAATATCACACTAACCATTGAGCAAAAGGCATTGCCAAGATATTCTACCATCTTGCACTTCTGAAATTTATGGGTGAAATCCTGGTTCTGGTGGACTCAATGTAGTCAGGCTATAACAGAACCTATCTCTCTCATCTATCTTTATCTTTCTCCTCTATCTAGAGCTTTGGATGGACCTTTTAGTAATGCAGTCTCTTTGGAGTATGTTGGGTAACATCAGACTTCACATAGGCTACATAATTTTGGAATACCCCTCCTACTGATGTACTCTGTGGTATGGAATAATAATCCCTCTTACTTTTTGAGACAACAACGAGTGTACCAGTCACTCGCGTGGTAGTGAAACATCCTTTCCTTCTCACTAGTCATGTGTGGGATGTACCTTATATTGACAGCTGCCAAATCCATTAGTGTTGTATTTGAATACATTTATAGGTGAAGGGTGTTGTTTTTTTTGTTTTTTTTTAAATATTTCTATGTTAAACTTTCCTATAGTGAAATAGGGGTGGGGAGGGCTTTAGTCTAGTTCAAGGGAAAAAAAATTGCCTGGAAGCAATATCCACCAAATGTTGAACATTTGTTCTATACATAATTAGTAGGAAAAAAAGAAGAAAAATAAGTGATATTTTTTCCTTGAGAGTGGCTTACTTACATACATTCTGTTTCCTAATTCCAGGGTCTTGTGGTAGCTCTTTTCTTCATTACCCCACAGCTATTCATTACTTGATGTGCCAATGTCTGTCACAATTTCTCCTCTGGGACAACGGTGTCTTAATATTTTAGCAACAGCACAGCCATGTAATTATCTGTAAATAATTTAGCATGTATTTCATCTATGTGGAAGTTATCCAATCAGTCAAGGAAAAAAAACACATTTCCCATCAAACTTTAAACCTTCTGAAATATGTTTTTGTCATCTTTGGCTCCTCAGGATGGGTTCATTAAAAATATTTTCTTTCCAAATCTTTTGTAGGATCCTCAAAACGCATCTGAGATTGCTAGGGACAAATTCAGACCTGATGTAAGTGGGGGCAACTCCAAACAAGTAAGCAAAGTTGCACCTACTTACACTGTCTGAATTTGCCTGTTGGCTTTTGTGACATTTCCCTCCCTCTCTGCCCCCTCCCCACTCAGGTTACCTAACATGAAACAACATCATAATGAAAGTATTAGTTAAAAGTTACTGCAGATAAGATTATGCTAGTTGCCTTGGGTTATGCCTTGTCATTTCTTATTTTGATCGAGTTATATTCTCAGAAGAAAAGAATACTTAATTCAAATAAATCCCTTCTTAAAATTCTCACAAGTCCTATTAATCCTCTTCCACAGTATCCTGCCTCCAATGTTTCTTGAAGTGAAAATGAAAGGGGAAAAAAATAAATAAAAACATAAAGCCTCCCCTCAATGTGGAAATAACACATTCGGGGCCTGATTCAATTTCCTTTGAAGTTGACTTCCACAGCATCAAACCTATGCTGAACATTACCACTCACTCATTCGCTTGTGTTTGTTGCACCCCATCTGCTTCTCACTTATTTAGGCTGTAATCATGGACACAGTTATGCACATGCTTAATTTTATGTGAGCCGTCCCATTGAAGGGAATGGGATTATTCTGTGCATAAAGTAAAGCACGTGTACAACAGTTTGCAAGATTGGAGGTTTAGATTGTATATTTCTCTGGACAGAGACCCTTGTCCTGCTATCTGCAAAATGTTTAGCATACTTTGGACACTGTATAGCTACTATTATTGATTATAGTGTTTGGCAAATCCAGTAGCATGAGTCATTTCCAGCAAATGTTTATTTGAATGAGAAATTGAATTTGCATCAACTCTCTTCCTATGTGTTTCTTTTTTTTCCTCTGGAGGTGCAGGGAGAAAGACAGGATGAAAGTGGTTTGGTTAGGCAGCAACTTTTTTGCCATAATTCATCTGGGAACTAACCACCAATAACCCATACAGTGAAAAAATCATGGTTCCTTCCTTAATAGTTTCCATCTGGTGGAGGGCAGCTGTCAACCCTCTGCCCCTTCACAGTTAATCCCCAACCTGTGACTGGGACCCTAACATTCTCCCCTCGTATATAGATTAAAGAGCTGAGAACAGGGGGTTGTCTCCTCACTGTGCCAGACCTTAGGAGCCCAGACCCATTCCCCAGTTTCTTTAGGGGATGTCTTCCAATTCTGGTTCATCAGGGAATTGGACCTCTAATGTAATACTATGTGCACTGGGCACCTGTCAGTAGGCGGTGTCAGTTCCAGGCATAAGGAAAGCTCAGGCTGAAGGGACCAATGACTTACCTGAGTCCCAGTTCTCCTGCTCTGGTGATGCTCTCTCCCTTCCAACCACCTTTCTTTCCCAACTGCTGAGGAGGGGCGGATACCCTGAAAGGAGCCACTACCCTTTCCCCTAACAATCCCAGACAAGATCTTTGAGGCTGTGGGATTACATTATATTTGTTGTCCACCAAAATTCATACAAGCATTTATGTTCTCATACATTTTTATGGAAAGCAAGTATTCACACGTATATGAGAATCCTGGCACACACAATTCATGCAGAATCTGCTAGCACACCCATTGTAATTCTCTTTGTACTGTGAATTATGGGGGGCACAGAGAATAGTCACATCAATACTCAGGGGGCAGAGGCATAGCTAGAAGTAGAAATTTGGGTGGGCCCCAACTTATGGTGGACAGGCAATGCCCAAAGGTCTGATGTCACAGCAAATAATATACACAAATTTATTATGTATATATTATATAATATATATATATATTTGAATGCTGGACAGCAGGACTGTGTATGTGGAGGGGTACCTGGGTGCAGAGAAGGGATACGAGAGGAGGAAGCCTGGGGGCTGGGTTGGCCAGTGGAGAGGGGAGAGCCCTACAGTCCCACTGGCAGGCATTTGTTGAGCCAGGGTGGGAGGACCAGCAGCCTGTCTGGAACTCTGATCTTGCTGAAGTTGTCTATGGTTGGGAGAAGTTTGTGGTGATGGGTGGAGAGAACAGAGGGACATGGCGTTCTGCAGCTAGGCCAAGAGCCATCAGCTCTACAGACAGGAGTTCCTGATCCACAGACATGTTGCGTTTGCATTCACATGGGTTCAGATTTGGGTGGGCCTGGGGGCTAACTGGCTGTGCTGTGGCCTACCCAGGACCACCCATGGCTATGCCTTTGTGAGAGGGTGAAATTCATACCCGTGTAGACAGCTAGGACAAGAAGTATACATCACCTGTTTCCAGGGCTTGTGTGGGACGTAAGTGGTACACAGGACTTGTGCTGGATCTCTGCACAGGGAGGAACTGCACTTATGGTCAAGAGTCCATGAGAAAGCAAAATGATGGAATATGTCCACACAAAAATTTTTAAAAATGAAAAGAAACAAAATGTGAAAATATTAGTTTGCTCATGGACACTATGTAAAAAGTATCAGACTTTTCATTAATATGCTATTTGCAATCAGTAATTATTACTGCTCTTAATAACAACAATAAATAATCATTGTCCTCAATTAATAATTTTCTGAGATGTTTTACCTGCTTATATATTGTTTTTTCTGTAGGAACAAACTGCATTCAGCATCCAAATAGGAGGATCTATCAATCTGTCAGATACGTACTAACTGTAACACAGCTAAATAATAAAGAACCAAACCCTGAAGTTCTTGGTTAGGGCCTGATCTTGCAATGAGCAACCACTCAGAGCCTTGTTGACTTAATGGTGATGATCTAAAGAGCTGGTTGAAACAGTCATTGACTTGACCTCGTAGAGTATCTCATGGTACAAGGGATTCCTTGTGTAGAACTCATTGCAGAACTGGGGCCTTAGCTTTTATACTCAGGATTTATTATAAGTGGTTGAATAATATTTGTGAATAATATATTAGGCCATTTTTCCCTGTGAATCATCAAATACATTATTAATGAACACATTTTATATTATTCAATCAGCTCTTTAGAAGGTCAAATAACATTAGGCAATACATTATTTGTGGTTTTCTCCTGTCAGTCATTGAGTAAATTAGGTTATGGTCCTTATTCTGGCAAACCCTTATTGAGTTTTTTACCTGAATTAAGGACTCAGTTTAACTAAGTTTGTTTGAGTAAAAATGGAATGAGTATCTCAGGATTTGGCCCACAGAAATGATAGAAATAAACCATGCATACTCCTTTTTAAACTTTTATTAAACATACAGTTCAGCCTAGCAGTCTTCTATCATGTGATTAACATGCAAGGGTGATTAAGGAGTACTGTTGACTAGACCCTTATTACGCTTTTCTTATTATATTGTGCCAACACACAATTTGCTGTAACACACAGTCTTTTAGATTCAGACTCTTTCCAGCTATATTTCTAAAGCTACTAGTGATAAACATATAACTGATGAAAAATATGTACCTAGGGATGAATGCATGCTGGATATACAATTATTACATGATGAATGTGTTCTTCTAGGATACACCTGTGACTTACTACTGATTAACTTTGTTTCTGTGGGACATTTGTACATTCAAAACAGCATCTACCTGCTGTCTCTCAGCATATACTTAGATTGTAAGTTATATGAGGCAGAAGCCATCTTTTCATGATTTGTGCCTACAGCAACTAGCACAGTGGAGCCCTAATTCTTGACTGGGGCCTCTAGGTCCTACCAAAATAATAATCATCATAATCTATCCTTACCCTACATCTTCAGAGATTTTGTATTTCCCTGTTAGCTGGTTGCAAGTTTAGTAACACATATAGATTGTGTGTGTGTATGTATATATATAATATAATATAATTAATTAATATAATCATTTTGATTATTTTCTATAATCTAATGTCCCTAGAAAAATAGATCCCCTAAATGGGCAGACGTCTCTCTCAGTGGCAGTAGTTTTATTTTAACATGAATAGTGTCATGTTAGGTAAAGGCTTTCTTAAATAGAAGCCATTCATCAAAGAAAACAGGTACATCTACAAACACAAGCAGGTTTTGCTTCTACACAGCTTGAACTCCAGCTATTTTCCGCCTTCTCACCCAGGACTGCTGCCTCTCTGGAACTCTGGGCAGCACTCAGAGACTTCCAGTGGCTGAATATTATAAAAGCAGATAAATCTATTATTACAAACTGAGACACAAACTGGGTAATAGCTGCTTTTTAACATCTTAATTGCACAACAGACAAACATAAATATAAGGCTGGGTTGTGATCTAATGCAGGTGCAAAGTGGAGCAAGCAGTCTCTGAATTTCCCCTCCCAGCCAGCTGTATCAGGGATAATCTAGATCAGTGGCTCTCAAACTTATTTGATTGCCCCCCCTTTTTTGTGTCTGTTGCAGTTTACATCTCACCCTCACTACCATACAAGTGCATTACCAATTACAAAATATCAACATGTAACTCTCACTAAATATGAAAAACAGTAAGGCATTGATTCAAACAGAGCCATGGACTTATATAGCTCGCTGGGTGCCCAGCTCTAAGGGCAGCACCCCCTCCAGCAGCAGTAGAAAAGTAAGGGTGACAAACTATACCATGCCACCCTTCCTTCCAGCCAGCAGCTGCCGCTCTCTGCCCTGCCTTCTAACACTTCCCCTGAATACATTCTGTGTCTTCCCCATAGTGGCTCACCTCCCAGTTTGAGAATCTCTGATCTAGCTCTTAGATCCAAGTGCTGCAGCAGGGAATAAAGGATTGTTGTGCCAGACAATCTCCTCAGTGAGAAAGTGGTTGGGATATGGGCAGGGAGTAGGCAGACCCAAACCTTGACATGAGAAAGAAAGACATGCTGCATCCTATTCTATTCTTTTCTAGTCAGGTATTTATATTGCTCTCATCACTGTAGTATCTCAGCGCCTTCCAGTAGTGCGTTAAGAACCATGACTAACATCTGTTACGTGTCTGTTGTCTCATCCTCTCCCCAGGGAAAGAAGTGTTTGCAGTGGAGGGTTGTGTTTTGGAATTTATTTATTTATTTATTTTAATCTAGCAGCTGATATACATATACATATACACACTATTTGTTAGAGAAGGCAAGGTCTAATTTGCTACAGGGCTGTAGCAAATTGGCACAACAAGGGAAACCCTGGGAAGAATTGTTCTGTTGAAGGGCATCTCTGAGGCACAATGCCTCCTGCACTCCTACTGTGACATTGTGCCTATGTACCTCCCCTTACACGTAGTTGTCACTAAAGACGCAATGTAGCCCATGATTATTAAATATCTTAGTGCTGTTACATACCTACTAACTGATCGTCATGTTCTATGGAAATAATGCCTGCAGGTTTCGTGAAAGGTCCAAAAGAACTATACCTTACTGTAGGTATAATATGTAGGTACCATTGTATAGTCTTTTAGGTGGTGGTTGCAGGGTATTCTGTTGCTGACAATAACATGACACAATGGGAATTTCCAACTGTAAGTAATGAAGGATTATGCAATATGTGCTTGCCCTAGATGCAGTATTTCCAGGTACACTCACATTGGATTAAAATACAAAATAAATAAATAAACATTACAGACTAGTCGAATTATCTGTTTATTCCACACTCATCAATGTGATATATGAGTCCACAAACAAATCAATGTCTCTTTTAACAATTTCATCCAGCAGAAACTGACTCATATTTTATTAAATTTTAATATTTGTGTATGCCAATAATATAGCCACTCCATCTTCATTCCTTGTTTACTACTGTGTGTTCTCATCTTCCCTGTTACACTAAAACAGGTTATTATAATTGGTAGTCGTAGCCCTCTGGTCAAGACTCCGTCTTTAGGAAAAATATATTCAAAAAAATCCTTTGGCTTCAGCAACAAATCTACCACCATCACCACTAGTTGAACAATGGATTGTTGTTAGCATGTATTACCCTTTTCATTTTTACACTTAATTCTTTACTTACGCCCACTTCTGATGTATAATCAGAGCAAGTCATTCATTATGTACAGCTGTTAATGTAAAGTGAAGACCGATGTGTCATGTTATCTATGATGGGTAAGAAGAACCCTCAGGTTGCTGCTGCTTGAGGCTAGTGCCCTTTAAAACCACAGTGATGTTCTAGTGAACTCAGAATTATTTAGGAAATTCTATTAGGCCATTTAACTGACAAGCAGATGAAGTCTGTCAATGATTATGATGAAACCTGCTGACAGTCTGTCAAATCAAGGATCCAAGAGCAGAGCTATTTCATCTATATTACCCTACATTGTATTGATTTTTGAATGTATACATATATTGGATGGAAAGCTGAAGGTAGTTCAGCCTCTGTGGAAATCATTCTTCTGTTCATTACAAACTGTCTGAGTTTAAGTTGATTAGACCTCAAAGAAAGAGTAGAGATTTTTATGGTAATTTCTTTCTTGAAGTTATTGAAACTGCTCAAAAGCAGTTTACCCACACAATACACAGAGACTGAAAAAGGCTTGTTGTGAATCAGATTAAAATGAGGTATAGAGGATTTAATGAATTACGGAGTTAAACTTTGGTGGGGTTTTTTTGGGTTTTTTTTGGGGGGAGGCGAGTTGTTTTTTTTTTTTTAAAAATCAGCATGTTAAATTCTCATGGGGTCACCCTGTCAGTGTCAGTTCTGTGGCCTGGATTTAGTTGAATCAATCCTAATTGAAATTCTGCACAGGTCTGGTATTCTGTGGAGATTGCAGATGAATGACAGTGCAGTGGCAGGAAAGATAAATATGCTGGCAAATGAGATCCAGGCTCTCCACAGAGGATGGAATAAATTACTTTACCAATAGAGTGGAGGTAATATGTTGGAGAAAGAAAGTGAAATCGAAGCTAGTTTAATACCAGGTTTGTTAAAGAGGGGAAAAAACAGTTAAGAATTACTTAAAATACAGATTGTGATATGTACCGCATTTAGGCCACTTTTTCATTGCTTTTATATTGTGAATAATGATTACTGCATACACTTTAATTTCATTTATGCAAACGACAGCTTGCACAATTTGAATGCATGTAGCACTCTGTGTAGCTCAAGTCCCAGTGGTAACTGTGGAATAGCATATTGATTAGTAATTTGATAAATATACAAAATGGCACATTGAGTTTAAGGTGCTTCATGCAAAATGTATTTAAATGACCTTGACTAATTAGTGTGAATAGCTGCGAGGCACTCCTATATGAATGAGAGTCACATTTTGTGACTACAAAGATTTAAGAGGTTTTATGACTGGATGAGCAAAACTTAAACCAAGGGAAAAGAGCAAATATTAATTTTCATGGAAATTAAATAGATTAGAAGACCTGATAGGGCTTTTTCAGCCTCCCTGACACTGCAGGATTGTTCTTGTCCCAATGCAGGATTGCTTCTTACAGTTTATTTTCTAGTGCTTAATACAGTCTACATTTAAATGTACCAAACAATGAGACTCCAGAGAATGTTTCAGTCAAATGGATCAGAAAGTGTTTTCTGATATTAGCCCTAAATTATCCTTGTTAATTTCATCCTGTTACTCCTACAGGTAGTTATTCCTTATTGTGCCACCCTAAATCATCCATTTCTCTCCTCTGTGCTTATGCTCTGCAAATATGTGTAGACATTCTCTCAAAGTAACACTTAATTTTCCCCATAAATCAGTCTTTTCAGCCACCTTATAATTCTATTTGCTGTCACCTGAACTTCCTTCTGTTTGTCCAGATATATCATTGAGGCAACATGGTGCTCAGAACTGATTGCACTAAGCCAGATGCAGTCATACCAGAGAGTATATATACTTCATCTGTGACGTGATGACTCTGTGGATGCAAACTTTTGCTACCTTTTTTGTTTTGATATTGAATTACAAACTCTTGTCTAATTGGTTGTTCCTGATCATCCTTTAAGCATCTTTCAACATTACTATTTTATCCATCCCCACGAACATCTATATTTTAGATTATTTTCCTCCAGATGTATTAGCCTGTATTTTTCAAAGATGAATTTCATTTTATTTTCAGCCAATGTTGTGAAATAGGAAAAAGTTTCTAAAATAATTCAGTCTGGACAAGTAGCCATGACTCCAATGAAATCACTGGACATCCATTTGCTTATGTCAGTCATGTATTTTGGCCAGTGACTTGAAAACAGGTGTTTGGGTGGAAGTGAGTGTGGCAGCCCTGGCTTGAACAAACAGCTTGTTATGAAGGAAATAAAATGTGCCTACTGGTTAGCTAGCCAACAAATACATCCAATGTGCCTGTGGACTAGATGGTCACAATTGCATATTTGCCACTGCTGTTCCATATGACAGTTTCATTAGTTAGGATAGCCTAAGAAGATCTGTAAGAGGAAAAAAATCACAGGACAATTCGGTGACATCTTCTTATGCTCTGTTATTGGTATTGGGCTAGATTCTACTACTTTTATTCATATTAAGTAATACTGTACTGTGTGAATTGTCCCACTTACGAAACCTTCATGGTCTGAAATATCCTACCAATCACCTTACTCTTGTACAATCCCATTCTAGGCCCAACCATTTTGAGCTGGTTGAAATTTTTATCACAAAAGAATACTTTAATCAAAAAATGGCCTTTTTTTTTCAAAAATGAAAACTTTCCTCAAAAAAATGTTCACACTGACATTTTCAGTTTTCACAATATTTTTGATGGAATTTTTAAAAATGTTTGGATGATCAAAAACTGCATTTTCCAGCCAAAACCCAGGTTTTTGGAAAATGGAAAAAGTTTAAAATGATTTTAATACATTTTTTTGTTAAGCTTACTGCATACAATTTTGTGAAAAAATGGAAAATGGGTCCATCTTGAACCCTACCAGATGAAACCGACTTCAGTCTTGACATTTTTCATGAAACCATTTCCCCATTTATGACCAACTCTAATGTGTAAATATATACATTAAACTATATATATATATATATATATATATAGTTTAAATACTAAGTGTTATGAGCAGTGGGCATCTTTCCCCCAGTTCATCTTCCTGCATTGCTGGCTGCATGTAAAATTATAACCCTTGCCTCTGGCACCTGTTTTCAGCATTTTTGTTTTCATAGAAACATGTTCATAATTTGGCAGCCAGAATTTATATATCACATGTTGCAAAAGTGACATGATGAAATTGCTGTGCACTCTCTCTCTGATTGCCCATCCACAGCTAAAAGATATTTTTTTCTGAGCTGCCCAGCAATTATGAAGGCTTTCAATTTCTTGAGGAGATTATTCTCCCACTGGGAAACAAATGAATGGATGCAGTCTCAGAATAGTCATTCCGAGTTTATTTTTATTTACCATGGAGGAAAATCTTCTATCCATCAACCACTTGCAATGACCCTTGGAGTGTGAGGGAGGTGGGAGAAAGCCTCTCCACAGACTGAGCAGCCACTCCCGAGAAGTTATTCCAGCCTAATGGCTGAAGCAGCCTCTGCATCAACTTTACAGGCCCTCCTGTAAAGAGGAGCAAGGGAGGATCCATGGAGCAATGGATAATCCAGCCATGCCCAACTGCTCCAATCCTATACACACTGAGTTTGTGCTTATTAAGGTATTGTACCATGTAGGAACTATGCACCCCTTCGGCATCAGTTGCTCTGCTTAGGGGCCTTTTGTGTGCACAGAGGAGTAACTGTTTGCCCTATTATGCACCTGGGGTGGGATTTTCAAAAGTGTCTAAGGGTTTGTCTATCTCAAAAATAATATGACTTTAACTATAGCAGTTCACTGTATACTGTTATTCTATTCTATACAGGCTCTTATGTCATGCTCATCACAGTAGTATCAGTGTGCCTACAACACCCCTAACCTGGATGAAATTATATTATAGTATATTCTTCTGTTAGCATAGTTTGTTCCCATATGGGAAGCGAAATAAGCCATACTGGGCTTAAGGCACCTTTAAATTCTTATAGCTGTGTCTACACTAAAGGAGGTACTGATATAACTATTTCCGTAAAAAATCATTCCCCCCCCCCCCCCCCCCCCCGAACCAAAATTGTTATACTACTTCAAAAACTGCGAGCAGACCATGCCTAAGTGACTTGAGAACACAAGCTCCATTGCACCGGTTCTTTAAACAATCCCGCCCACAGCTACTTTACTTTCATCGTTACTAAAGCGTGATTAACAATAAAAGCATCAGCAAAGTTCACAGGTGCTTTCAGGAGGCCTGAATCAATGTTTTTTATGCTGGGCATGGTTTGATCTTGTCTTGGCTTGCAGTTAAATTGTTTCCAGTAGCAGGTCAAATGCACATACTACCAAAACCCTGATCCTGCAGACACTTATGCATGTGTTTAACTTTAAGCACTTGAGAAATCTCACTGATGCCAGTTACCTCATGAAAATGTCTGAAGCAAGCAGTCATTCAGCCTGTGGGGAGGTGGAGCACCTCATATGTATCAATTTTAATTAATTCATTATTTCAATATTTTTGAAAATGTATTTTTTCCCTTTTCATATGTAATAAATTAATTGGTTAAATTAATATTCATCAATAGCATTATGTTTTGTTAAAAACTACAGTAAGGCTTCATGTTTTTTTCAGTCAACATTTGCACTGGTGAAACTTCAAATCCCTTTATAAAATACACTATGTTCACACCCTCAATACTAATTGAATTAATAAATATTGTTATTCAAGCTTTAACAATTTTATATCTATAATCCATTTCAGAATAAAATATTAAACTACAGAATCCTCCTAAATACGGATTTTTTTTTTTTAAAAAAAAGACATGCTTAACTTGTCATTCTCCACTTAAGAAGTTCCTTTCTTTTGTTGCTACATTAAAATCCCTGTTAATTGGAAATAATTCTTAGTTTTATCTAACCTGCCTATTAGAACAGATGGGCAAACTATCGGTAACAATTTATTTGAAAAATTAGCCATTTTTACTTCTTTATAAATTGTTTATAAACAGTCCATAATCCTTATAAATTTGTTCAGTATTTGAATTTAATCTGTGTATTTTGTGAACATTAGAGCTGCTTAGAAAATAGCTTTTTTTCCTGTGGAAAATTTCAGCAAAAATGATTTTTTCACCCTTTTCATCAAAATAGTCCTTGAAAATGTAGACTTTTTTGCAAAATATTTTGGCTGAAAATCAGCTGAGTTTGATTCCAAATGGTGCTATGGTGACTTATGGGAGTTGTTGTTTTGTGCCTTAGGCTTCCACTTTCTTCTACAGCCCTGGCTCTATTGCTGGACTACATTTCCCATGATGCACTACTAATTCCTTCTGAATAAAGAATAAACAAACTGGAGGATTGGGCCAAAAGAAATCTAATGAGGTTCAACAAAGAAAAGTGCAGAGTCCTCCACTTAGGAAGAAAGAATCCCATGCACAGCTATAGACTGGCTGGGCAGCAGCTCTGCAGAAAAGGACCTGGGGGTAACGGTGGATAAAAAGCTGGATATTCAGCAGTGTGCCCTGGTTGGCAAGAAGGCCAATGGCATATTGGGCTGCATTTTGCTAGCAGGTCACGGGAAGTGATTATTCCCCTCTATTCGGCATTGGTGAGGCCGCATTTAGAATATTGTGTCCAGTTTTGGGCCCCCCAATACAAAAAGGATGTGGACAAGTTGGAGAGAGTCAAAATGATTCTGGAGCACAGGACTTATGAGGAGAGGCTGAGGGAACTGGGCTTGTTTAGTCTGCAAAAGAGAAGAGTGAGGGGGGATTTGATAGCGGCCTTTAACTACCTGAAAGGGGGTTCTAGGGAGGATGGGGCTAGGCTGTTCTCGGTGGTGGCAGATGACAGAACAAGGAGCAACGGTCTCAAGTTGCAGGGAGGGAGGTCTAGGTTGGACATTAGGAAAAAGTTTTTTACTAGGAGGGTGGTGAAGCACTGGAATAAGGTGGTGGAATCTCCAGTTTTTAAGCTGCGGCTTGACAAAGCCCTGGTTGGGATGATATAGCAGAGGTTAGTCCTGCTTTGAGCAGGGGGTTGGACTAGATGACCTCCTGAGGTCCCTTCCAACTCTAATATTCTATGATTCTATGATTCTATGAGTGCATTAATGGAGTACCAGGTTATGGTGCATCATGGGAGACGTAGTCCAGCCAGAGAATGTGACTATTAGAAAACAGCTGAGCTACAAGACTATAAAACAGCTGAACTACAACTTCCATGAGACACCACAGTACCATTTTGACAAAAATATTTTGTTTTTTTCCAACAAAATATTGAAATTTTCTTTGGAAAGCAGACACTTTTTGTTAAAAATGTTGTTTAGTTCAAAACCCAATTTTCCACTGAAAAGCAGTTTTAACAGAAAAAATTTGACTAGCCATAGTGTACATACTTCAGCCTATGGACTGGTCATAAACTGTAAACAGAAACAATTAATTTGAGTATTCACTCTACTTTCTGTGCTGTATCACTGGTCACATGGCATTGTCTTTCATCTCTGATGGTATAACTGAAAATTGCATAAATAGAAGTAGGGCTTGAAGAAATCACTTCTGTTTTGAACATTCACCACAGTTTCAATAGATGCTCACTTTTTACAAATACTTTTGCTAATGATGATTGAGAAGAATGTTAGCAGAAAATGAATAAAATTAATAAAGAACATTACAAATGCTGTCAAGGTGAATTTGTGGGTTTATTTGAACAATTTTTGCAGTGTTTGCTCAGCTCTTCCTATTGGTTTTGCCTATTAATAAATCCTTGTGGCACATCAGTCAAGGGACACTGGTTCAAATTTTAAGACTATGTGTGAGGAGATTTTGAATTATGCAATGATAAGGTAAGGCCCTGATCCTTCAATTGGCAATGAAGAGGCAAAATGACCCTCCCCACTTTTCCCATTGAATTCAGAACGAGTTTACTCATGGCTCTTTTTGCAGCATCAGAGTCTAACTGGATGGAATGGAATTAAAGGCATCTAAAGTAGGGTTATGTTGTGCTGAGGGTACTGAGAAAAAGTGGAGGTTAAACATGTTTGTACTTGGACTCACTCTTAAATTTGGCCCCTCTTTCAGATACTTTAGACCTGAACCATTTTTTGGGGCCATACAAAAGTGATAGCCAGTTTCTGTTTCTTGCTTCCCATGACTGGGAAAGTAATCTGTGCGGACAGTATTCCAGGTACAGATGACCTCCCTCAGCATGCTTAGCTGCACTGTCTCATGCATTAGACAGGGTGTACAGGGACATTTTAGCAATCAGCCAGGTGTCCAAGCCACTGCCAATGATTGGGATGGACCACCAAGTATTCTGCTTGCTACTTTTAGCCATTTTTAGGCCTCTGCAGAAAACTTAGCATAACCAAGGCAAAGCAGGAAGGGGGGGGAGATGATCAAACAGTGAACATGTGAAGTGGACTTGACTCTACGTTTTCTCTCTCTCTCTCTCTCTGCTGGGGCAGATGTCTGTGAAAAACAGGAAGTCTGGATATATTTTAGAATTGTGGGCATGGGGAAACTTAGCTATCAAACTAACAGCTAAAAACTGCTTGCTTAACAATATATATATTTTTAGTGACATGTCTCTATAACTCCTGTTTTTGCCCAGTGATTGATTTGTTTGGTTAGCTATGTAACAATATTTTAATTGACTGGTCTCTGTAACTTTTGGTGTATAAGACAAATCAGGCAGATTATTTTGTGAACACATTGAAAAGATCTCCAGGGACAGATGGAAGGACTGACCATCCAGAAATTTGTGACTGATTCACCCGAAGACTGCCTCAGACTTGTGGGGTAACTATCAAGTTTGGGGGTACTCTAACCACCTATTGTATTTGTATGAGCTTAAGCCTAATAAGTGGAGGCTTCCAGCAAAAGCATTCCAATGAGAATTTGTGGAGACCAATAAATCAAAGCTTTAAAGTAAGAGCACTTGGTTTTGACTTGTCTGTGCCAGCCTTATAGCAGGTGGAGGTACTGTGTTTCCTTCCGTTTATTTTCTGATACCAAGTCGCAGAGACTAAAAATTACTGGGTCAAGGAACCCTGGGTAACAGGGGTACAGCCAAGACTGTACCCATTCCTCACCTCCACTTTTCCATTCTCCACTTGTGTGGGATGGAGAGTAGCAGCTTGATGTCAGTTATGCTCCCTCTCTCACTGCTACTTGCGATAAATGTAACTAGCAAGGGGATAAGGGCACATTAGCTAGGTCACAATCTAGCCCTAGAGAAGGGTTAGAGTATTAGTACATCTTTGAGTCTTTTGTCTCCCTGAGATTCATCCTTTCATTCTGGCCCTCAGGAGCTGATGTCAGAATATGTCTCGCTGTGGTAACTAAAGGTGCTTTAGGAGGTAAATGAAGGTTTAGAAAGTAGACGTGCTGGACCATAACATAGTCATGGTCACTTTTGCATGTGAGTTCCAATGTGGAAGTATCCATCTTTAGTCTTATGGTAAGGATATTGTAATTTATCAATTTTATGTGGAAAAAAACCTGCAGAATATGTGTGTTGTCTTTTTAATGTGTTTTTATACTAAAAGGGAAGAGTAAATATTTAGTTATGGAGATCTCCATCAAAAGAACGATAGCTGCATAAATATAAAAAAACATTGAAAGGCCTCTTTGCTAGTTGTTAAATGGATGCAAGTGTGATAAAATTTGAAGAAGCATGTGGTGTCAGAGTGGTAATGCTGACACAAATAGGGACTTCCTACAGAAGAGATGTTCACTTTCACTGAAATGCAGGCTGGGCAAATAATCCATCCCTAGTCTGGTATCTCTGCCATATGGCAATGGTCTGACCAACCTGTGAGCAGGCAACATGCCATCCCAACAGATGGACATGAATTTAGCTAGCCAGAGATACTTTTATTCTATGTACAGCAGACATACGTACTTATTAAAAACATCATTCCCAGCTGTGAAAGCTGAAACATCTGTCTGCCTTGACCCACTATTCCTGGAGATGGGAGAATATGACAATACTAACTCACCACAGAACTAGATTAACTTTGAATATCATAAAATATTATTTTTTTGTCAAGTTAGCCTCCTGAGGCTGCATAGCCATACCAAGATGTATAATTTTTCAGGAGGTTATTTTTTTAGATGGACAATATGTCAATGACACTTAACATAGCAGAAACAACAGAGCTAAGTGCATGCCCTCTGGTCTTTGGATTTTGTTAATTTGCTTGCTGTACACACAGGGCCTGTAAAAGTGGGATTTGTGGTACAGTGTATGGCAAATAAATTTTCTTCCTCCTTGCTGGAACTCTTTTGCTGCTGTTTGTCCCACAATCAGAGAGTCGAAAGGAGATGGATAGAGCACTGTCATGGAATATGTGATGCAAAATTTGAATGCTATCATTCAGCATTTTTTAATAACAAGCATAATAATCTGATTACTATAAACATCTTTCTCTCAGCTCCACCTTTAATTATCTTTAAGGAGGCTGTCTAGGTGATCTCAATTGCTCACATGGCTTCATCTACTATCTTTATGCTGATAACACACAAATCTCTTCTCCTCCACTCCTGACCTTTTTCTCTTCATCCAGTCTTCCATCTTGACCTATTTCTCTGATATCCCCACCTGGATGTCTCACCATCTTAAAATTAATTGGGTCAAAAGTGAATTATTTTGGGTCAAAACTGACTCTACTACTAAGTAGGTTTACTGTTATTTCGTCTGAGGATGGGCTATAGAAAATCCTTTAATTTTTGAATAAGGTCTAAGGCAACAAATCCTATCCACTGGACACATGCTGCACACGTATACACTCGTTAATTATGGTGCAGTTTTCTGTGTACAATTAAGTGACTATATTTGCGTGGAAAAGCAGCTTTTGACTTCACTAAATTTCTATATCATGCTGGCTTTTATGTCTTCAATATATCTTTTTGTTAAACTTTCTAGATTTTTCAGTTTATTCCTTTTAAGTCTTTTTTTCACATGGATGATGAATTTTAGCATCTGTGCCAGGCTCAAGAGTTCTACTTTTCTAACCTTTTCACGTTTTATCCTAATTCCTGAGGGGATGGAGCTATTCACTGGTAATCTATTGTCTGCTTGTTTTCACTTTTTCCTAGTGCTATAGAGGTGTATATTCTTTCTTCAAGCCTGGATAATGATAATGGGTTTGTCTGGGATATTGTTTTAGATTTGTTTATATGAATGTTTGTCCCTCTATTAATTTCAGAATTTGCTTTGGAATCACCTTGCAGCTGTACCAATCATTTATTTCAGAGCTAATTCTCTGCATTTATATTCCTTTTTTTTTTCTACCACTGTATTCTTTTTCTCTTCTTTTACTTGTGTGATTGTAGACATCTCTCTTTTCCCCCCACCATCCAACATGAATCAACTGAAACGGCTCTACAGCTGAACTATAGTTAGTATGCTTACTTTAGAGGATTATCTAATGCAAACTTCTTATTTGTATTTCAGCTGTGCATAGAGTCCAAACCAAGATCTGGGTCCTACTGTCCTAAGCCCAGATGGTAAAAGACAGTTCCTGCCCAAAATAACTTATGAACTAAAAAACTGAGACAAACTGAGGGTAGAATAAAGGAAATATTTTTTTCATTTTATGGATGGGAAACTGAGACACAGAGATGTTACATAATTTGCTCAAGATCACACAAAGTTCATGACATAGTCAAGAATTGGAGCACAAGATATAGTGGCTTAACCACAAGATCACTTTCTCTCATTTTTTAGATTTTCTTTTCTTAGTAGACTTGCTACATATTTGCAAGGTTTGTAATCATGCCTCTGGGTTGTACTCAGAGTTTTTGGCAAAATTAATATTTTCACAGAAAGCTTCTGTTTTCCTTGAAAATTTGTTGATTTTCTTTTTGTCAGAAAACCAAAAACCTGAAACTGAAAATTTTAGTTTCTCAGTAGTTTTCAGCTGAAAATTTTCAGGTTTTGGTTTTCTTTTAATTTGACAAAAAAATAAAAATAAAACAAAATAAAAACTTATTTCCCAACCAGATGTAGGTATAATAAAAGGACTCTTTAACGTTGCTAATTTTCATGTAATTTTGAAAAATATGACTCACATACATGAAACAGCTATGTACTTCACAGCAAAAGTTAGAACTATGCTTTTAAATATCTCTTTGCGATTTCAATATAGTTTCAAAGATTCATTGGATTGTTTAAAAGATACAAAGTAGGTGGTCACAGACGTTAGGCCACATTTATCCCTGATGCAACTCTGTTTACTTCAAAGTACCAAAGATGCATTTAGGTCACTATATTTATGTTCAAACGGTGGGTGTACACTTAAAACGTTGCAGCGGTGCAGCTGCCCCGCTATAGAGCTTCAGTGAAGACTCTACTATGCTGATGGAAGAACTTCTCACATCGAAGTAGTTAATACACATCCATGAGAGATAGTAGCTATGTCAGTGGAAGAAGCTCTCCCTTCGACATTGCATTGTCTGTGTGGGGGGGGAGGCGTTAGGATGGTTTGGTATCTCACAGGGGTGTGGATTTTTCACACCTCTGAGCGATGCAGTTATACCAATGTAAGTTTAAAGTGTAGATCTGGCCAAAGGTAGTAAAAGCTGACACAAGTATTCTGCCAATCAACCACCATTTAAAGTAACTGCATTTCCTCCTTTGTCTTCTGGATGTACCTAGTAGACTTTTATTTACTGTGGCATTTATAGACTTTCTTAGGGGAAAATTACAGTCTGAGGCATAAACAGAAGCCAGTCTTGAACTAACTTTTTAAATAGCAAGCTGAAAAAACAGTTAAACAAGAACTTTCAGAAACTAACTAAGTATAGAAACACCATTAGGGCAAGTTCTACTTCTCACTAGCCTTTCTTAAGTATAAACATTACAACATCATGTACCTGAAACTTCCTGTGCTATGAACCAGTTGTGTTCCTTTGGAGCTCCCCAACAAAATATGCTACTGTATGTCAGTCTCAGTGTTCGCTGCAACAGAAAAATATAGGCTGTATTTGCATTTGCCAGCAAACTCATAGGGAATAATTGCTGGGGTTTCAGTCTCAGCAGCAACTAGTTTCAGCTCAGATGATGAATAATTTAAAAATCAAAACAGTTATCAAGAATTCTACTCCATCCATTCATGTTCAATCAGATATATAATCAATAGGGAAGTTCCAGTCTCTTCTTCCATGTGCTGTGTATTTGTGCTAAAAATGGCTAATGTAGCTTTCTAAAAACATTTTATGAAATTATAGTGCAACCATTTTGTATCCCAATGTTCTTGGCATTTGCATGATATTCATGTGATGTCAGTGAGAATGAAAACTATGACACAGATCATTTGTATGCAGACATACAGATGATAAAAACCCTTATCCATGCAATTCAACTTGCATTCACTGGAAACGTTCCCAATCAGATACAGGTGTGGAAGATAATGTGTCTAAAAGAATTAAACACTTCTGACGCAGCACAGGTCAGTACAGTGAGGGCCCACCATTATTTTCATTATATCATCAAGACAGAGGAAGTGCTGGTTATCAGTGGGCCTGAGTGTGAGCTACTTTGTCACAAAAAATGATGAAAATGGCTGTCTGCCATAATATTATTGTTTTGGCCCATTAAGGAGTTATGCTATTTTGTGTGTGTGCGCACATGCTGCTGTTTGTCATCTTGTGAAAGTGATGCGGCATGCTTCTTGGGTGGGTACTGGGAGCAGGGGAGAAGAAGGAAGCATTTTTCATCTCACTCAACATCTGTATGTATCACTTCTAGAGAGAGTTAAGGGAGGAATCCCAGTGCCCAATTCTCATTCTGTTGGATATGGGTAGTTCTAGTTGATTTCAACAGGAGCAGATGATTTATTAAAAATGGGAGATTCCCATATATTGTGGGGAGAAAGTCAGGCACCTGAAGGAAAAGACTCACTAAACAACGCCCCACTGATACCTGAAAGTGTGAAGAAATATAATGGGAGATGAAAATCTAAGCATGTTCTTAAACTGCTTTCATATTTTGGTTAGCAAGCCAGCCATACCCTCTTAGAGATGTATAAATTGCATGCTAGTATATAGGAGCTGAGGGGAAAAATATCCCAATTATGAATGATATTTTTCCTTAGTGTGTAAACTCAAATATAAATCAGAAATGTATGGAAAGAAAATAAAAGAAGTAGGCATATTCTGAATTCTACTTTTCATTCTGGAGAGAAGATACAATGCTCACAGTTCATATTTTTGCTGTAAAAATGGCATGAAAAAAGTGTTTAAGAGGTACTTGCTATTTTTTGGGGTATTTCTACAACACAGAGTTCCTGTTCTGAAAACCTCTAAGGCCTTAATAATGCAAATCCTGGTGAGATATGCAACAGAGCATGCCCTTTTCCTGCACTCCAATGCCAGTGGGAGCAAAGAGTATATGTTGGCAAATGTAAAGTTAGCTATTGGATATTGTCCTCTGCACTGAACAGACCTTTGTGAATTCCCTTTCTTATTCTTAAGAATTCAAGGTAAAAATAAGGTAAAGTAGACAGGATTTTAAGCTACTTGCTACTAGTCAGAAATAATGTGGAGACAGATCATCAGCTGTCTAAACCGGCAATAGCTCCATTGAAATTCATGGAGTTATGTCAATTTACATGTGCGGAGGATCTAGCCCATGGTGTCCATGTGGCAGTGCTCTTATTACTGCAGATCATGTTTCCCTCTATTACCTGTTTTGTCCCACTCATCACTTTTTACCTTGTGCTTTATATACACTATGCTAGGCACCAGAGTTATGCTGGATGAAGCCCTTAATGGGATTACAGTGCTTGCCTAACAAATTATGAGTTCAATAACTCTTTCCTGATTCTTTGATATCCTAGGCTTTTTTATCCTGCTGGGTAGTTGTTTATGCAGTAAGTGGCTCTTATTACTTAAACTATAATGAAAACAAACACCGTTGTTCAGCTGTAATTTTAATAAGATTCCAAGGAATTATCCAGTAATCACTGAATTACTTTTACAGACCATGTGTCAAATCCTGAAGTCCTTTCTTAGTCAAAATTACCATTAGATTTTTTTTTTAAGTTGCCTATGGTAAATCCTGTTTTTCAGAGGTGCAAGTGCCCCCAGGGCCAGAGGTGAGGGGTTTGTGAATCTAATTTATATTTCCTTTTAATGAAAAGTGTCTCACATAACCACTGCTATGGAGTAAGGCAACACTCCTGGGCAAACAAACTTATGCAGTGCACCTGCTTGAAATGTTCATTTTTAATGCTTGAAAAATATACCAAGTATGTTAGTAGTCTATCACAGAGTTCAGCTTGCAATTTGAAGTGGTGAGGGATGAAGACCTTTGAGGGAAGCAACCACTGGGACTTTTTTGTAAAATACCTAATGCTTGGAACAACCTGGTGGATTCCAAAGGCAAAAAGATTTGCTCTTCAAAAGTATTTTTATGAGCCTCAGGCATGAATCATCTTCGACTGGGATAATTTAATATAATTCAGGGAAGAACTGAATTTGAACTAGAAGCAAGAAATTCACCTCAAATCTCCATTTTATTTGGTGGCAGAATTTTAACAAGAGGCTCCCAATAGCCCCCTCTGGTATATTGCTGCCTCAACTCTTCACCATGACAGACTACTTCCATTCTGTGATTCCAACAGAAGAGTAGGCCTGGAGCACAGAAATGAGTTTACATGAATAACTTTCTCCTATGCATTTTGCACTTTGACATGCCTAATGAGATTCTAGTGTAGGTTGGGGGAAGAATGATTGCTGCTGTGAAAAAATGAGCATTGCATAATGGATGAAGGCAAGTTAATTGTGCCCATTTTCTGAGTCAATTGTCTGCTCTTAGACCACCCTAGCTCATCTAAGCCAGGCACCTTCCAACTACTTCTTTGTAATCAGTATAGGTCATAAATATAGGGCTAGTTCTGAACTACTGGTTTCTGGTGAAAAGATTAGATGGCCATGATGTGAGCTACTTGATGTAAAATAGACCATAATTATGTTAAATATTCCAAATCTCTGGTTTGGTTTTGAAACTACTTTGCCCTTATTGTCTACTCCGTTTTCTGGTTCACTGCACAGATATGTTAATTTAGTACTTATGCTGAATATAAGGTCACAGTGTCTCACTTTTGTCTTTTCCTGATTGCTTATCACCTTTTCAGAATACCATTTCTATTTGTCATACATATCTGATGACTGGTCTTCAGCAAGTCCCTTTGCAAGAACAGTGCACATTTAAAAAAAAAAAAAAAAGAATATTTTTTCCCGTAACAGCTGCTCAGTAATTTCACATGACATAATGTAAATGTATTCATGAAGTAAAGTGAGTCCCTCTAAGCTAGGGCTGGCTGTGCTCATGGAGATGTTCGCCAGTCTGCTGAACACATTTTGCAATCATTATCTTTTTCAACAGCCAGAATGCAAATGAAAGACAATGCAAAAGACTTAAAGGAAGCATTTTGTCTATCTCTCTGCCTCTCTTTCTTTCTCTCTCTCTCACACAAAATGGCCCCATTGATTTTAATGGAAGATGTGTGGCTAAATCCCCTGCACCGCTTTGAAAATCTCAAGAGATGATTTTGTAAAGCATCTATTTCTATTCCAGCCTGATAGACTGCTCTTCCCAAGTCATTAGCATCAGTAGACAGAAAGTCAGAATAATAAAATAAATGTACAGATGCAGATCTCAGATTTAATTAAGAGGGTCTTTTCCAAATAAATATCTTGTAAAAAGCCATCTAGTTCTAATCTTCAACTCTTATATGAGAAACAAACATGATAATTTAGGATTTTAAAATATACTTTGGTTTATATAGTTTATAGAAAAGATAAGAAAGAGGGAATACCAGATGGATTATTTGGCTGGAAGTCCTGACAAAAATGGAAACAGAAGATGCCAGTAATCAGGGAAGTATCATTTCAGCAATGAAATTTTCAGCACCAGCATGATTTAAGAATTGAAATAGCTGCATGGCAAGTTCACAAGCACTGAAAATCAGCAGGAATTCCAATTTCTGTTGCAAAGTACACAGATTACGTCTTCCCTAAAACTTAGATCTGCCCATGATGTCAGCCACCATCACCCACTTGTTAAATTTTTAAACAAACACTTTCGTGTTTACTCCCATGCAGACCCTCATGTTTGGGAGAAGCTCCCTATAAACATCCACAAAACTAACCTATTATCTTCTTCAAAACCCTCCTTAAACTCTCTGTTGCCATGAGGCCTACAAAAATCTTGACAATGGTTAGGCTGCTGGTGTGTTGAGATCACTGCCTACCATGCTGATCAATATTGTCTCGCTGTTTCCTTGTATTTCCCCATCTGTCTGTATCCATCTGTTGTCTCTTGTCTTACACTTATATTGTATACTCTTTGTGACAGGAACTGCCTTTTTTCTCTGTGTGTGCTAAGCACTCTTTGAAATGAGGTCCTGGTCATGACTAGCGCTCTTAGGTACTATGGTGTTACAAATAATAAATTGTGTCTGCACTTGGTTCTTGCCAGGTAAAGTGTTGCCCATAACTATTTAGGAATTAAAAGTTACTAGACAAATGAAATGTAACTTTTTTGCAGTTATATATGTTAAAATGGTGGAGAAATTGTAATCACTTAAAATTGTCATGGGTTTTCCTGGTCCTGCTAGTAGGTAGGCAGTCTGCAGGGAAGAATATGATCTGGGCCCAGCAGCAGCCAGCCAGCCTAGAGTAAAATGGGGTGAGTTATACCTCTCTGTTTCAGCCTGCTTTGTCTCTCTCTCTGTTTGGGGTTCTTGTGTGTTATTCTGAATTCTAGGAAATAAAGTAGTGTTACGTTGCAACCTTCTAGAAAGAGCATGCATGTTTTTATCTAACTTCTCTGGTTGTATGCCAGGAAACATAATACTGCAGAACAAGAAACACATTGTTCTGAAACACAGCCTAATGTTTTGATCACAAAGTCATCCTTCTCACAGCTTTCCATGCCTCAAAATTTACAACAGGAATGTTGCATAGCATTGCAATGAGAGTACAGTTACATTAATCCTAAATGAATTTATTTAATCCTTACATATGATCACTGATGAATATAATGCAATGAAAAGGCCCCTAGAAATTCCGTGCATTGTAGATGGTAACACCTAATGTTTAATTTTATATGTGATATGGGTAATGTGATATTTAGAAAGCTCAGTGTAAATCTATGGGCTCCTGGAGTTTTACCAGTAAAAATACTTACTTCCTCCCACTCAACAGAGTAAGGCACAATGGCAAGGAAACATGGAGAAATTGCTTCTGTAGTACATGGCGAACTGTGGACCTATGGATCTACACGTGGATATAAAAATACATCTTTGGTCTCTAGGACTCTGACACCCTTCATTAGCACTAAATTCACTTATAAAAATGACAGGCAGGAATGTGTGAGTTCTATGAAGGTGCTAAAAGCGATTTCAGAAAACAATTTTTTAAGGTTTCTACTCTACTTTCCTGAACACAATATCTCAAAATGATTCACAGCTGGTACAAAACCATAATAATTATAATTATACTTAGGCTTTGAATGTATAGACCTCAAAGCTCTTAATAAAGAAAGATAATTATCATTATTTTCCAGTTTATAGATTGGGAAACTGAGGCACAGAACATTGACGTGGTGTCACAGCACCTCAGTGTCAGAGTTAGGAACAGAAGTCTGGTCTCCTGACTCAGAATTCAGTGACCTTTATACTGGATGCCTCCCTACATGACAAGGAACAATGAGTATCATTAAAAACCTGATATTCCAATGACTCACTTGGAAATGTGTTATGCTGTCCACTCAGATATTGGGCTTCAGACAGACCTTGGCATTTGCTTTTTGAACAGGCACAGACTGGTAACATTGTAGAGGTGTTGTTATTGCTTATAGTTTGTCTGGCTGTATGGGGTGGATATACAAAGAGGAAATGAAACAGACAAATCTCTAACCAGCCACGTCAGGGGAAAGTGGTAAAGAGTTGTACTGAAATATCTGTAGACTCTTTTGATATTATTTTCATATTATTAGCTACACTATTCTGTCATAACAAAAGTACTGAAAAAGGGAGGCAGGAAATGCCACCCCAGAATGAATGGATGTATGAAAACTAACGATCTTACAAGATAACTTACTACTGTGGGGCCTCATGGGTCTCTCTAGCAGCTGTGCCACCGTAGCATTTGAAGTGTAGAAAAGCCTTCCGATTGCAAACCAGCACAAGCTGATCAAATTAGCATTAATTTGGACAGTTTCCTCCACCACAGTTGGAACACCCGCTCTCTCCTGTGAGGGAACTGGAAATGCTAATAAAAGACTGTATGAGAACATGACTTCTGCAGAAACCATGTTCCTTAAGGGGAGATGAAGGAGCTGGAAGGCAGTGTAGATTCAAAGGATCTCAGTACAGATAGGTTCTGCTTGTAGTTTCTCCAAGATCCAGGTGTTGGGAGACAGAATCTGATGCTATGTACATGAGAGAGGAACTCTACCCTGCTCCTCACCACCAACAGAAAAATGAAGAAACTCTATTAATGCAAACTCATGGAATTCCCACTTCCCCACAGATATTTTCGTTTGAAAACATTGTGCTTCTGATTCCGTGCCAAGGGAATGCCAAACACTCATTGCCACAGATCAAATGTGAGGGACAGTTTGTAACAAAGACCCAGAATGGAGGGGGGAAAAAATCAGAAAACTTAAAACACTGCAGTATTCTTTCCTTTAGTGTCAATAACTCTACAGCCTCAGCATCATGATTCTTTATATCTGATGTCAATAATTGTCAACGATAACAATGAGTTGGCATTTGTGATTAAAATGAGGGACATTTGAGGAGCAAATTTTGCAAACATTTTTTCTGTGTGGGTGGAGTGAGTGGAGCACAGAGTTAAATGACTCATACACTCCCTCTCAGATAGATAGATAGATAATGTAAAATGTTAGACAACTTAAATATCATGATCCCCAGCAGCTCCACCAATAGTTTATTTATATATGCAGTATTGATCTTTATGCATAAATGACACACTTTTAGAATATATCAAGTAACTACAGCGTGGTTTCTTATTTTTTCTCTTTTTTCTTTTCTTGCATTTTTAGTTCTTAGCATGTATTGATCCTTGATCTTTATGGTATGACAGTAGTATGCTTTCCCCTGCCAAGCCATTGAGACAAATACATTTGAAAATAACCCTGGGATTCATGTTGCCTGCATTATTCCAGAGTCCAGACTGGCAGGACCACAAACGAGACACACTTGTTCTCTAGAGTAGAAAGCTACTGTCTAAATCAGTCTTGCTGGCTAGTGCAGTAACTATCATTAGCATTCTGCTCATATGATGACTATTTAATTGATAATATTGGGAAGAGAATGGGATAGTGGTGTGTGAATGGGGGAGAGAAGATAGACTTACATGGATACTTCTAATAGTGAAGTGAAAACCTTATTGACTGATTCTCAGATGCTTAGATCCATTCAAGCCATCACATACACATTTTCCAATTATGTCTTTTTATAACAACATAACATGGAAAAACCTAAATGCAATATGTGTTGTACCTGATGGCTGAATTGTGTTGAAAAAACAAATACCCTTGTCTTTATAGGCTACTAATTACTTAAAAAATAGAATAGGCTTTCTTAATTAGAATTACACAACTGTAAAACTTCACTCACCTGAAAATTTTAGAATTTATTATTCTAAGCCAAAAATATGCCTCTTTGAGATTGCATAAATTCTGGCCCATTCTCAATAAAATGAAAAACTCTAATTCTGATTTAATAATTAGTTTAACATATTTATTATTTTTTAAGTGGGGAGATGTCCTCCCTAAGATTTTTGAAAATTTTTTTCGCAGGCTTCTGTGTGTGAATTTCTTTTAAATTATTCCAACCTTAACAGTGATGTAAAATCATCTATCTATCTATATTGGAATTAATCCACTTCAATTAATAAGATAAGCAGTGTATGAAAAGATGTATTGATTCCTAAATCTTTATTATTAAATAGCTCCAATATAATGTTTGCTGGTATCTATCTTTATTCCATGTTGGTTTTTTAAAAAATTATTATTGAATTAGCAAAATAGTCGTGTTTTCTTCATTTCAAACACCTCTCAGTTAACTCACTAGCACATTTTAAAAATTTATTCTCAATCCTCATCCTTTTCTTTTTATAAACTGTCTTTCCACTGGAAGATTTGTAAAAGGGAGCGGGAGAGGAAGATTTATAGCTGCAATCAGTAGATTTGTTGCAAGGGAGCCCTCAGCTGCCGAATCAGAAAATTGTAGTCAGCTGACTGGAGACAGCAGGATATATAAACCAGAATGGCTGAGACCCAGGGAAGTTATCTTTGTTGAGGGCAGGGCATAGCAGAGCAGACAGGCAAAATACTATGTTCATATCTTAGTTTGGGTACTTAATTAACTAAAAGACACGCAGTAGAAGCTTGGATTTGTAAATGTTTGGAAATCTTAGCAAAGTTCATCAGTACTAATCAAAATAAAATATAATAATGAGAGTACAGTTACATGAATCTTAAATGTATTTATTTAACCCTTACCTATAATCACTGATGAACATAATTCAATGAAAGGGCTCCTAGAAATTCTGTGCATTGCAGAGGATAACATCTAATGATTAATTTTATATGTCATATGGATCTTTAGAAAGCTCATTGTAAATTGAAGGGTTTGTGGAGTTTTAAAATTTAATAATATATACCTGGAAATATGTTACAAAGAAAGTTTATTTATCCACATGCTAGCCTAAAGTGGTGTAAATTGTGAATACTTAGGGAAACAACAGGAGTTCTGTAGCCTGCTAGTTAATTAAAGCCTAATTAGGTTCAAGGAAAGGTTGTAGTTGGCAGGTATAGGAAAACCAATGCCTACAGTAGCAGCCAACCTCATTGCACGTATTTAAAACCCACTCAGATACATCAGTTGTAGAATTATAGCAGATCTCAGCATCTGAAGTTCAAGTGCCATTTTACTTTGGGAAAATAGCAGTTATGTGGTGGTGCGTGTTTTTCATTTCATTTCCCTTATGGGTCTAATATTCACTGATAGTTTGCAGAAGCTCTCTTTCAGTTTGAAAATGCTGACAAAATGGTTGAATAAAAGAAACATATTGTGCAAAACTTAAAGAAAAAAAATTCCAATCCCAAATCATCAGACTCTTCCCATTCAACAGTTGTACCTCCTGAAACGGCATTCGGGAGTTCTTTGTACAATAGCTTTCATACCAACACTCTTCTTTTTGCCATCCCATTATTCTCTAAACACCATAGAAATATCATTATTAGAGATGATGTAGATAATGCTGGGTGTCCTCCAAACCATGTGGATGTGTTGAGAGGCCTACGGTCAGGTGAATAATTATTAAAGGTCTGAAGTTCAAATTGCTTCAGCTCATCCTTCTAAAGCAGAGAAATTGAATACCACAGAGTCTACGTTACAGGAATTATTCAGATGCCACCTGAAAATAAAGTCCTAACTGCTGTATGTAAATGTTAAGGATCCCATATCTTAGGTAAAAACTTTGTCTCCTCCGCACTATTGTGTAGTGTTCTGTATCTTGCTGGCTGGCTGTTTCCCTTCATCTTGAAAATTCCATGCTGTAGTATTTCAATGTATATCACTTGTAAAGACCTTTAGGATGAAAAACCTTACAATTATAGTTGCCCTTCAGGCTGAATTCCTTATGGTTATATTACCGTAGTATCCAGAGGCTCCAATCAGATAGAGGTCCTGTTATGCAAGGATCTATATAATTAAAACCTTTGACCTTGCAAATGTTTATGCACATGCTTAATTTTAACCCCAAGAGTAGCTCTATTGACTTCAATGTGCTTAAAGTTAAGCATTGTATTTGTAGAATCAGGTCCCAGTTGAGAGAAAATGCAATAAGTGAATATAACAAATAATCTGAGGGAATGGGAGAAAGGAGGATGAGAGAGCAGTCATAAGATTACAATTTAAAATATTTAAATGATTTGAAGTCATATAATTATACAAAAGCTAACCTCTGTAACTGTAGAGCATAAATAAACAATCTGTTAGATAATAAAGTTCCTGCAATGATAACCAAAAAAACCCCAACTTCTGCAGAAGAAGTGAATTTCTGATGGTCCAGGGCTGCATATAGGTGTAAATTACTGTACAAAATTTAGATGTCTTACTAAGTCAGGCAACATTTCTGCCTATTTTGCTTTTTAGAGGAAAAGAAGGACAAGAGATTGGTGCAGTGTGGAACTCTTGCTTTTGCATGGGTTTTTCACATATCTCACCACTTTACATGTCCAGCATTACTTGTACTCTCTTAGCAATCTGAAGATGAATTAGGACCATACGAGTATTCCACTAAATTCAGTCACTCAAATGTTGTCTCAGGTCCTGATTCTGTAATTGACTCTATGTGGGTACATCCCAGTGGTGGGGCATCTGCCCCGTACTGACCTGGAAAGGGTGGCAATCAAACAGGGCCCAGGAGGCTGGTATGAAAGGGAGCTGCAGAGCAGAGCAAGAGGAGTAATTCCCAGGAGCTCGAAGAGGGAGGACTGTCAGCACCCTAGACAGAGCACTGGCCAGCTGCTGGAACTCTGCAGAGCCGAATACTGTGAAGCAAGGGCGGAGAAGATATTGGGTCTGCGGTGAAGTGGTCCAGGGGAATCCAAGTAGGAGTTGAGGGGGAGATGCAGTGGAAGGCTGCCACACACACAGGGTCCCTGGGCTAGCACCCTGAGTAGTGGGCGGGCCTGGATCCATCCTCTCCTCTGTCGCCATTGGAATGGTGGTTGGACTGCAGTCGCCACAATGGGAAGTGTCTAGAACAGACTGCAGAATTCCCTGGAAGGAGGGAACATGGATTGTGACTCAGCTGGAGGGCTGACTCACAAGAAGGAGGGTCCAGCGGAGACAAGACGGAGGGCATCTGCCTGGCTGAGAGCTGATTCCCCAGATAGGCAGCAGAAGGCGCAAAGGTGGTGAGTTGAACCATGTTACAATCCCCATTGAGCATACTGGGGTTCCACATGGGTGCAGAGATCTGCCTGCATGCAAGTTGCAGAACTGAGGCCTTAGTTTTATTTTATATGCAGCACTTCAGTATAGCATTTCTGTAGGATTGTTTAGAAACTTGAAGCCATGTCATCAGTGGAATGGTAAGCTGTTTAAGTTAATTACATCTAAGGAGAAACTTAGAATATGTATCCTATTTATTGATTGGGCACAAAGTATAGGAGTCAGGCAGGAGATTAGTTATATTATATCATGGATTGTTCTGGAATGACTGCAGTCTACGCATGAATGTCATGCTGTCTGTGTGTGAGGCTGTTTCCTAAGGATGTAACCAGGCTCCTTATGTATGTTTAGTAGAATAGAAATATAGGTGGTTCACTGTTTGGACAAATTAATTCCATTATATTGCCAGGTAGTGTCAGGTTAGTTCACCTTTTTGAATATGTATGTGCTACATTTTTATGTAGACTGAGGTCATTGGCTATTGAGTTGAGGGGGAAAACATCTCTGTTAAACATATGATGAAGAGAGTATATTGCAAAAATAATGTTAATGGCTCCAGCTGTCACTTTAGGCCTCACACCTCGAGGCAATGTAGCATTAACCAAGGTGAGAGGATTTATTATTTTCCTATTTGTCTGATGCTTTTGGTGCTGTCTGGTGTAGAGTGACCAGATAGCAAGTGTGAAAAATTGGGACTGGGGGTGTGGGGTAATAGGCATCTATTTAAGAAAAAGCCCTGAATATCAGGACTGTCCCTATAAAATTGGGACATCTGGTCACCCTAGCCTAGTGCTACAGGGTTAGTCTCTAGCAAAACAAATAACAAAATCACACTAAAAACAGTGTTATGTAAATACCGACTGGCGAGTGGGGAAAAAAGGTGATAGATTTTGCTGAGCAATACTTGTCCATGTTTCCCCGTCTATTAACCCAACTGGTAATGCAGAATGTTGCCAAGACTCCCTAGAATTAAATTCTAAATAAGTGATTTATGCTAACACCTACCAAAAAACCCTTTATTAGAATAGGGAAAAGGCATAATTTGTATTCCAGTAGTTCCTACAGGCCCCGTTGAGATCAAAGCCTTATTGTGCCAGATATTATATAAACACACAGTAAGAGAAAGTGTGTTCTGAAGAATTTACATTTTCTAAATAAACAAGACAGACAAGGGTGTAGGAAAGAGGCTCTTATCATTTTACAGGTGGGAAACTGAGATATAGAGAGTTTTTTTTCAAAGTTACCAATGTGTATATATACAGAACGGCTATGGCACAGCTGGTAATTGAATCTAGTTTTTCTGAGGCCCAGTCTAGTGCCTGAACCACAAAACCAGCCTACTTTTCAAAGAGAACTCATACTCAGTCACAGGGCTAGATTTACACCTTACACGGCCCTAAGCACAGCATATTCAGCACCCTCCGCCTACAGCCCGAGGAGGAGGAGGAACAGGGGGCAGAACCAGAGTCCGGCGCTCATTCAGGGCCCCCAAATTGACTGAGGCCCCGAGCATAGGCCCTGTTGGCTAGTGAGGTAATCCATCATTGTTTACGTGCCCCTAGAACACCAGCGCCCCTAGGCACGTGCCTACTGTGCCTAATTAGAAATCCAGCCCTGCTCGAACAATATTATCTCTAAAGTGTCTCTCTTTCTCCCTCTTTCTCCCCATCATTGTAGAACTTAGAACACGCCCCAGTTCTTCAAGCCTGACTTCTTGCTACAGGTTTAGAGAAACATTGACTATATCTTCATACTATCCTCTTGAAATTGTCAGAGACAATAATGCAAGTTAAAGTGTGGCACAACACTACTTAAATCTCTATCTACCTTACTTAATATTTCTTCTACTTATAGTGTCATTTCTCTGAATTTACACCTGAGTATATGAGTCCAGAATTTGGATCAGTATTTAATGTATTTTCTATGATAAGTAGAGGGGAGTAAATGCAGAGGTAACCTTATTTACTTTTGTTAGCAAGCATGGTAAGATTTTTAGGGGCTATTATTGTACATTCCATAGATTAGACACTCATTTAACAATGATTCTGAAATCAGTCCAAGGGAAGCCAGATGATAGGGTATTGCTAATTTTTAGAAACTTGAATAGGTCAGTGTCGTTCTGAAAACTACAGTAAGGAAAACTAAGGAGCTAGGGATGAAACTCCTAGTTTTCACATTAAACCCAGGCTTTTTAATACAGATATATTGAGTAAGCTGAATAGGCAACACCAGACACGTTGTCTCACTGTATTCTCTGCCCTTTTTTATGTAAAGCTGTAACTACCGGATTCTTGATCTAATTAGGAGGAAAAACAAAATAGTCTAGTTTAGTTGTGTTAATTTGTGCACTAATAAAAAAAGAAATGCAGTAAATCATATTGTAATTCTGTCCTTTCAGCATCTTTCAGACAACAACAACATCTGAGGCCTGGTCTATGCTCATTGTGAAATTCGGTGGCAGTCGACGGGAGATATGCAAGCTACGTATCTCAAGCTACTCTATGTAGCTTGCATATCTCCTGTCGACTTCCCAAATTCTAATTAGCGCGGTGTCCCCACTACGTTCCTGATGCAGCGTTAATTTTTTTGCAGGGGTGGATTAATGTGGTCGACTTCCAGATCAATTGAGCAGGTCTCCACTGCCACTCAATCAATTCCGAAGAGTCGATCTGGCGGTGCCGACCGTGGCGCCGTGAGTGAAGACATATCCTGAGATAGAATGTTTTGAACTGCAAGAGTAAATAGTGAAATCCTTGTTATACTATGTCTTATAGCACTAACAAAAATCTTTGTATGCTGGGCCATTTTTGATTGTGGATGAATATGCTTAGCACTTTAAGTTCATCTGTTTATTATTATGAATCAATTATTATTATTTCTATTATTGTGGCACCAAAAGCCCCAGTCGTGGATCAGGACCCCACTGTGCTCTGCACGGTACAAACATGGAACAAAAAGACAGTCTCTGCCCAAAGATCTTATAATTTAAGTGCAACACAAGAGACAGCAGATGGATACAGACTGATCGAGGAGTACAAAAAACAATGGGACAATATTGGTCAGCATGATAGGCTATGGTCTCAGCACATCAGCAGCCTATGTAACTGAAGTACATAACCTATGAAAATAAACTAATTTGTGTATGATTGTGTCTCAGGAAGATAGGCTTCTACGGTTTTAGTGTATTGGTAACAGAAATGTCTGCTGTGACAAGCTTTGTCTCAAATAATGCCTTATTTTCCTGAGCTTCTCACCAATGCTTGGGTGTATCCTTAGAGGCTGATGGCATTGAGCCAAAACAAACAGCACTACTCCAGTATAGTAAGGGTTCAAACCCCCCCTGAATTTAAAACAAAATCCCCTGAAACTTCCCAGAGGAAGGCTCGATTCCTCTAAAATGCGTGCCATATGGGAATAAATTAATATTTTAGATTTCTGATGCCTTATTTCACAATCTCTTCTGCAGACCCATGACACTACCTTTCTTCTGTTAAGAAAGGAGACTATCTGTCAGCCCTGATTACCCACACAAAATCTAATGCCTCCAAGAAAATATATCCTTTAAATGTTTCACAGATTCTAATATTCTGTGGTAATTCAGAAGGTTAATATTAGAAGCAGATATTGGTACGTGAATTGTTCAAAGTTCATACTTTATGAAGTTATCCACATAAAATTTAAATATTTTTTTCTGTAATAGTAGCTATACTGATGATGGAAGCTAGCAATTATAGGACTCCTATTTAAAAACTGTAAAAAAGCCACTTGTGTGGTGTTTCAAATGTACTACTATTATTAAAAGAAACATAATAGTAATCTTTTTATTCTTCTTTGGCATGGCAAATTGAAAAGCAACATTAAAAATCGATGTCCAGGTTTGTCATCCACTTTGTGGCTTCCAGTGATGTGGAATGAGTCAAAACTGACTTTCTGGAGAACGATCTCAGAGGACAGTGATTCATTAGTGGTTTACAGTGGTTTGGATGTCTTCTCCGCATTCACATATTGAGCTATCCTTTGTTTTCCATTTGTTTAGTAGATAATTGGAAAGCCCATGTGAGATTCTGATGCGATTCACTGTGATCTATATCTGATGTGGCATGATGAAACCAGATGTTTAGTCTGTAGGATCCATAATCTGATCTTGATTCTTGACCCCACTATTTTCCCATAGCCTCTTCCACTTGTCTTTTGGTTATATTCCTGTGGTATTAAGAGCTCTGGCCACTAACCAGAAGGGTTTTCTAGACATTAGGCAGCATTTCGGGTTTTTGGAAGATGTCTTTGTAGACGGAGAAGTCTGGGTTCTCTGTCATGCACTCATATTATTGCTGCTGCTCTTCAGAGGAATAATGGAAAGATATGCATGAGGATGAGAAGCCAAACTGTTAGTTCTGACTTCAGCACTCCTGTGACAATTCTCATAACAGTATTCAATTGCATGTCAATAAATGTTATATGTATGCAACCTGCCCACGTCAGCGTGCAATATTCAGCTGCTGAGAAGATGAGGGCCATCAGCTGTCTGCAAGGTGTGAGCATCTGTTCCTCAATTACTCTCATCTAGTTTGTGGATTATATTATTCCTAGCCTTTATCTTGGCAGCTGTCTATGTCAGATGTTGGCAATGTCTGAGTGTATGTTCCAGAAGCACTCCAGGACACTTTGGGAAATCTCCATGCCTCAGTTTGCTGTTGCAGAAACTGACATTCAGGCCCTTTTATGCATGTTGATTGCTCAAGTTGAATGAGTAGACAGATGTTTTTGGTGGTTCAGTTGAAGTGCTATAACCAATAGTACTTCTCCAGTTTTTTTTTCAGATCTTTTGTGGGGATGTATTCCTCTTGGGTGAAAGTGCTTACTTGGATAGCAAGCTTGAGATAATCTGCATATTGAAATTTCCATTATTGGGTCAATAGCGAGTTGCTGATATAAATATTAAAGAGGGAGGGTACAGAGGTGCTGGAACAACTTGTATAGTGGGGGTGCTAAGACCCACTGTTGAACCAAACTCTAAATCTCATATATGATGGAAACCACTTCATGTCAGGGGGTGAGGCAGCACTCCTAGAACCCCTAGTTCCAAAACCTTTGGGAGGATGCCAAGACAGATCCTTGTGAAGCTGTGGTTTGGTAGATGAGGTTTGTTTGAGACGTCCGTGACATTTGCAGTTGTTGAGCATAACCGTCAGTAGTGCAATGTTGTTCGGCAAAACACTATTTTTGACTCTTTCTGAAACAAGCTGTCCCACCAAACCTTGTTGTATGCCAAAAACAGATTCACAAAAACAGCTGCTGGTTTCAGCATAGGTCATCAGTGCAATTACTTGATGACATGTGCTTCATCCTGGTCTAAACCCAGATTCTTCTTTAGGGATGTAGTCCTCAAAGATGGGTATAAATCTCTGGCATAGCATCCTTTCCAAGAACTTGTATATTATACATAATAAAAACATTGGCCAGTAGTTTTTGGGGTTTTTTTGGCTACTTTCCCCAGTTTCAGGATGGTGGTGATCTTTACCTGTTGCAATACCTCAGGTGCTCAACCAACGGCATGCATATTGGTAAAGAAGGACGTCAGCCAGTGAAGGCCATGCTGATCTAGGTTCTTCGGAAATTCTGGGAAGATGCCATTTGGGACTGCAGCCTTGCCAAGTTATGGAGTGTGGTTGCTGCAGGAGGGATACTGGTTGCTCAACCCCTTTAGGAGTGCCTCACTGTCTGCCAACCAGCAGAGAATGTGGGCCTTGCTGTAGCCCTGGGAGTTACCGGAATACTCTAGCAAACTCCAATCTCTTAAGTGATATCTACACTGCACTGTTAACACAGCTGATTGGCACCCAGGCCTAAGCACCCTCACTGCAAAGGCTTACCCATGTTACTATGTCCTCACTGGTTTTGTACCTGTCTGTGTGTCTGAGACCATATCACCTGGTTCTTTGTACTGAGAAACTTTAGGATTCCTTCCCAGTCAATTGTAGGGGAACTTGTCTATCTTTCAGGGGGAACTGTGGGAAGATCATTGGAGGGCTATCAGCACTTGAATGACTTACCTTGCATTCTCTCTGCAAAGTGGTCGGGTTCCAGACTCAGTTGAAGTGGAGCATGGGCTCTAATCCCCCAGTCAACTTGCCTGAATTTACAGCACTTCCAACCCAGGACACAGAAGTTTTTTTGTGTGGATGTTAGGGGTAGATAAAGTTAAACCCAGGAAAAAGCCTCTGCAGTGTAGACATACCCTTTATGACCTATGGCTATAAATAGGCAAAAAATGAGGCTATCACATATGTTCTTTTATAAAAAGAAATCTTATCCCTCCTGCAGCAACCACACTCCTGGAATCATTGAACTCCACTAGATGAGAGTGATGGATAAAAGCTATGCAGAATCTAGATTTCACCCACTGAAACAGGAAAGCCTGGAGGTTTCTTCATAATCTTGGCAGTGTTAACCAGTGTTAACCCTCCCTCCCCCAACACAGTGTCTCATGTTATAGCCAATGCCATCACCCCCCAAATGCTCCTGAATTACAAGGCTCAAACAGATCACCTCACAAAAAGAAAGTGAAGAAAGAGCTTTATCACACCCTATCAATGCCATTCTTAAGAGAAGTAGTAAAAAGGGCCATGACATTCACCAAACTTTGCAAGGCTGCAGTCCCAAATGGCGTCTTCCCAGAAGAGAAATGGTCTCTCTTTTAAGGAGATGGTTATTTATTAACTATGAATAAAGTTTCTGTCTGAACTGGAATGATGTTTTCCTGATGTACTAAATGTAACCTGGCAAGGGCTGCTGAATTTTGAAAATGTTCTGGACAGATGACATGACAGCTCTTACATGACAATGTGTGTTTATTATAAACATTTGTCTGTGGATAGAATTATAATGGATGCTGTGCACAAATATAATGTGCTGGTGAGATACCTGTGTGCTGCTGCTCACTCAGTTAAATACAAATAGGAGAAGTATAATGTTTAGTGCCTCATGTTCCTTAATGGGATGCTGAGGGCATATTCATCTCTCCTACCTGTTGAGACTTTCTCTTGCAAATTAGTGCTTGAGAGAATGTTAGCCCTGGTGGAGTTGTAAGCATTTCCCATAATGGAGGCTGATGGCTTATTCTAATGCACTGATCATTGATTGCCAAGACTGCTGTTTTAGATTAAGAACCAAAAGAGAAAAGAAGGAAAAAAGGTAATTAAATCATGACTGGAGGCATTATAAAAACGGGGGAAGGAAAGAAAGTCAACTCTACAAGCTGCCTGTCAAAAGTAAAGGAATGCAGAATCCAGCCTAAAGACTAGGGATTAAGTCAGAGTAACATAAACAACATAGATGATTTTACCTTGTATCAGTCAAGGTTTTAAGAAGGTGGGGATTTTTCATACTGTAAATGAAGACATCATAGAGGGAAAACATTGACCACTGAGATCTACTCTTGAGATTAGCTGGTTACTACAAAAAAGTTTTAAAATTTTTGGTTTGTTGGATCCTGCTAAAGTAAGTCCTCAGTCTTACAAGAACACTTTTTTTTACATGAACTTCTCTTTACATGTCATCATAATAATCATATGTACAGTTGGAATTTAGCTGAATGCCATAAATAAAGTTACCGTAGGAAAATGTGTTTAACAATCTAAAATATACAAAACTTAATATGCAGGTGATTTAAAGCCCTGATATGCTCTAAACTATACCATTGGTATGGTAGAGTGTTTGTAACACTAATTGCTCCCAGTGGATATGTGTGACTGCATAAATACAGATAAAACAGCAGGGATCTGAACTGAGACTTACAGCAACAAAAGTATGCAAGTCTTTATCACTTCAGATAAAAGATTATCTGTAAAGCAAGTAGGAGGCTGTTACAGTTGCTCAGGTCCTCCATTGGAGGGAGACATCACACATGTACCTATGTATGAAAAGTTTATTACAGATAAGTTGCAGAAAAGCACCACTAAACTCTAACTCCCAAAGGATAGAGATCCAGATCCTTTGTCCACTCAAGTTATGCTCCGTATAGGATGTGGGTGGGGGAGATATAGTGACTCTAACTCACCTCAGTATTCTCCTGATCCTTTGCTTGACTGGGGGCCAAACTAACCCATGCCTTAGAGTTGCTCTAAGTCATAGTTTCTCAACCTGTGGAACGCGTACCCCTGGGGGTATGTGAGACACAAACAGGGGGGTACTCGGGGAAAAACAGTGAAGGGGAGGCGGCCGGCAGCTGCCGACTTCTGGGGAAGCCGGGCAGCAGCAGCCCGCTTCCCACCCGGTTCCAGCTTCCAAGTGGGAGCCCGGTGGCAGCCTCCTGCATCTCTCAAGCTGTGCTCGCAGCTGGGTGGCAGCCACCTGTACCCCGGCTCGGAGCCAAGGGACAGCCTCCAGCACCCCAGCTTTAAGACAGGCAGCAGCTGCCTGCCCACATCCCTGGGTCCCAGCGGGTGCGGAAGCCTCCTCTGCCCTAGCTCGGATTGGGTGGCAGTCGCCCACCTCCCAGGCTGGCAGCCAGCTGGCAGCTGCCTGCAACTTGCCCAGGTAGCAGCTCCCCTCCCTGGCTCAAAGCCCAGTGCCCAGAAAACTTGTCAATTTCACTTATCTATGAAACTGTGAAACTGACAACTTGACAGCCCCAAATTTTACCAGTTAACCTCTCTCTCTCTCTCTCTCTCTCTCTCTCTCTCTCTCTCGTCCTCCTTCCCTATCTCTCTCTCACCCCTTCCTCCTCTCAAATCTATGGCAAAAAATTTGGTGCAGCGCTTTAGATTCCCCAGCATTGGCATGTTGCTCAAAGCCTCCTATCTTTGGCTGACATCATCTCTAGCCCAGGTACATACTTGAGTTTTGCACCTCTGGTGGAAAGGTGATAACCCTACCCCCACTAGATCTAACATCTGTCATATCACGGCCTTATATACTCAGCCCTTCTTCCAACATATGGCTCACATTAGTCTGTAAATATAAAACCCTGTGGAAAATTGAGTGTTGGGGTACTTATTAACATTTTCAGAAGTTAGGGGGTACTTGCTACTTAAAAGATTGAGAAACACTGCTCTAAGTTACACTGCCTAGAGCAGTCCCCTGTTGACTACTTGGCTGCTTGGGGATGATGTGGATGCCTTACAAGTCAAAAGAATAAAAACAGGCCTGATCAATTGCTTGTAGTTGTGTTGTGTTGCTTAGTTGCTTTAGTGTGTGCAAAGAAGACCTAGGGAGTAAGACCATAATTATGATTTCAAAAAAAAAGAGAGAGAAAAGATTGAGTACCAGTATACTGCTCCAGCTTCTAGTCTGTTCTTTTCAATAGCATTAAAAAGAACCAAAAAAGCAACTTCAGTCTTTTATCCCTAAATTCTCAGACTTGCATGGGGATTTAGCCACACAGTCCCATTAGCTGAGAGCTGAGGGGCTAAATCCAGTGCAACTCTGTGAAAAATTAACTCTGCTGCACTGATTTATCATCATTAGTGTCTATTAGTCAACTCTCTAACCCTAGACCTGGTGACAAATAAAGTATTCTTGTACCAGCCGGTATTTAAATTCCAGTTAAATTACATTGTGCTTTTTAAACTTAATTATCATGAAATCAATTCTAAAAATTTGTTACTAATTTGAAGTATGAAGAAATTGTGGTTTCTGTCTATTATGAATGCTGGATTGTTATGCTTTTGTGTGATTTATTGTAGTATTGTATATAAAGCAGGGAGAAAGATTCCTAAGGTCAACTAACGTAATCTAAAAATAGTCTGGCTCTGAATTGAAATGAGCAAGCTTAGAAATAGCTTTTTAGTGCACAATTAGTCTGAAGAAACATATGGAGTTTTTCAAGGTTAAAGAAATATAAAAGGAAGAGGGAGAAACATGCTACTTGTAACAGATGCAAAGACTGTGTCATACCTGTCATTGTGATTCAATCAGACTGAAGGAGAAACCACAAAAACCAGGTAAAAATGTTTGAATTCTAAAGAGGTTTACATTAGAGGCCAAGGATTTGGGACCCAATTACTCTCTGATGTTGTGGTGCAGTCTTTCATGAAAACTTCTGCAAGGCACACAGTATGAAGTTTATTCTCATACCTTGTTGAAAATTCTTCACCGAGAAGCCAGATTCCAAGAGATCTGCAAACAATCTGTTCATGATGGATTGCCTAGGCCACTGCATGTTATGAGTTAGGGTCAAAGGAGATCTTTGCAAATTTGTGAGCTTCTAAAGTATGTTTGGAGTATAAAATGATGGGATGGTATATTGTAAGTGAAAAGAAAATCCCAGTTGTAACTATGCAGGAAGTAATATTTTGACCCATTTTATTAGCTGGTTAGTGTATTTGCAAAGAAAAAGATTGTGTTTTGTCTACTGAAAGATTGTACGTGCTTGGAGCTGTTGATTGAGCTCTGAGGCTTTGTAGAAGCTACAACAGAGCAGCAGAGGCTGATTTTATTTTTATGGGGAAAAGTATGTATGGATATAACAAGGTGTAACAAAAATTTGTTGGTTTTTTCATTCATAAATAACTTGGAATGTATGACACCCTTGCAGGTCAAAAAGCCAAAATAAAGGAAAGCTGAATAAACTTTAGTTGCTCTGTGAGAAGAAGTTATTGTAATGTTAATAGACATCTGGTAAAAGTGAGTTTAATAGTGGCTAAGCTTGAGTATTTCTAGGGACTTGAAAGATGAAGTATAGCTAACTTGCAAAATGAACAGCAAGTATTTGAGCCTAAACATAATGTCATAAACTTGTTTACTTTGATCACTCTAGCCTAAAACACCATATGGTCAATGCACTTTCTTCTTGCACTGTGGACCTTAATTCCACAGATTAAGTGGTTTTGCTGAATTTCTACAGTTTGTGTTTTTTGCCTGGGTCCTACATTAATCTCTTGGTTCACCAAAGATGAGAACTCCTAATTACATGTCAAAGGGTTTCCTTGTACTTGAAGAAATGTGTTACTTGTGCCGAGGTGACTGGAGATTTGAAAATGTTAATTTTAGAACTTTTGCATAGCATAAGTAAATCTGATGACTCTTCCCTCTCATGAATTAGCTACTGAATAGTATTAATCAATTAAATGTCTAACTCAAATTCTGAAGAACTTCAATGGCAAGAAAAGTCTAAGTCTTGAAATTGGTGCAAAGGAAAATAAAATAGCAACGATGGTTGAAACAGCAGCCAAGAGTTCTGATTCACTTATAGAAGCACTAGAACACAAAGCTAATTCTGAATGCATGCTGTTAGGTTACATTAGTTTTTTCTGCACAAACCAGCTAAAATGAGAAAATGTAAGTTAACTTTCACACTCCATCTTTGTACCGCAGACAAGTGGAGTGTATTATTCTTACAAAAAACAAAAAAAAATTAATCACTAAAGGCAAAACTGGACTTCAGTTAATTTCAATGAGCAGCTGTCAGAGATCATGATGGATCAGGCCTAGTGGTCAGAACCATGGCAATCAGATCTACTTATCAGAGCCAGGGCTCAGACCAGGAATCTGGAGTCCAGAGCCAGGGTTGGACTAAGGCTAGAGCGAGAGGAAGGCTGGAGGAAAAACAAGGCTAAAGCAAGCTGAGGCTTAGGGAGTCTGTTACCACCATCAAGCAGGAAAGATTTCCAAGCCCTGGAGTGACACTGAGCAGACTACATTGCTATTTCTCCTGTGGAGCTTATATACCTGCCCTGGCAGTCACCAGACCAGTTCCCGGCTTGCAGATTGGCTGGAGTCCAGCACAGGAGTGACTCATCACCTTACAATAGCACAGCATATTATGGCAGGTCCAATGCTTCTGCAATTTAATCAGATAGTAAAGTATAAACAGAACTTTTTTTGCTCTTGATGCTGTATCGTCCAGCTGTATGTTTTGTGGTTTGTGGTGGTTCTTCCTACAAAATACTTAAATGGAATATAGTAACAATGTTGTCTGTGTTTCTCCTTGCACTTTCCTCACACCTTTACAGTTTGCTTCTCCCAGAGCCCTCAACAGGGAAATTTATCTGTGGACAAGATCCAAGACAGTCCACTAATAACCTTGCCTGGATTTTGTAGGAGTAATTGCTGTGGACTATATCACCCTTCTGCAGGAAAACCCATTAGAGAGGATCTAGGATAGAGGAAAAAATTGAGATTCCCCTTAAAGAGTTTTCCAGACACCATCTTTTGTGATGGGAACAATGCACCACCTTTTTTTTTTTTTGGAGGGGGAAGGGCCTTGTGGAATTTCCCCTGCAGATTTCAAAGATCCATGGAGAAAAGACTCCTTAGCGTCTCAAGACGAGAGCCATTATTCTACATGTGTATTCACATAAGCAAGGTTTGGGCCTACGGTTTTATTTTTAAAATAGGCATAATGGATTGACTTGTTATGTAAGGCATAGGGTACAGAGAGCCTGTGGGTACGTCTACACAGGGATGAAAGACCCGCGGCGTGGCCACGATTGGCCCAGGTCAACTGACTTGGGCTCATGGGGCTTCAGCTAAGGAGCTAAAAATTGCTGTGTAAACATTAGGGCTTGGGCTGGAGCCTAGGCTCTGGACCCTCCACCTTTGCAGTGTCCCAGAGCTCAGGCTGCATCCTGAGCCTGAATGTCTACACAGCAATTTTTTCAGCCCCAAAGCCTAAGAGAGCTGAGCTGGGCCAGCTGCAGGTTTTTTATCCCTGTGCCATGCAGCATGTCCAGATTCCTGCTTAGCACTATTTGGAGTATTATACATTGGGCCAGAACCTCAGCTGGTATAAAATACCATAGCTCCATTGACTTCAACTTAGCTATGTCAATTACACAAGTTGAGGAGCTAGTTGGGGTCCTGGCACCTTCAGGGGTCATAATCTGGAAGCAGAGGCCACTGTACACAATCTGCCATCCCAGATAATCATCGAATCATAGATATGTATGACTGAAAGGGATGGTCATCTAGTCCTGTTCTCCTCACTGAAGCAGTATGAGGTATTATCCATAGGAAAGATAGGAAGATGGTAACACACCACTTGAAGGGTATTTGACTGACCTGTTCTTAAAAACATGCAATGATGGAGATTCCACAACCTCCCTATGCAATTTGTTCCAGTACTTAAAAACCCTTATAGTTAGGAAGTTTTTCCTAATATCTTACCTAAATCTTCTTTGCTGCAGTTTAAGCCCATTACTTTTGGTCCTGTCCTGAGCGGCTAAGGAGAACAATTGATCACCTTCCTCTTCATAATAACATTTTATATACTTGAAAACTATTATCATGTACCCCTTCAGTATTTACAGTTACACTGACATTCTCTGTGTTGGTTGTCTGATCACTGCTAACTTTTTTGGTGAAAACTGAAACAAAAAAGGCATTTAACACATCAGCTATTGCTATGTTATCTGTTATTGTCTTTCCTTCCACATTTAATAATGGGCCTACCCTGTCCCTGATCTTCTCTTGCCTCTCATGCATTTGTAAAGTGCTTTCTTATTACCCTCTATATCACTAGCTAGTTTAATCTTGTTTTGTGCCTTGGACATTCTAATTTTGTCCCTATATGCTTATGTTTTTTAAAAAAATACTCTTTCCTTTGTAATTTGACCTAGTTTCCGTTTCCCATCTGACTCTTTTTTGAGTTTCAGGTCATTGAAGATCTCCTGGTTACGCCTGGGTGTCCTATTACCATCTTCCTATCTTTCCGAAGCATTGGTTTAGTTTGCTCTTGTTCCCTGAATAGTGTCTCTTTAAAAAACTGCCAACTCTCCTGAACTCTTTTTTCTCTTAGACTTGCTTCCCACGGGATCTTACCTACTAATTCTCTGAGTTTGCTAAAGTCTGCCTTCTTGAAGTGCATTGTCTTTATTCTGCTGTTTGGTCTTCATTCCTTGGAATCATGAATTCTGTAATTTCATGATCACTTTTACCCAAGATGCCTTCTACCTTCAGAATCTCAACTAGTTCCTCCCTGTTTTTCAGAACCAGTCCAGAATAGCCTCTTCCCTACTTGCTTTCTCCACCTTCTGTAATAAAAAGTTGTCTTTAATTTATTCCAAGAACCCATTGGATAATCTGTGCCCTGTTGTATTATTTTCCCAATGCTGCGCTGTGCCTCCTCTCACCCCACTCAAATTTGGCCCGGCCACCCCTCCATCATGTTGACCACATTCTTGACTATTTATATGATTAGTGTTTAGGAGCAGGAATTTGACAGTGTGCAATTTAACATGTTAGTGAGGTTTTCTTTCAGATTGTTTTCTCATGTTTACAAACCTCTATGAGCTATATTTGTAGGCCAGCAACTCTCTAGTCAAGGATGTATATGCAACTGTCATAAATAAAATATTCTTTAACAATATATCCTGATGGCAGATAGATAAAGCAAACCCTAAGAGTATTTGTTCCTTCGAAATACAGTAGAACCTCAGAGTTACGAATGCCTTGGGAATGGAGGTTGTTCGTAACTCTGGGATGTTCATAACTCTGAACAAAACATTAACAAACAAAACAATTCATAGGTGCAAGCAAATAGCTGATCACAGCATTTTAGTGCAGGATGAAATGTCATTACATTATAATATGGATCTTGAAGTTTAAATGTGAACCATTTTATTGAATGAAATAATGTAATTTGAATTGTTTATCAGGTCAATGAACATAAATGAAATATGACTAACTAACCCTCAATAACATGGATCTGTGCTTTTATTTATTAAGACCCTCAGATCTTGTCTAGATATTTAGTAGTACATTTTCTTCATGATGTACAAATACAGAATAATGTTGGAAATTGCTCAGCTAAAGCTTTGATCATCATGTTGAAAAAACACCTTTCTATTTAAGGTTATATAGGCACCATGTGAAAGAATATAAACACTTATTTTCGATTCACTGCTGATTTGTCACTTAATTCTATCACAAATGAAGAACACTGATTTAATTAATATTAAGGCTGATGCTCTGTTACCATAGCCATATACATACGTTTTCTTCAAACCTGCTTAATTTTAAGAATATTGCCAATTTTAATTTAGAAAATCCTGGGGTTTTCCTTGCTAATATTTTTTATTTATAGGCTTTTAAAATGTTTTAATCATGGTAACATCTGAGCATCTCACATCATTAATAGATGTGTCGTCATGTCACCAGTAAGGAAGTAATATTATTTATCCCCATTTTGCAGACTGAACACTGATGTACATGGAGATTAAAGGCTTGATCCAAGGATTATGGAACTCAGGATTTTTTCCATTAACTTCAATGTAGTTTGGCCCCCTGATCAGACGGGAAGACTGTGGCAGAGGTGGGAACAGAATTCTTGGCCTCAATCCAGTGACTGAACTAAAGACTATCCTTCTATCGTTTTCCATCATTATATCAAGTTTCCCATTAAGGTTATGAGTCATTCACTTTTTGTATTTAATGCATTTATGTTCTTTATAGTGATTAATTCAGCTGATCTATGGTCAATGTGACCTACTACTACCAAAAAAAGACTCACTCTAGAGAATGTATAAGTAATGGACAAAAAAGTGCTAAGAGAACACAACTAATTTTCCTATGAAATTAATGAAAGAGATAAAGACACTATCCTGCAAGTTTTGTGTATTTGCATACTGGGATTCTACCATATATACCTGTTTTAGAGAATGATTGACTGATATATTGCATTAATGTGTCTAGCTGAAAGTATTCCATCCTTTAGATATTATATTTTTCAGTCAGGTGAACTTAACACTTGAAGTTCCTTCCCCTTATCTGATTTCCTTACTTCAGTCTTAAGTAGGAAGTAGAAGTGAGCCAAATCCGATAGTTTATGGAGATTCTGGCTCTACCTCAAAGTCCATTAGACAAACAAACTTACTGTAGTTAGTATTAAATGTACTTTGGGATAATAAACTTTTCATATAGCACAGAATACTTAATTAATTAAACTTGTTCACCAAGTTTATTCAAATTTATCCATACTTCAGTAGAATATTTCATTCACTCACATTATTTTATTTATTTATTTGCAATATTTGTTCAGTTCTACCTTGGAGCATTAGTTTAAAAATCAGATTATTAACTCAAAGGTAAGATGTGGGTCATTGCTTTTCTAGATTTGGCCACACAGCTCATCACGTTTCAGGACCAAACCCACAGTAAGAGATCTGTGAGAATACACAGGCAGAAGAGCCCCACAGGCTACGTTTGGGGTGTTTTACTGGTTGCATGCCATCCTGTTAGCAATGCTACTACATTAGTTACAGTGCATTTTTAAGGGAGCATGCTATGCAGAGCTGACCTCCTATGTAGTGACCACAGAGAGGCTAGAGGCAGCTATATGATGGTGCTGGTGGTAAGATGGCAAGTCAAAGGGACTTGGACTTCTAAGTGTCAGTCACGTCTTAAAACGGGACTTAGGATCCTAAATCACTTAAGTTCTCTTGAAAATATATCCCTTTTGCCTTTATCTGGCGCCCATCAAGTTTCTCTGGGATAAGAGATTTCTGCTTCTCTTGCCACTGCATGTTATTACAGGGGATTACTGAATGATTCCCACACTAAAATGTATTTTGTCATCCTCAAGTGATGAGAGCATTTTTAAAGAATACACTTCCGAACCATATCTGTTTAACATACTTTTTCTTCTGCAAACTAGCAGTCAGTTTATTGATTAGTTTGTTATTTCATTCCTATCTTTGTAAAATATATAGAAAATAAGATTTTAGAATGGTTTCCCTCTCTTGCTCTATTTTTTTTTTTTGGGGGGGGGGGGGAGGAGGGGAGGCATCAGGGAGGTAAGGAAAGTAAAATCTTTGTGCCAAAGATGTGAGAGGATACCAGAATGTAAAAACACCATCTGTGACCTAAACTGCATCTGTTTGTTGGCCACTAAGAGAAAAGAGCGGTTTTGATTTACTAGCCAGACAGCTTTCTCAATTTTCTTGTCAGGAAATATCTTTAAACTGTAATACATTTATGACAGCTTGGATAACAGTGTTTAGCTATACTCCAGCAGCTTTTAGATTTTACATGCTATATGCCTATGCCTGTCAGGGAGAGCGGTGCCAGACACAACACTTCTGAAACACTTTTTTCTTATTGTGCTTGCTGGCAGCAATATCATCTAGTCATTGAAGGTCTGGAGCGTGGGGTCTGTTCTCCCCACTATTGTGTGCTTAATTCCCATACGTATTAATAGGAGACTAGATAGGATCATGTATAGTTCAGAAATCCTACATTGTCTTTCTTTCCAGAAAAGTTAAACTGCTCTCATGCAATATATGCAGCAGCAATACATTATGTAATTCCTGACTTTGAAAGATGGGTAGGCAATCTGCTTTCTGCTTTTTTTAAATAAAGTTAATATTGCTCTAATAACAGTATCTGTATGAACAATAGATGTTAAAATAGTGAGTTAATTAGTAAATAACAGTCCTTGCCCACCTTGGCGAACGGTAAATCTGCATGTGGTCCTGCTTCCAACGTCTGAACTGCAGATGGCTAATTACTGGTTGTAGTCCAAAGGGATGCACGTCTGAGAGAAATAACCTATATCCTTCAAATACCCTGAACTTCTTTATAGCTATCTTTTTGTACTCTGCTATTGGGTCACATATTGGTATGGAAAAGGGTAGGATAATATTGCAGTACAAAGTTTTTGAAAAATTTATAATCACTGGCTTTCTGTAGTAAAATGAGCCACTATGACTAGAAATTATCATATTTTTAAAGGAATTTTTCTGTATAGGTGATATATAAAGTTTAGTAAGAAAATGGATATGATCTGACCCTGTTTGTTACATCTGTTTTGCTTTTGCCACACTGATATGCCACCGATGCCGACCATTTCCTCTTGGTGTTGAACTAAGATCTCTCCCTCAACACAGCCTCCTATTCACATGAACCAGATTTTGTAGGCACAAATATTTGGGGAACGGCAGTAATAATTCCTGTACTCTTATACAAACAAGGATGTTGGTGCATGAAAGAATATTTGCTATGTGCATCTGGACAACAAATTATTGTTACACAGGAATGTCACAAAATTAAGCTTTGTAAGTTAAGTAACTGTCTATTCCTAAACCACCATTCCACTTTATTCATTTTTGGTCTTCTGACTTACCACTAAACTTGCTTAAATCAAGTGGTCTTTGTTGCAGTAAATGCTCTGCAGAGAGTAGGCCCAGTACATTGAAATGGAGATTTAAGCTCTCTCTGCTACAGAAGTAGTGGTACAGAAACTCTGATAGGCTGTTTGAGAAGTACCAAAATAAATGCAAAACTCTGCCTCTGCCAATCCTTCAAAGGCCATAGGAAAGATATGATCTATGTCTTCTTTGTCAGATACTATCTTGGGTGGCCTTAATCTGCAGCCTTATTCTTACCAGGCATAAATTTAAGAGTATTGCATGTGTTGTTGAAAGGTGTATTTACAGGAGCTTATGGTTACATCTTTTTCATAGACCTAACCAATTATTACTTGGTTCTATATATGATCTGTAAATACACTCTAGGTATGCAGTGGCACATTTCTTGCATCTTCTCCAAGATACCCATTTATTTCTGGAACATAATAGGTGCTCCATGGAGTCCAAAGGGTATCCCTGTGAAATGGAGCAATCTACTGAATGCCAGAAGTGCACTACTTCTCTATATTATTGGTTTCAAGGGCAGCTGCCTATATCCTTTGCTAAAGTTTAATGTAAACTTATTTACTTTGCTTCCCCACATCTCCACAGCTGCATTTTCTCAGCTGTCTGAAGCACAAGACAAACTGGACTAGTTCCTTCATACCATGACAGCTCCATTATCTGCAGCTAAGCAGGTGTTTAGCGCCTTCCCATAATGATATTATGCTCTAGAATTCAGCAAGGTTTCTGTTTTATTTGATTTTATTGGCTCCACCTTAGCGTAACCCTTCTGCCAGTCGGAGTTGGCAGTAACAATGGCTGGGTTCAATATCTAGGGGACCTTTTCAATAATACAACACAAAACTGGCTCAAGCTCCCACCCAGCAACCTGGGACAATTACATGTCATCCCTTGGGCACCTCTAGAGGCAATACTTCCTCTCTCGCAAGCACAGAGACTGTAAAGAAGAGACTTTTAATAAAAAGGGGAAAAGTAACCTGGCATTAACTAGGGAAAATGCCACAAGCAGGATTCACACGCATAAAACCATGAAAAAAACACCAAACCAGAGTACATTGGGCAGTTTCCTTTTGCTTCAGGTTCTTCAGTCCAGCAACAAGAAGTTTCTTCAATGTGCTCCTCCCTTCACAGAACCCCACTCATTGGTGTTGTCCTTAGCTAGGGCAGACCCAGAGTCTAGAGGTGCAGCAGCAGAGTTCATCTCCCACTCTGTTTGGAGGGAGGGGAAAAGAAGGCACCTTGCTCACTCTGCTGTCCAGCTGCTATGTTCTGCCATCCCTCTCCACAAATTGCCCTGCCAGCCCTCTCCACTGGCCATCCGGCAGGCCACTCATTGCTCTGCAGGCTGTTCTGCCAGCTGCACACCCATCACCTTCTGATACCAACTGCTCCTCTTCTAGAACCTCTGGGGGTTGGTCTCTTGAGATTCCACCCAGCTCCCGGTGATTGTCAGCTCTCAGTGGGTGAACTTCAGTGCTGAAGCTGGGCAGGAGTGCTGTCCTACAGTAGAGAAACTCAGCTCTAGCGAGCACTTAACAAAACAAAAGACTCCTAATGGCATCTTAACTAGCTTATATTATCTTATATTTGAACAGTGGGAGGGGGATGTTAAAGCATGCCTGGGCCACACTTCCAGGCAGGAATACCTATCAACCTTCACAGTGCGCTGGCATCCGAGTCCCTTGCTTAGCCACTACGGTGCAGATGATAATGACCCTTCAATCAGAACAGGCTAAGCACGGTTCTGCTGCCCTTTGCTTACACAATAAGGGGAACAACATTTAATTAACCCCGCATTTAACACTAAAGTGATTTGTAACCTAACACCAGTCAAAAGGGATCATTTGGGCAAAGCAGTCCCAGCATGCTGAGCACCTAAGCAGGGTGGGTGTGCTCATGCAAATACCAGCTTGGCAGGGCAGTAGCGTGAACAGATAGCAAGTTTGAAAAATCGGGACGGGGTGGGAGCTAATAGGCAAAGCCCCGAGTATTGGGACTGTCCCTATAAAATTGGGATATCTGGGCGCCCTACAGGGGAGACTGCATTCAGACCCTGTTTATATTAGTCAATCAGTCCAGTTTCCCTTTTCTTCTATTCAGTGGGTTACAAGACTGGATTGTTTTTGGGTTGGATTTTTGAAAAAATCCATAACGCTATACTCACTTCTGGTTTTTTGTTCATATATGATAATTACCTGGTTAGCAGAGCTTTTATCTCATAAGAATCCCCAAAGATATTTAGCAGGCAACAGAAGCCACACTTCTCTCCAGGCTGGAGATCACACTTTTCTGAGACTAGTGCACCACTGCATCTTTTTTTCTTGGAAATATGTCAGGTGTTCCTGTGCCATCTGTCTATTTTCTCCTGCCATGTATTTCAGCTCCATATTAACTGGCTGTCTTTAGGATGCCACTCCATATATATATTGGGAGGTATGTTTACGAAGATTTCTTAAACACTATTTATTAACTGACTTATAAAAGAAAATCCTCAGTGGATCATTAAACTTTGATGCACTGCTGTGGCTTATCCATGCATAGAGATTCTTGCATCCAGATCGTCTTGTTAAAGAGTTGATCGTCTGTACTGGCCAAACATTACTTGACATGTGCTCAGTGGTGAAATGTGGCAAAAGGAACACTAGTTCTTTCCCAATCTGGGACCAGCATGTCACTGATATGAGATAGAGCATTAGGAATACGGTCTTATTAACTTCCAATGGCCTGGTATCATGGACTATGGGTCTCAAACACAGGTCTACAGTGAGAGCATCACGCTCCAACCATCCACCGAATGGTTTGCTAGAATCAGGACTTGAAGCCCAGCTCAGATATGAGGCTCCACACCCAGGCCCAATTGGTGGAACACTGGAGCTCCTGTTTGGCCAGCACCCCTTACTTAAGCCAGAAGAAAGAACAGGAAGTTCTCTGTACAACTGGCTTCCACCCTGCTTTGGACTGCTCGCTCAGTGCTACTTGTTCTTGTCTACTGGTCCTGATCTCTTGATTTCCTGTCTTCTGCTGATTCCTGGTATCTGACTTTTGGCTCTTGACCTTCTAGTTCAGAACCCTAACTGGCCTGGAGACCCAGCACCCTGCTTTATGCTAGCCACTAGCATGGCTGCCTACATCTCAACCCTGATATCTATGGGGTTTGATGTTATTTATTATTTGTATCATCATAGATCAGGACCCCATTTTGCTAGGCACTATGCAAACACAGAACCAAAAGAGAGTCCCTGCCCCAAAGAGCTTACAATCTATGTTCTGTTAGCTGGGATTCTATTGAGCTAAATTGCACCTTAGCAATCATAACCATGCTGAGGGCTAGGAGTTCTTTAGGAGCTATTATGATGGTTCGATGCCAGCAGATGAGTTCCTTATACAAGTGAAATCATCTATAGGGCTATTGAGCTAAGTTTAAGTCTGGTTTGTCAAAAAAACTGGCATATCAGTCTTAAATTCTCAGTTCTATGATTGAATTATAAATTCAGCATATTGTATCTATTGTAGCTGTCAGCTGCTTCCATGTGTCTTTCCCTCTTTATTCCTTTTAGTGGTCAGACTTTTAATTTATTGTTCTAAATTATTTTTACCACCATTATCATAGCAATTTTGAGATGACAGAGTGGTGGCCCCTAATAACTGTGGAACTTGAAATGGTTTAAAAATATTTATTAACAAAATTGGAATGCTTTTTGTGAAGTGTAAAGAAGAGATGTTTTTAGAAAAGGTTTTATGCTGTATCCCTAGTCACACATTATGCCTTGCCCTGCCATTTACTACAGAAATAGCTGACTACAATGGAAGAAGTGATCCTTTTCAGCCGATCCTCTAAAGATAAGAGCTACTCAATAGTTGTCAAGCAATACAAGCAATACACAATCTGGTATATTTTTGGTTCTAGGAAATATTTGTGACTCTATTCAGACTTTGAAAATATTAGAAGAATATCATAAGTGACCAAGTTTATTCTTCACATATGACCTGCTCTAAGAAAGATGATGATGAATTGTTGGGAGAGCAGTACTGACAATCCCCATTATTAAAAATGATGAGACTGGCTTAAAAATCATGATTTAAAATTAACAAAACTGTTTCTTTTATTTGCCTTTTGGTTTTGTAGCCATTAGGATGCATTTGGATCACTTTCCAAGCTTTATTAACAACAATAAAGACTAGAAATTTACTCATTTGTTAAAAATGAAAGCTAAGATTCTCATATAATCACTGGATTCCAGAAGCTGGGACTTTAAGAAAGATACCAAATCTTGCAAGACTCATGATACAATTGCAAGAGTTGACAACATTGAATGTCCCTTTGTTCTGGGCACTTAAAGGAAGATGGGCAGGCCTTAGCTGTCTGTATCCCAAAATGACTCTGTGTACAGAACAACCTCACTCATGGAAGCAGCGGGGCAGGGGAAGGTTTGGCCATAGCTTCTTCCCAGTTGGCAATAATAGCAAGACGTGGGTGTTTCTGGATCAAGGTATACCCTGGCAAAGTGGCTGGAGGTTCACTGTCTCCAAAAGCAGACCTAACCTCTTTCTGGCAGGGTAGTAATAGATCTGATGAGAATCTCTTGTACATTTTTTTTTCTGAAACTGCTCTAATCTTTCAAACGTGACAAATTATTCTTGCTATTACTGCAATAATGTGTACCTGCCCCAGACACAGTGCTATATCATTGTTGATAGATAATACAAGTATCTTGGTTGAATTTCTGAGACATCTATCACTGTCTTTCATTTTACATGATATTCCGGTGAAAGCCAACCTGAGCTTGTCCAGCATTTCTATGTTTATCATTGTCTGTATTCAGGAAATGGGTACTGCTTTCTGCAGTGAGTTGCCAGCTTGCCCACAGATGAATGGTGCAGCTCCTCCTGATATCTGTGTCAATGTCAGAAACACTCAGAAAACTCAGACACCAAAGACTGGCTACAGCTTATTCCCATTTGTAATGTAGGCTGTTTGTTTTGGGCAGCCTACAGAAGTCTGTCCCTGATAGGCTTGAATAAGTTTGTGAAGGAATGCAGGGCACACAGTTTTGTCTGCTGTGTGACATTTGCACCTATGCCCTGGCCAAGGCTATGAGCACTGAGCTGAAACTGAAGTGGCATTGTGTAAAGATGCAAAATATGAATCACCTTCTTGTGCAGACAGTTTTTTCAAAGGGCCAACATGACCTTTGTGGCAGGTTTGTGCTGCTAACACAAGCCTGGGGGTAAATCCCACTTGCAGTGTTCACTTTTTAATTCCCTAGTCTTGAAACAGAATGCTTCCTAATATTTGCTGATGAATGACTCTTAAATTATAGCTGCTGAATGCACTCTCATGCTGACATTCCGTTCACATGTCTAGTTGTCTTTGTTACATTGCTGCAGCCAGCAGGTCCAACTAGCATAGGGAAGAAGCGTCACAGAGTTTAACCTTATTAATGCAATGGCTCAGGAGCACCCCTTATTTTGACCTGAGCCTTATGCTCATTCCTAGGCAGATGTACCCTTATGGAAGTTTACAGATCTGCTCTAGCACATGTATGTATCCATAACTGATTCAGTAGGGGAAAAATACTGAGATTTCTTGTAAAATATCTCATAGGATTCCAGACTGGATTGCAGCCTAGCGCTGTTTGCTAATGAAGGGGAATAAAAGTGGCATTGAAGCCTATGGGCCTACACCACTTTCCTTTAGACCATTAACGTTATACAGATACTAGCACGCTAATCAGGAACGGTATGTCAATGCAGCAGAGAGACAGTCTTGTGCTAGCAGGACTAGAGCTAGTGTTTTAAAAATAGCAGGATAGTAACTTAGGAAGTAACTGAAAATAGTAAATGGAGGGGCTAAATGGGCACAAAATACTCCATAGCTTCCTAAAAAGGCCTTTTGCATTCAATCTCAGGTGTAGATGGGCAGGAGTAGAAGATTTCACCAATTGTTGGAGAAAGTTGGGGTAGCTGAGTATAGATTTTGCAATTAAATTTTTAAAAAAATCTACACTGATAAAGGTTTGAATTATTCACCATTTTGTGAAATTAATGAAAACTAATTTAATCAAGGTTTCAAAATGTTCTATTTTTGAAACAGCTAATGGTAATAAAGTTGAAATAATGTATGTAAAATTGGTGGTAGGAGAACTTCTTGCAGTTCAAAGCCTTATGAGAAACTTTCAAAATGTTTTTGTATCTGCAGGATCCACTAAATGAATTTGTTTGCAAAATCCTTTTCCCATAAACTAAATGTATTTACTTGACCTGAACTTAGACTCAAAGAGGTAGTCCCCAAAATGTGGTGTGCTCCCCCCTCGGGGGTGCAGAGGAACGTCTGGGAAGACAGAGCAGGACCGGGCCAACCCCCACAGGGGTGGGGAGAACAGGCTAAAGGGTGAGGCCACAACTTTATTCATTAATCATTAGCAACTCAACCTGAGATAACAGCACCACAACCTGCCAAGACAGTTCCAATGCAGATTTCAAGTTGGCCATAGATGTGATAGAAAATAGGAGAATTGACTCCCTGAACCCACCAGCCAAGGAAACCTGCCTGGATAACAAAAATCCCTGCCTCCTTCCTCAGATGAGATTAATTGTTAATATCAGGGAGACTCAAGCAACGTAAGAGACTAGAGGTTGAAGCCCTACTAACTCAAAACATTTCTCAGTGCTTAGCCCCTAATCATTGATCCAACCAACTGTCTGAATTCAACTGCAGTCTGCACTCAAAACGTGCCAGAACTGGTGGCAACAAACAGTACATCTCAAATGCCTACTACATGCCAACAGGACAGTTCACCACAAGGCTGTTCATCAGTTCAGCTTTGTGGGGAAAAAGAGAGGCAATTGGCTAGGACTCAGGTATTCCAGGAGGTCTGATTCACCTAACTAGAGGACGGAAGGGTGGACACCAGAGTGAGTGCTCCTCAGGGGATTCTTGTAAAGGTCCCTTAAAGGAAGGAGCCAGTCAAGCTTCCTGTGATCCTCGAACCAGCCAGTGGTGCAGAGTGTGTTTCAGGGACTGGGAAGAGGCAAAGCTCAGAACTCCTTGGGTCACAGAGCCAGCATGCACAACCCTCATGTTCCTCCCCTACCACTGCCAAGTAGGGGAGAAAGGGAGAGGCTAGTGAACATTACTTGAAGGAAAGGTAGTGAATGGGGGAAAGAGCTCACCTTTCGCAGCAGAGTCTCCTCTTGTCTGGCCCCATCAACTCCTTACCCTGCCTGGCAAGGGAAGCAGTTATTCAAGCATGATCCAATATTTTACCATTCTGCTTTTCCATTTAAAAAATAATTCAACTTATCAGCTATACAATGTTGAATAGCAATGGGATCCCCCTCCTGGCTGGATTGCAGATGGATAGGATTTAAGAGAGGTTAGGGGAACTGAATGCAAAAGAAAGTGTTCTTGGGTGTTGAAAGCAAAAGTGACTCTAACTGTAGCAAAAAGATCCACTTACAATTTTTTGCTGGTGAAAACATGTCTCCAGAAAACAAATGATTAGGGTAAAAACTGCAGTGTTTCCAAGTCTCATGATTTTTATAATTTTTTTTTTTTTTGGAAGCTCCAGGCCCTGGAAAGAGGTTATTACATGAATATCTCAACTTTTGTTTAAAACAAAAGGAAGCTTCCAGCTGTGAATGGTTGAGAAGCACTTCAAAACGTGAACTGTAGGTGCTTAAAAATTAGAGCGCAAATAAAAAAGCCACCAAATATATTATTTTTTTAAAAATCTCAGATTTTTTTATTACAATCTCAATTTTTGGGGCCTGCCTCAATTTTTTTTTTTTTTTTGTTTTAAATTCTTGTGCTTGGCACAACAGAAACTCTGAATTTCATGGGGGGTTACAATGTAGCAATTATTTACTGAAAGCCAGTAGTCTTACACTGCTCTGTTGCTATACTTTTGCTGCTATTTACTTGTCTCCACTAGCCATAATCAGATTTTAATTTTTTTGGTCCACAAAGAGATGTGGTAGTTTCTGTTGATGTAAATATCTTTGGCAGATCTATTAGTTTTTATATCTTATACACTTTTAATGAAAAATAAAATTTAGTGCTATCATAAACAATTTTATATAGATGAGGCAGGCTGTTAATCTTGGGTTTTATATTTCTACTTATTTTCAATTATTAAAGATATAGCAAATTAATTTTAAAAAGCTACTGACATTTTTGGAGAATTAAGGGTAAAGATGAGAACTTGTTTAATTGCCCACAAATTTAAACTTCAACTTCAGCAGTATGTTTGAATTCTGCAGTAGGATTTGAAATTTTCAGGAAATATCCATCAACAACAATATCCTCTTTCAAATAGTCACAGCAGATTTACTACCCTAAAGTTCTTCATTTAAATTATTGCCTAAAATTTGGACTCTTAATGAAAATATGTAATTCCATTTTGGTTTTTTTTTAATAAAACTTGCTTTCTATGCTAAAGACTCAAGGTTAAACCTACTCTACAGTACAATGCAAATTTCCCAAAAGTCTGATTCAAAGGATACTGTTGTCTGTACTGTATTGTACGCAATAGACCAATAAAAACAATCTGATTGATCTGTCTCATTATGGGTTTGATGGCTTCCAAAGCACCAGCTATAAAATAAGAAACTGGAAAATCAAAGCTTTAGTGACCTCTGAGGACTCTTCATCAGGTAGTTTGGTCTACATCATGTTGTTTTAAATTTAGATATCATATTCACCACACTTTTTATATAACAGTATTGACTGCCTTTTTTTCCCCCTTGCTGAATACTTCTACCAGGGAAAAGGACTCCAAGTAGGTATGAGGAACTCTTTAATGTCTCAGTTAAGCACTCAGATGTTTGGGTGTTTAACCAAACTTTTTGAGGGCTACCCACCTGCAGCCCTTAGTCTGTTATTCTTCCAATTTTTCCCACACTGACAAGCAAGCTTGTTCTGTTTTTGGACATTTCCCTCTTCCTGGGATGTGGTAATGAGAATATGCATCTGAAGAGTCTAGGAGTACATCTACCCTGCCATAAAAGACTCACAGCTGGCCCAGGGTGGCTGACTCGGGCTTGCAGGGCTCAGGCTGCAGGGGCTAAAATTGCAGTGTAGAGATTTGGGCTCAGGCTGGAGCCTGGGTTATGAGACCCTTCAAGAGACTTGGTGCTGTGGGTTTTTTGTTGCAGGGTAGACTTTCCCTAGGAGGTCATGCAATTTTCCTTGCTGGTCAAAGAGAAAAGGTATAATCTTTTATCTCTACATTATATAAAATGTTATCTATTGCAGATCACAAATAATAGAGGATCAGAGATGCAGATTCAAATCAAAGTTGTTGGAATCAGTTTCAGCTGCTTAAATATTAACTTGTGAATTTATTTTCAGAAAAGTTCTACTATTGCATAATAACCCTTTGGGGAATTTGGTTGTAAGTTTTTACTCGAAATAGGTAAAGTGATTTCATTTTATATTCCTGCGTCATGGTCAGATGGCAGCCCCATACTGTTTAAGAAAGCTTTAAGATTTTTGCTTATTGCAAAAAGTTTAATCTTGACTACTTAATTTGTTAATGTAACTTTAAAATCTTTTGACAAAAGGAGCAATTTGCAGAATTATTTGGTACTCCTGGTAGTCTGAATAATAGAGATTTTATGTTTTCTTCAAAGTTTCTACTTTTAGAAATAACAATGTTGTTTTAGAAGTATCGTGGCTGATTTGGGATGTCTTAAATGAGACTATATCTCACTAGTTTTAATTTGAAGAAACAAAGCTCATTGATCAGTTGAAATTCAAGTGTATTGATCCATTCAGGTTAACCCTGTGGTATTAGACTCTTACATTGGCAACAACACTTTTCAACTCTCCTAAACTGTGAACGCTTCCTTCTGGTGAAATCAAGTCTATCAAAGAAACAGAGGGAGTAACTTCACTTAAACATTATAACTGGTGGTGAGAGAGTCCTGGGAACCAACCACTGAGCCAGCACTCTGATCATCTATACATCAATTACTTCCCCTGGGTGGACCTGACTGCCTCACTATCATATTAAAATAGTCTGGGGAGGTCTAAAGAGAAAGTGCAGGAGGCAGAAGAAGGCACAAGAAGGAAGTACAGGGGAGAGAGGAATGCTAATGGAGTCAGAACCAAGAAATCTGAGTGGAGAGAGCTCTTCCCTCTCCCTTCCTGGGTAGAGGGTTGAGGAGAAACTGACATTGTAAATGTTGTGTATGGATCAATAAAGGTGGCATGAAGAGCAATGTAAATAAACTACATGGTGGTGTTTAACAACTGAATTTCTCCAAACAGTCTGTGTAGACAGACAGAGCAGAAGCGTGGGAGTTGGACCTTACCCTGGCACAGAAAGTAGTTAGACTGCCCTCCTCTTCGTAGTAGTCAGTTTGGGAAGGAATTCATTGGCCTGCTGATAGGACCTCATAACTACTGTTAAAATTTAGTTTTCCTTTGAGAACTTGCCTTTCAGAAAGCCGGAATTCTCATGTCACTTCTGAGCAGCACAACAACCATGCTGGGTCAAAAGTCTAGGGGAAGCCTCCTAGAGCTGGCAAATTTTAAGAGCAAGTAGCCATTGCTATCTCAGCCAACAACCACTAAAAGTTAAGGGAAGGACTAAGAGAAAGATACGGAGGAAACGAAGTACATGTTTTTGGTAGAGGGAGGAGACAACTCTGAAAATAGTGGAGACCAAATATTATTATGGGGATTGTAAAATTATCTCTAGTCTTTGCTAAGGTAAATTTTTATTTACACTGATATAGGGAATGATGGTTTGATGTTATATTTTTGTTTGTTGAGGACATTAATTAAACCTTTTATTATTAATCAGATTTTCATGTAAAGAGGCTTGATTAGGCTTGAGAAACTATATACATAATTAAGACTATTTGAAGTATTTTGGATACAGATCCCAGAATGATGAGAGTCATCCTAAGAGGAAGTTCTGTTGCTAAGGAACCATAACTGCAAAGTGTCAGGATAAAATGTTCTTTATTTTAAGTGTTGATGAATGAATGTACTCAACAGATAATGAACAAAGGTATTAAGAGGTACCCGTTATATCAAAAACTGAGTGAAACATTTTATTGATATATAGAAAAGCCAATGAGATGTGAAAGTCTTCAAGGTAAACCCAACAAAAGTGTCAAAAAAACTGAATTGCCACACGGCTTGTTACCTGTTTGATTAGAAGGACACAGACGCAGCAAAAAAGTGATTCTAACCTCATAAGTGTAGAAAGAATAAGCAAGCACAGGCACAGACATTAAATCATTTAAGCAGCTCCTCAATTCTGCTGATGTTGAAACAAGGTAGGCTGTTGAAGAAAAAGGGGCTTAAATGACTTACTTTATAGTATAATGTAATATAATGTACAGATTCAGAAGATACATTTAGAAAACCATTAAAGAATGTGGAGAGATTTTAAGAGGAGGAAAATTCAAAATGGACTTTTTCAAAGATGAGGCACTGCAAAGTTAGTTGAAGAAATCACACTGCCCTGAATAGAACAGCCCAACAGATGTCTATGCAAATTTCCCTTCCTTCATGATCTTTCTGTAGAGTAGATCTGGTGCAATGCATAGTTTTTAAAAAAGAGATGTATAGGATTACTTCTAATTTTTTACTGTTACTTTTTAAATTTTGAATGTTTTGGATCTGGAAAGATTTTTCTTCAGTGGAGTCTAGCACAGTTTTTTTTTTTTTTTTTTTTTACTTCAAAGAAACCTGTGAAAAATTGCCCTTTTTAAAAATTACCATAATTTCCCATTGTAATCAATGGGACTGAGATCACAGGCTGCCCTCTGTTAAAATGCCCCCTTTCAATGCCCACTATTGTCCATTATGCCAAATGGGATTAAAGCCAAACCTACCTCAGAAAAGACAGTGATGTTGAAACAGGTAGGCAGTTGAAGAAAAGGTGGCTTAAATGACCCCTTCTGCCTCTCCCACATGCTCCCAGGAGGTGAAGAGGAACATTGTGAGAAGCCAGTGAATGGTGGCATTGGCTATCTTGGTAAAGGGTAGCCTGTGGTCTTGATCCCACTGAGAAAAATAGGAGATGACAGCCATTTTAAAGAAATTATCTGAAATTGAGGACAGCTTGTGGCTTCAAACTTACTGAGAACAATGGCACATGGCAACCATTTTTAAAGGGATATTTGTTGTGGAATTCGCTGGGGAAAATTTTTGTCTTCAGCCTTTGTTGAAGAAATTTTCCATTATGAAGAATAATGGCAAAAGGCATTAATCCTAGAAACACAGTACTGGAAGGGACCTCAAGAGGTCTTCTAGTCCGGACTCCTGCACTCAGGTCAGGACTGAATATTATAAAGACCATCCCTGACAGGTGTTTGTCTAACCTGCTCTTAAAAACCTCCAGTTATGGAAATTCCATAACCTCCCAAGGCAATTTATTCCAGTACTTAACTACCCTGACAGTTAGGAATTTTTTTTTAATGTCCAACCTAACCCGCCCTTGCTGAAATTAAAACCCATTGCCTCTTGTCTGATCCTCAGAGGTTAATGAGAACAATATTTCTCCCTCATCCTTATATATATTCAAATGTATCCCAAAAATGAGTGAGTGTGAACTAATTAAATCTACATTATTCCATGATTTCATCTGGGACAAAGGCAAAGACAACACCGACACCACTTTAAATAAAGTGTCAAATTTCTTAAAGGAAACCAATTTATAATTTTTAACTCAAACTAATTACTGATTTACTTGCAAATTCCCAGAAAATCAGTTTCAAAACTAGTGCTGTAATTTTGGGGAGGACACACTGTAGTCTTCACAGAAAACAAAGAGATTGATCTGTGCTTTAAGTGCAAAACTCAAACTATACTGTGACTGGCACCTCCATAATTCTATTTGACGTAATTTATAAAAATCCACATATGCACTTTATCTAAACAATCCAAAAGTCAATATAGTCACAGGAAACATGACATTAAAGTTAGTGAATGTGTGTTTTATAATGTATCTGCCCTAAAGCTCTCACCCTGTCCCCACCCACACAGGTCCATAAATAGAGCTGAGCAAACGGCAATGAGCAAGCAACATCAGTCCTATAGAACTTCTCTTGCTCTTCTCCCCTCCATGGCTAAAAAGTTTTGTTTGAAAATTTTATTTTTAATCCTTATCAGACTGGTTATGGTGAGTTTTCATTTGGTGTTGGGCACTGAATAGCCCTTCCATGCCTTTGAAATTCTCTCCCAAAAGGCGCAAAGCCCTACTTATCATTAGGCTAATGGAACCAATATATACAGCTGTGACTAATCAGCTTCACTTCTGTATACAGTGGACAAATATTGGCCCACAAAATACTCATTGAAGAGAAATAGCCTTAAGTTAAAGCAAACAAACAAACCCAAAATAATAAACTATACAATATCAAGAATAATTAATGCAGTATTTATGAAAACTACAAATACAGGGTAGGATTATCTACTATGCTTTAAGCTAGCTTAATCTAAAATGATGCTAACATTTAAATATCTAACCACATGATTGTGATTCCTTGTGTTTAATTTCCATACCATTTTAATCAATAAATGATTTTCAGACATTAAAGGGGATAAGGTATCATAAACAACCGGGATGAAGTATGGTGATGATTTCTAAAATTTTTTGGAAAGAAATGGACTCCAGGAGTTTGATAGCATTCTGCAGTTTTTCAGTCACTTTAGTATTGACAACTTTTCTTGAAAAGCAGTAAAACTAAAACCTAAAAACTAAATATTGATTAAAATATGGAATGTAACAACATTCTTTTGGTGCTAAAATTCTTCTATAATTCCTTTACAGAGAGGTTGTTTTTCAGCTAGTATTGAGAGAGATCAATAAAAAAAGTCTATTTTAAACCTCATGATAAACCACATGCTATTAGTTAAATATTAAGCACAGAATTGTCTCCAAAATAGCTTTCAGCATTTTAACGAAAGGGGATTTATGCTCCTTTCCCTTTTGAAATAAGCTTTAAGTTTTTTATATATTAGGGATGGAAGATGCTTTTAACTTTTACTTTCTATTGATTTGTGATTTCTAACAAGTATGAAGGGAAGTGGTTTTACTATAGAATTACAACCCTTGGATTTATATTTTACTATTTTAAACCCTTATAGATGTCTTAAAAAAAACCCAGTCAAAATCCCAACAGAGGGTGTAAAGTCTCTAAAAAGTGGAAATGTATTTAGGAGATATATATAACAGCAAAGATTATTGGGGGCACATGTTCACAGGTGGAGCACTCTTTTCTGCTGCGGGTTAGCTGTCCAGCTTCCTTTTAAGGCATTTTTTTTAAAAAATGTTCCTAATAGAAATATATACATTATTGAAACAGTTACATTGCAGAGAATACTGCAAGTTGAGCTTTATTTTGGAAACTCGCTTTTAACAAGTGTTTTACATTTTTTCAGGCTTTCACTTCAGATACATGAACTCATATAGGAATGCCAGATGTTTAGAATAGTAATATTGCAAAAGCACACAACTCTCCTGTTGTGGCACAAAGACACAGAGAAAAAAACCCAACAATGAACAGTTGCTGCTAAAACCCTTAGATTCATTTAAGTTCAATATGTTCAGAATTTATAGCATTTACAAATAAAACAACAATGTACCATGGATTTTTTTTTGGGTGTTTTTAATGCATAAATTTACTTCAGGCTTCATCCTGCACATTCTTACTCACTGCGTTATACTTACTCACATGAGTAGTCCCAATAAAGACTTCAGAGCCGCTGGGTGAAAGAAATCCCAAATATCTGTGGAAGCCGCTGCAGAAACAAATGACTTGTATATATACAAGTGATAGTATTCAGAGCACAAGTTCCAAAGGGAAGGGAAAAACCTGGTGTAAAAGAGGGTACCCATTTATTCTTGAGAAAAAGGAGGGGGAAGAGGGAACTAAGTTCATGCCACTCCAGTACTGATTTCCTCCTAGTAACCACATTATCAGACCCCAGCCCAAGAGGAAGGCCCAATAAAGTGTTATTTATGTGTGTCCCCTGATAACCTGGAAAGGCAATGCCCTAAGTATGGGGATCCAAATTCACTCCCCATTCTGTCCAGGTTAATGCAGCTACCATTGAGTCAGAGATTTCAGTGGAGGCAGAGGGAGTTCTGGTCAACTTTCAGATCTGACTTCCTGGAGGCACAGTTTATTAAAAAGGCCAGCGTAAATGGTAAACTGTACCAAGATGGCAAGATATTGGTGCTCAGATTTTCCTGGTAATGACAGATGTAATTCAGATGAGTGATATTCTCCCACGGTAGGATGTACAACTACTAGCTTCAGGACAGTTTAAACCCATGGTGCCTTTGGCCAGCTTCACATTACAGTAGGAAGGTTTAAGGGATACTTTGAAACTCGGAGTTCTTCAGATGTGTTGGCTGGGAATGCCCTTATATCACTGCCCAAAGCTGTTAATATAGTGACCCGTAGCAACAGGGACTATGTCCCTGAGTTCAGAGGCAACCTTTGAGGAGGGAGAGGCAGCTGAGCAGGGAGGAGAAGCCTCTGCCCTATTATCACCAAAGAATGGCAATGCCTCCCAAGGGAAGGGGGGTGAGGAGTCTTCCTCCTCACTCCTGATGCATGTGATAGCTCTCCAGGCAAGCCACAGACAAATGGAGTTTGCTGCAGAGCAAAATGCAGACTCGTCCCAAGATATATAGGATAAGGGAAGCTGTCTGCAGCAAGGCCTGAGATAGAGAGAATGGAGGGAGATTATTTATAGAAGAGGGTAGACTACAGAGAAGCTCTGTTGCAGAAAAATAGAAATCCTGGAGAGCCCTACACACAACTGCTTGTTCCCTCAAAGCATGGTCTGGAATAAATGTTACTAGCCCATGATTGGCCTTTTGCTGGTCACTTAAGGAATGGAAAGGACATATGAAAGGTTACAGAGAATCTTTTATTGGCCTAATATTGAAAATGAGGAAAAGGATTCCTTCAGGACTTGTGACTTATGTCAGAAGCAGAAGAGCTGTATGGGAGAGCCTTGCACCCACTACCAGTAAGCAAAGAAGCATTTTTTAGGGTAAACTTGGATATCATAGGACCATTATTCCAGTCAACCCAGTGGGCTAAAAAACATATTTAGTCATGGTGCATTTTGCACCCAGGCACCCAAAGCTGTTTGCCCCTGGGGCCAGTTCTGTTCAACATCTTCATTAATGATCTGGACAATGGGGTGGAATGCACCCTTAGCAACTTTGCAGATGACACTAAGCTAGGAGGAGTGGTAGATATGCTGGAGGGCAGGGATGGGATACAGAGTGATCTGGACAAATTGGAGGATTGGGCCAAAAGAAAGCTGATGAGGTTCAACAAGGAAAAGTGCGGAGTTCTGCACTTAGGACGGAAGACTCCCATGCACTGCAACAGACTGGGGACCAACTGGCTAGGCAGCAGTTCAGCAGAAAAGGACCTGGGGGTTACAGTGGACAAGAAACTGGATATGAGTCAACAGTGCCAAGAAGGCTAATACCATATTGGGCTGCATTAATAGTAGCATTGCCAGCAGATCGAGGGAAGTGATTATTCTCCTCTATTTGGCACTGGTGAGGCCTCATTTGGAGTACTGTGTCCAGTTTTGGGCCCCCCGCTACAGAAAGGTTGTGGACAAATTGGAAAGAGTCCAGCAGAGGGCAACAAAATGATTAAGGGGCTGGAGCACATGACTTATGAGGAGTAGCTGAGGGAAGTAGGCTTGCTTAGCCCGCAGAAGAGAAGAATGAGTGGGGATTTGATAGCGGCCTTTACCTGAAAAGGGGTTCAAGGGAACTAGGCTGTTTTCAGTGGTAGTAGATGGCAGAACTGGGAGCAATGGTCTCAAGTTGCAGTGGGGGAGGTCTAGGTTGGATATTAAGAACAACTTTTTCACTAAGAGGGTGGTGAAGAACTGGAATGGGTTACCTAGGGAGGTGGTGGAATCTCCATCCTGATAGGTTTTTAAGGTGTGGCTTGAAAAAGCCCTGGCTAGGATGATTTAGTTGGGGTTGGTCCTGTTTTGAGCAAGGGGTTGGAATAGATGACTTCCTGAGATCCTTTCCAACCCTAATCTTCTATGATTCTATGTTTCTATGTAGAAGCTGAAACAGTGGCTAAGGCACTGTTCTTTATATTTAGCAGAATAGGTTTCCAAAGGAGATCTTGTCAGGTCATGAGTTAAATTTCATGCCTCAGTTCTTTCGTGAGTTATAGAGGATGTGTGAGATAAAGCAATTAAAATTTGCCCCTTATCCTCCAGAGACAAATGGTTTAGTTGGGATTTTCAATGAGACTCTAAAATCTGTGTTAAAATATCTATGTAAATATAAGAGAGAGGGACTGGAATGTGGTGTTACTCTATTTGTTATTTTCTTATTGAGATGTGCCCCAGAAGTCCACAGGGTTGCCCCACTTTACCTTCTATACGGGAGAAAAGTCAGAGGGGCCCTGGATTTCATTAGAGACTCCTTTGGAGGGTGACAATAAGGCAGAGGGGGCACCACTGGCAAAATATGTGGAGAAGTTTAGAGAAAATTTAAAGATGATGGGAATGGATAAATTCACTTATTATCACCTAACACATGCCCTGCAACAAGGGTGTTCCACACTGTGCATGTAAACAAGTTAAAAGTGTAAACACTAGAGAAGTCGCTGTAAACATATGCTGGGCAGAGGAGGATTCTCAGACTACACCTCTAGTTGGTTTGATGGCGGAATGCCATACTGACACCTCACTAGTAAGCATTGAGGTATGTGAACAGTTAACCCTAATTGAAAAGACAGAGATTGTGAATGTGTCACAGAGTCATCAGCAGGCATTTTCCAGCCAGCCAGGTCTGACTCATCAAATGGTCCATAAGATTAATCCCAGTTGAGCATATTGGACCACTGGAAAAATGCAGGAGCAAATTTGAAGGAAATAAAATATGCTGTACATTGGTATAATTAAAGAGTCAAACAGTCCCTGAGCTTCTCCAGGTGTTATGGTTCCCAAAAGTTCCTTAGGGAACCATAAGATTTTGCGTTGATTACAGAGAGCTTAATGCTGTCACAGTTCTTGGTGTGTATCCTTTGCCCAAAACTGATGACATGTTAGATACTCTATGCAGGGCAGAGGACCTGAGACCTCTAGACTTAACGAAAGGGCAAATCCCCCTAGAGAGTGAAGCTCAGAAAAAAAATCTGTGTTCTTTACTGATTTAGGATTTTTTTAGTTCAAAGTGTTACTTTTTGGTTCAATTAATGCAGGAGTCATATTTCAGAAGCTCGTTAATCAGGTGTTAATGGGGTTGCAAGACTATGCACGGGCTACGTGGGACAATATTGCAATTTTCAGCAATTCCTGGTCAGATCATTAAAAACACTTGAGAATTGTGCTGAAGAGACTTAGGATGTGATGCTCAGAGTAATGTGTCCAAGTGTAAAATGGGGTGACTAAAGTCCCTTACTTAGGTCACTGAGTATAAGGGGGCTGGATTTCCTCAGATCCCTTAAAGGTGGAATCCATAGTCAACCGGCCTGTACCCCAAACCAAAAAAATCAGTCCAGGCTTTTTAGGCTTGGATAACTATTACCTCTGGGTTTATCAGTGGTTTCAGCTACACTGTCTGCTATCACAGACTTGTGCAAAAAGAAAAAAAATGAATGAACTAATGTGGATGGCAGCTTGTCAGGAGGCTTTGATGAGGTAAAGAAAATTCTGTCAGGCAAGCCTGTTCTGGCCAGTCCAGATTTTAACAGGAGGTTTGAACTGTGCACTGATGCATCAGACCAAGGTAGGAAAGGTACTAATGCGAACAGTGGAAGGTAACAAGAAGCATCCCATTGCTTTCTTGTTCTCTCTCTTTTTTTTTTTAAATTGACATTGACTGAACAGAATTACTGTTATAGAAGAAGAATGTTATAAGCTTGTATGGGCAACCAAGCAGTTAAGGCCTTAACTACTTAATAGTAAATTCAGGGTCCTGATAGACCACTCTCCATTAATATTGCTACACAGGACCAAAGGTATTAACTCCAAATGATTATGTTGGAGCATTGCCCTTCAAGAATGTGTCATGGAAATTGGACATATTAAAGATAGAGAAAATGTAATAGCAGACACACGGTCCAGGCATGAGGATTCTGAACTGGTGCCTACAGGTCAGCCAGTGGCTACTACATTAATGTAAGAGGGGAGGTGTGACCCAAGACCCAGGGGTACATAGAGTACAGGGATCCCCTGTGTTCACCAAAAAAAAAAAAAAAAAGTCCCGTACTCACACTAGTCATCATAATCATTGTGAAATGTATGTATGAAAAATATGTGAGGAGTTATGTATGTGTTCTGAAAATGTTCTCTAGTCCATGTAGCTAAAGGCACGTTATTCAAAGTAGCGTGCTGTGAGATGAGCTTCCCCAGGCAGGAGGTGAGACACACTTATCTCCTTGGAGGACCACTGTGCATTGTGCATCTTTCAAAGGAAATCTATTAGCATACTGAGTCAAATGCTAATGAAGAGCTTGCGGAGACTTCAGAAGGAAATTAACAGGAAGAGGTAAACAGCGGGAAGTGGAGCGGACCGTTTTTCAGGTGAAGCTATGTGGTCTGTTATATCTGGGAGTGCAGAGAGGTGCCCTGGCATCCTTCAGTCTGCAGAAACATGCTGCCAGAGGGCTTGAGCTTAGGAAAGGGAGATCTCAGCCATCCTGACTGAAAAGGCTGGGAAAAGGACTTGGGGTAAGCTATCCTGTAGGAGACAGGGGAATGTTTTGTGAGTTAAATTCAGGCTCTAGAAAGAGCATTATCATTTTTGTTTTTATATGTAACTATTTGTTTCCAATATTCTTATTCAATATGATTTGAATCTCTGCTTTTTCATAATAAACTTATGTGTGTTTTCACTATAAATATATCTATTTGCTGTGTGTTCAGCAGAGCGGTGATCCTCGATTAAAACTAAATATTGGGAGTAGCAAAACTGAGGATTCTGTGAGCGGTCAGTGGAACTGGGGCTGAGCACTCCACAGGGATACTTAGAGAAGTTGGGTGTTGGTGTGTGTCCATCACTAAACTGGACAGAGAGAGTGAGGCCTGCAGAGACCTAAAAGCCACTGCTTGTATTGCCAGAGGCTAGTGGAGTCAGGTTGCTGATTCACAGCAGGTACAGACAAGGTTTCCTCATGGTAATGGCGGATGATACGAAGTGCCTCACAGCCCTGGGTACCCCCGGGAAGTATCAAACAGGACTCCCTTGTTTCAGCTAGCTAGCATTCGTAGTGCTGCCACACTTATTTCTGGACTCATCCTTAACCTACCATGGGCCTGGGGAGGTGCCAGAGGAGGGAGCTGGGGTTTAGGGAAGAGTTATGAGCACTGGGAAGTGGGAATTTGTTGAGTTGTTGATGTTTAATATTTATTAGCTAACCTTAACCTTTTCCTTCCCTAGATCCTACAGGCTTGCTCCCAGCCAACCTCCTCTTTGTTATATGTTATCTTTAGGTGTGTCATTTATCTGCTGGGGTTTGCGCTGATGTACTTTATGGTTTCTTGGGTATGGGGTTTTATACTCCTTGCCAGCAGTGATAGCGTTAGTCATTTTCCCAGGGGATAACTCCCCTGTATCCCAGGCACAGTGAAGAGGAATCTTGGGTGGAGGCACAAGGCCAGCAGCACTGAAAAGAACCTAGGACCCAAACAAAGTGAGGCAAGGGGAGAAGCCACTCCGAATAGCAAGCAGCCGGGTGGAGGTTTGAGCCACACCTTAGAGGTGAGGTTACATCTGGAAACATGTTTTTATGAAACCATAAAATAAAGGAAGGATTGATTAATTTTTCTTCTCTGCTGTTGTAAGCCCCTTCCCCTCCCCTCCCTGGGTTATTTGGGAGCAGGCAATACTCACCTGTGTGTCCAGATGTCTGATGTTGAGAGAAAAGGAGGTCCTGAGTACTGCAGTGGTGATGCTGGATAGGTGGGAATCCTTTATCCATCTTTTTGCTGCCATCCTTTTACTTGTAAAGGCAATTAATCTTGGCAGTGCCTCCACCTGGCTGGACACTGTATGCACTCCATGGCATGCCTTGGGAGCCTCCAGGAATAAAACTGAGCTAATCTATGCAATGGGTCTAACTCAAAAAGTACCAGATACAGGCTACGTTTACACTGACGGCGGCAAAATCGCCGATGCCAGATCAATCTTTCAGGATCAATTGAGCGATCAATGAGACCCGCTCAATCGATCAGGAAGTCGACTGATTAAGTCCACCCCCTCAAGTAGCGTAGCACTGAGTCCCCATCGGCTCAGTGCAGTGTGAACAGCGCGCAGAGGGAAGCTGAGCAGTCGACTTCAGTTACGCAAACTGCTCTGCATAGTTTGCGTAACTCCCATCGACTGTCGCCAAATCGTGTGGTCAGTGTGAACCAGCCCATAAACAATATACAACCAATACAAACTTAGATTAGAGTTAACACACCTTTACTTAATTTAAGAAACCATGACTGAGATTAGTTAAAATGTCACAACCAATTTAAATCAGCAGGGGGCCCTTCAATAAATCAATTACTAAATGCAGTTTACAGTAGTAAATGAAATATAATCCACTTACAATTACATCATCACCATTTACCCCACCCTTGAGTGTACAATCTTCTGAATTTGAATTCTACATGTTTGCTTGCATGGGCATGTTTGAAGATCTTGAAGCTGGGGAGAGCTCACTCTATCAGTCCAGTTAAACAGTCCAGCCAAGGCCACAAGGGGCAGAGCAATTCTAACTTGGGATCATTCCAGGCTGCACAACCCCTCCGAAGATGGGAGTTGTTTTAACCAGAGGTTGGTAACCCTGGATCCTGTTAGACAATAAGACCGCTGCATCTCTTCTCAGACTCAAGAAACACCTTAAAGTCTCTTTGCTCCCCCCCTTCCCTTGCAAAGCGCTTTCGCAAACAACAAAAGTGATGGTTACTCACACAGCCTGCACTGCAGGCCAACCTCAGTCATTTCTGGGCACAGCAATAGTCTCTGCCCTGGCTTCAGTGAAGCCACCAACAGCCTCTGAGGCTCCCTGTTTGATCAAAGCCCCAGTAGACTCTCATCTGCTGCTTCTGGCAGCAGCTCCTGACTTGGACAGAGCTCCCCGAAACAATATCATTTCCCCTGATCAGCATCTTAGCTCCCCTCCAAAGTGGAATCCGCCACATGCTCTCCCTGCATCTTCTGAAAGTGAAAGTCTCTTTCTTTTTCCCCAAGCCATCTTGGGAGTTGGAGTCTCCAAGGCTGGATTGCAGCACTCAGGATCTCCCCAACTGGAACACTCCCAATTAAGTTCAGAAGCCCCTCTTGCTGAGGGTACCTACACAGTGTAAATGGGAAGCAAGGTGAGAAGGGGTCCCATATTAATCTCTAGCTAGAAATAGCCTTTTCTTAGCTAAAATTTAACACTTATTAAGTGGATGAGAATGTGGCCAGTTGGAAATAATCTTGGTCCAAAAGATGGCAAATAATGACAGGCTCCATCTTTGGGAAATGGAACTGTTCAGATCATAATAACCCTGTGTTTCAGGGTGCCTGGCCCTGTAAATGAAGTAGGTCTGACACCTCCGTGTCAGATCAGGTGCTCCCAGTTTGGTCAAGTAAGAGAGTGGTCTGGGGGGCTATAAAAGATCAGAGAGACATCCAGTGAGAAGAAGCTTGGCTGAATCAGGCCTGAAATGAGAAATATTTATTTTGAAGAATATGTAACTCTATAAACAAGCACATCTGTTTAACAGGAATTTTGTGCATGCAATGGTAGTTTAGGTCTGTGCAAAAAGTTTAAAATGCTAGTGCTTGATATTGCCACAGCAATAGCAAAGGTTCTATATCCATGCCCAATACCTTTTCTCCTAGAAATACCTGCAAGACAGGATCCTCCAAATCACGCCTGTGAGATGGTGGAGTTTGACACACCATGAAAAGAGTCATAGTTCCAGACCCCAGCAGATTCGTGAAGCAAGGAGAGACACTCCTCTCTCTCCCTAGATAACTGATCTAAAAGGGCCTATTCAGGACACCCTGAAAGAAAGGGCTTCTTCAGTGAGGAAGGGCTTTGCAGCCTGGAGCTGTATTCTCCTCTTAGTAATTTGTTTGTGTTACTATAGTGTCCTTGTGGTCAAAGTAGAGTCTGCTCTGCAGAGCAGCTCTGGCAAAGAAAAGGAGCACAGCAGGGAAACTCCCTTCCATCCCAGATGCACCTGGTCCAACTCTTCTGCGTCCAGAATAAAGACACACACATGTGCGTACACGCACACATCACAGTAGCACAACAAATACAGGATAGGGAAATATTTATTTACAGAGGGATAAATGGAGAAAAAAAAAACCAGGTTTACATCCAACATGAGGACCCATGGATCCAGTGGTACAATGATATAAAAGGACAGGTGCTAAGTAATGCATCTAGACTCAGAGTTCAGAATCCTGGTCAGAGTTCCAGTCCATCAGTGAGTCTTGGGTGCTTCTAGTCATTTTTGGAACCCGTAAACTTTCCCCAACAAGCTCCTCTGGTGCCCTCTTCTACTGCTCTCCCTAAACCCCCACACAGTGACAGCTTCCCCTCCCTCCTCATTCCTAGCTCAAAGTCACAAGCCCCAGTACTCACGGACTCATACACTTCTGGGTGTCAATGACACTGGGTCCGGCTCTGGTTTGTCCCTCTCAGGTGATTCCCTCTGGGCACTGTAGTCCTCCTGGCTCCTGTCCTGGTATATCCCCAGTCAGCCACTCTGGCCCTCCCAGGCTTTGGGCTGCTTCTCTACAGGAAGGTCTGCTTGCTATAGGCCCTTTGTCTGGAGCTACAGACATACACCTCTTGTCTCCATCCCCACCTCGACTCTGCTCTCCCTAGAGAAACCAGCACTTTCTCTGCCTTAGGACAAGGTCTTAAGGGGGCCATACTTTCTAAACCCCCAGGGGGGTTATACTTCAGGCTGGTGAAGGGATGATGCAGGAGCCCCTGCCTCAACCCTCCAAAACAAGACCTATATACTCCCTACCTCTTGCTCCTACATTGAGCCTGACCCTGTACATAAAGCTTTCTGTGGCTTCCAGGAAGGGTGGATACTAAAGTAAAACTGACAAATCTGCTTTTTTCCCCTGTGTGGGAAAGTAGAGGTCCACGCATGGACCTTATGGTCATGATTAGGCTTCCATTTTGGAGCTCCTGATCTATAGTACTGATAGTCCATTTTTCCTACCCTGGCTTGAGTAACTGTTCTGAGCACATCTAACAGATGAAAAAGAAAATATTGGTGCTGTTGTGCAGCATGGTATCATAATGGACACGTTCTACATAATTTCTGATTAATCTTCTGTCTTCTTAGAAGAGGTGAAGGAGGCCAAAGTACAAAAAAAAAAAAGGAGAGAAGAGAATTTAACCATTATGGAAAAACCTAAAGCAAGTGCTATACACACACACACACTCTCTCTCTCTTTCTCCAGAACCTGGTGCTTATCAAATCAACTAAAATAGTGTTTTTTTAAAGTTTTTATTTCAATATTATTTTTTCTATAAAATTTAAAAAAGAAAAGTAAAACAAGTGAACGTACTTTGATGAGATTGGTTCACCAGATCCACAGTTCAAGTACTGGAGAAAACAGATGGAAAATAAAAAAAGGAAAACAAATCAATTAGCTCAATTGCACTCAGAAAAGCAATTACATAGTTTAGCTAATCAACATTTTTCACAGGTGTTATTAAAACAAAAAAAGCCAGGGAAATAGTCATACTGCTTGGGATAAGTCTCAAGTTATTAAAGTAAGTACTGATTATGGAAAGACATAAGGAAAAGAAAAATAGCAAAATTACCTTAATTAAATTTACACTTCTGATGGAGGAAGATATTTTAAATGGCTCACAAGATATTACAAATTTTTCATCTTGAGCAGATCATTTTGAATAGAGAAATACCTTTGCATCATAAAAAAATAGTTTAGTTTCTATCTATACTACAACAGAATAAAATGTGAACCTTGCTTTCATCCTCTTACAACTCCTCGATTTCATTTATTTAATTCTGGAAATACAGTTATTCTCTTTTGCAGGTGTGTAACAACTACCATTTACATCTACTTTTCTAAAATCCTGCCCATTTCAAATATAAAGAAAACTATGATGGTCCTGGTCTTGCAAAGAGAACCATGCACTCATAGATTCATAGATTCTGAGGCCAGAAGGGACCATTGCAATCATTTAGCATGACCTCCCATATACCACAACTAATAGAAATTCCCCCAAAATAATTCCCAGAGCACATCTTTGAGAAAAAAACATCCAATCTCAATTTAAAAATTGTCAGTGTTGGAGAATCCACCATGACCCTTAGAAAATTGTTCCACTGGTTAATTACACTCACTGTTAAAAATGTACAACTTATTTCCAGTCTGAATTCATCTAGCTTCCAGACACTGGATCGTGTTATACTTTTCTCTGCTAGACTATGGAATCCATTATCAAATATTTGTTCTCCATGTAGGTATTTATAGACAGTAATCAAGTCACTTCTTAACCTTCTTTTTGTTAAGCTAAATAGATTGACTTCCTTGAGGCATGGTTTCTAATCGTTCTTGTGGGTCTTCTCTGAACCATTTCCAGTTTATCAATATCCTTCTTAAATTGTAGACACCAGAACTGGACTCAGTATTCCAGCAGCAATCGCACCAGTGACAAACAGAGAGGAAAAATAACTTCTCTACTCCTACTCGAGATTCCCTGGTTTATGCATCCAAGGATTGCATTAACCCTTTTGGCTACTGGGAGCTCATGTTTAGCTGATTATTCACCATGACCAACAAACCTTTTTCAGTGTCACTGCTTCCCAGGATAGAGTCCTCCATCATGCATATATAGCCTACATTCTTTGGTTCTAGATGTATAAATTTTGCATTTAGCCATATTAAAACACATGTTTTGCTTGCATCCTGATTACCAAGTGATCTATTGTGCTCTGCATCAGTGACCTTGTCTCTTCATTATTTATCTCTCCCTCAATTTTTGTGTCATCTGCAAACTTTATTTATGATTACTTTATGGTTTCTTCTAGGTCATTAACAGCAATGTTAAATAGTGTAGGGCCAAGAACTAACCCCTGCTGGACCTCACTAGAAACCCATGCATTCAGTGATGATTTCCCATTGACCATTATATTTTGAGACCTATCAGCTACCCATCTTTTAACCCATCTAATGTGTGCCATGTTTGTAGGAGAGTAAAGAGTTAAAGCTGGACAAATGGTAAGGCCTAAGTTACAGGGAATGGGGTCATGGCACGGGCAAACCTTGTTTCTGTTAATTGGTGTGAATTTTAGTTACAGTCTGTTATCTTTCTTCTTTTCCTCCCTTCCTGGCCATCTGTGCTGGTGATGAGGCTAATAAAATAACTATCGCCATTTCTGTGCAAGGCCTTTTGGTGGGAAGAAAGCATTATCTTCCTTCTCCCCCTGACATGCCTTTACTTCAAAGAATGTTAGTGTAAAATGAATAGGTTTCGAGGTGATGTGCATGGCCTCTGTATGGTAATCCTATAAACAACAAACAGGGATGAGTATAATTGTATTTATTATGTAGTTGTTAATATTCATTTTATAGGTGTCAGTGTAACCAAATAAGGGTTTAAGGGGAGTAGCTGGAAATGTGTACATTTACATACTGTTATGGATAAAAGGATTGTAAAGTAACCCCCTCATTGCTCACTTGCTGTGTCGAGGTGGAACGAGCAGGCAATAAAGGGTTTCATCTCCCCAGTCCGCCCCAGGGACAACCTGTTTGGTTATTTCTAACAATGTTAATTTTATATCTTTTTAGTTTTTTAGTCAAAATGTCACGTGGTACCATGTCAAATGCCTCACAGAAGTCAAAGGCTATATCTACACTATGAGCTAGGGATGTGATTCCCCTGCTTGTGTACACATACTTGTGCTCACTCTCAGTGAGCAAGTGAGAGTAGAAATACAATCATAGCCACAGTAGCACTAGTGGCAGCCACAGAGGCATGGCTGAGTCATGTTATTTATTTATTTATTTTTGGCAAGATTGGGGCCTACAGCATTACAAGATTTTGTGAACATTTCTTCTTCTACAATTTGACACCTTCTATATACATGTTAATTGAAAAAGAGATTCAAATTCAGTTTCCTGTCATATTTTCAGAAAATTTTGTATCTGAGTAATAGACTCAGTATCATGAGTTCCTTCTTTGATCCCCATGTTTAAGTTTTTGTCTCTGTAAATATGTTCCATTACGTTACCCTTTCTCTACTCTAGGAACCCACATTTCCCCCCACCCACACACACACTTTTTTTTAAGGCTGGACAAATTTTGGTTAAACCCTAATTTTACCTTAAAAGAAATTAGGGGAAACAAAAAACAGTTCTTGTGGTTTTTCTATACCTAACCAAAAAAACACAGGTAACGCAAGATAATTTGCTGGAACCTGATCTCATGAGACTTTCATTGTTAACTGAGACTACAAGAGTTTAACCAAGGCAATAGGACAATCTCATTTTAAACCATAGTGATGGCCTGTTACAGGAGTGTTCTGTATTTGTAGCTAAGGTGCTCAAAAGTAGGAAGCACAGTTCCTGGGTTTGTAGGACCAATAAAACTAGTTGTGTCCTGTAAATGGCTCCCTCTAGCAGTTGTTTATATAAGCTCTTAGTTGATCATGTTTATATAGACTTGCAGATAAATAAGATAAATTTAAAAACCAAAACACTTTTTAATTTGGGGGTATAAAGGAGGGCTCATTTTTTAGCAGTTCTGCTTTGCAGGCAGCAGATATTGATTATAATTAACTTCGAAGGTAGAATGCAATTACATTGCAAAGTTTTTCTACTTTATAAGCTACATCCATTAGAGGAAGCAAAGGCAAAATGCAGAGTGGGAAATGCCATAGCATGTGACACATGGAAGTCAAAAGAAAAGAGACAGAACTTTGCCTTTGTTTCCTCTATGAGAAGCTCTCTCACTTAGAAAAAAGAAAAACTATGAAAAATTGCACTGATTGATTTTACAATTAATAGAGTAGCACACAAGCATGCTAATTACTGTAAAATAGAGAAGGGAAACTTCATTAGAAGTCAGCCTTGGCATAAATGGGTTCAGCTCTCTCTGTAGTTAACAGGATTGAGATCTCTTAGTCAGGGCTGAATTTGCCATTGTGAGTCTTCTTTTTGATAAAAGTATGTAGATAGCAAAGCAGAGCGTTTCTGTGGCAAGAGGTTTAAAGTAGCCCCTCATAAATAATACTAAACCCATTGGTTTTTAGCAAGTCCAGAATTCTAAATGTCTGTACAGATGAGAAGATGGACTCATAAATAAGCCAGTTAGACTAGGCCTCAGAAGACCTAGGTTCAGTTCCTGAGTCGCATATTTCCTGTGACACGCTGGCTAAGTCACTTAATCTTTCCTGTACCAGTTATCTAACTGTATAAATTGGAGGTAGTACTTTCCTAACTCAGTAGGGTGTTGTAAGCTTCATTAATAATAGTAAGGCACTCAGATACTTTGGTGACAAGGGCCATATAAGTGCCCAGAAAGGTATAGCTAATGCCTGAAATAAACACTGAACAAGTCAGACTTGGTGTAAGTCTTCAGTGCCACCTACCCAAGAAAATCACTTCCTCTATTACCACAAACTCTAAATAAATTGTTCATAGTTGCAGTAGACAAATCAATGTTATTGTTCTATTCAATATGCCAAAATGAGTTGTAGTAACAAAGGCTTTCCATTGTTTGTGCAATTTCTTCAGGGCTACTTTCAAGCTCCAGTGCTCTTCAGTATAAGGTGAATAAGATGTCAATAGAATAGATTTAGTGCCTAGAGGGTCCACGTCATTTATATTTGCCAGTTCTTGATTAAACAGATCAACATGCCTTGGTTCTCAAGGTCAGTTAAATTGGATATGGATGTGAACAAAGGTGAGGAAGCTGCTCCTGAAGATAATCTATAAGCAATTCAAAGATGCTTCTTTTGATATTTAAAAGTACAAACTTTTGAAGTTAGTGAGAAAAAAGGCTGACATAGCACAGAGCAATTAGCCAGATGGGATGAATTTAAATGAAATTAAATAATAATGAATGTGACTTGGGGAGTAGAAAAGTTGGCAGGCTACCGCAGCCATACTACCTTGCACTGTGGTCTCATCAACTTTCCCAAGTTAAGCGGGATCAGGCTGGGTCAGTACTTTAAGGTGAGAAATCTAATTAACATCTAAATGCTGCAGGAAGTGGAGTTGGTAATTTAGTAAATGGTAGTCTTCCCTCTGAGCCAGCACAAAGCCACCTTCGGGACGAGAAATAAAACCAAGTTCCTTGACTATTTGTGGTCATTAAAGATCCCATAATTCTCTTAATAAAAGTAGGGTGTTAACTCCAGACTTCTAAATAAAATTCAGCTCTTCTATTATCTCTTTGGATGTATATGAAAAGACTCCTATCCACATTCTGTCTACCAAAATTCTTGGTGTACACTATCAAACATCTACTGCATTTTACCCCAGAAGAGTGATAACCATTTCTTTAAAAGTCAGAGTTTAGATTCACTGATAAAATCCTTAGTTATAACTTGAAAATCCTTGATTTGGTTACTAATCTACTTCATCAGGGAGCACTGGAACTTAAATGTTTGTTGCTAGACCCTCATCAGTGTAGTTAAATTACTACAACCAAGAATTACTGTAAGGGCAGTCATGGTAACAGCTAATGTAGTACTGCATGTTGCACATCTTTTCCACATGGCAGTTTACTTTGTACTAATTATAGATTACATGTTTCAACCCTATATCATTATGACTGCAATCACTGGAAAGTATATTAACCATATAACACATAAAGACTAGTACATTAACCATAAAATACTGTGTTCATTACATGCAAGAAAATGTTAAAACTGACTAAACTGCATGTGTGTGTGTGTGTGTGTGTGTGTGAATGCCAATGCCTGTGGAGGCAGAAATATAACAAATCAGGTAGCTGAGAAGAAGATGCTGGCATACTCTGGAATCATATGGGGCCATAGTACGTGCTTTACAATTTTCCAATTAGCTGACTGCTTGAGAACACATTGGTTCAATGGGTTAGAGGCACAGTTTGCCACTGCTGCTGTGCTTTAGGATGCTGAGACAATCACACCATATTGAAAATGTTTTGGGCAAACAGAGCAGAACCACCTATGTCACCTTTTAATAATTAAAATTTTCTGCTTTTCTAAAATTCCTTCCAACTGGTACAGCACATTCAGGACCTTGTTCATGTCTTGTGTGTTGCTATGTATTTGAGGGTTTTATGCCATTTATAGAAAATCTTAATTACAAATATTATGAAAATGACTTTGGAAGCTATTTTTCCCCCTCCTGCCTGAGCTCAGTAAAGCAACCATGTCTTAATGTATTCTGGATAATAACTGTATCATGCAAATTTCAAAACATTGCTTACTTGCTTACTAATCATTCTGCTCTTTGAGTTTCCATAGACAGAATCAATGCATTGACATAACTTCTTAATGAATCTGCCACAGCCAGATCCTCCACTGCACTTTTCTTTTCCAGCTATATGCTAGTGGTTTCTCTGTTCTGCCAATTGCTGCTGTACCCTTAGCATGACTTGAAATGCAGCACAGGGTTTTGTTTACAAAACAAAATGCCTGAGGAGAGGAAGCAGCAATGAGATCTACTGTAGTCTTCATCCGTCTGCTGATTGAGGAGATGGAAGGAAGAGGATCAGGAGTAGTTGCTAGCTTCTGTTCTTGCTGAGCTGAAAGATGATATGCACTTTTGCCTGTGGCTTAACATTGAGTTTGGAAGAAGTGCTAAAGAAGAAGTTCCAAAGTGCTTCCACAAAAGGAGTTAAAGGCAAAACCAGAAGGCTTCAGAATGCCACTTCACAAAGGACAAATGACTTCACTTTCCTGCAAACCTACAACCCTTTCACCTGCAGACCAAGTTAATGCCTCCTTGGCAGTTGTTTGGAGGAGAGCCTAGAGGGAGGCTCAGGAGGAAGCAATGTGTCAGTCATGGCATGTTGAAGAAAAAACTTGCACAATGGGATGAAATGCAGTTGACGAGTACTCGTCTAGAGAGGAAAATGTAAATCGGTGTTCACAAGGACGAGAATACTGGCTTATTAAATCTGTTGTTAACAAGAAAATCATAGAACATAATTTGGAAAATTATTATATTAAGGAGGAGAAGACCTTAATTAAACAGTCACTGCTATTAAGAATTATTTTAAAATCATGGACATGCACAAATCAACCAATCTGGACAATATAAATTTTAATGAATTAAATTATCTAATGACTTATAATTGTATACTAATTACCACAGACCGTTCTGAAAAAAAATCACCATGGCAAGACCAAATTGAATTTGGACTAAAAGTTTGGAGAACTACCTTCCTATTACACTAACTGCTATCACTAGTAAATACATTATCAATTAATAATAATAATAAATAAAAATAAATAAAATAAATCAATGAAGGATCAACAAATAATAATAATAAATATAAATATAAATAAATAAATTAAAAGAGACAAGATACATTAGGACCAAAATACATCTTGTGGAATAAACTACATGGAAGTAGAAGGAATAACCGTTACTTGGAAATAAACCTTGTGCATTGTTGTTGTGTCTCATGAAATCTGACCTGGAAAATAATTCAGATGTGTTTGGACAGAAACACTGTTATCTGAAATGGAAATTGTGGCTAAAAGACAACAACAATAGGAGGCAAGGATAAGGGTACAGATGGGATCAATGTTAGGTCTGTTCCTATTTAACTTCATTTGTGATCTAAAAGACAGAGTAAACAATGCATTAATTAAGTGGAGAGCTAATAATAAACTAGGATGAGTTGAACCAGAGAGAGTGAACATGGGCAGGAAATAACATGATTTATTTAGAAAAAAGGAAGCTAATACAGCTGAGGAAAAAATAATAATCCAATGTGCGCACACACCCAATGGAATCAGTAAAGCCTAAAAAGAGACCTAGTAGGCACAGCAGATTAGACACAAATTTGCAATGCAATATGACTACAATGAAGGTCAATGTGGTTTCTGGTTGTATATGCTGAGGCATTATCTCAGCAATGTAATGATCCCTGTCTCTTTGACACTCATGTGTTTATACCTGAAATGTTCTGACCAACACATTACTAAAGAAATTTGAGTGAATTGGAGAGACCTCAGAACAGCAACAAGATTTTAATCTTCCTAGCCCTTAGCTCACGACCCAAGTGAAGAGGGAGGTAAAAGAGTTTTTCAGATGAAGAAATAGAAGGGCCTTTCCTTTCCTTGCCAAATTAAGAGTATATTGTATAATTTAAAATAATCCTAGCTCCTTTGGGATATGAAAACTACCTGGTTCTTGAACAGAATCAGAGAAGAAATTCAGCTCAGAGGGAGATCATTTGGAAGCAGGACAAAGGGCTCTGTGACTGAGCCATTCAATCAGTGGGCTGCTTTCAGAATAAGATCCTACTCAGTCTGAGGACAGCTGACAGAACTGGGCCCCAGTTTGGGGCCAGATTGTGACTCCCTTACTCTGAGGGGTAAATTGTTACTCACACAAGTAATCCCTCTAGCTTTAATAGGACCATAAGAGTAACTACTCACCTCTAGGTTCAAAATCTTGCTCTTTGTACTTTGAGTGCCAGATTCTGCTTTCCATATTTTAGGGTACTACCTTATTCCTCAATCAATCTCACTGAAATCAATGGTGCTACTTGTGGTGACAGGTGCTGCTCAGTGTGAGTAAAGGTTTTAATATGTGGCCCAATAGTCATGGGCCCAGGGCATTTTAGTAATCTTATTCCAGTACAAGTAATACTTAAGATTTTAAAGCCTTTCTCATGCAGGATGGTTGAATAAAAATGAATCATAATGGGAAATTTATCAGTGACATCTTGAATGTCACTTAATTAACAAACAAGTAATTGTCTCCTTTTTATGTGGGATGGTAAATTGCTTACCTGCTACTGTATGTCATGTGAAAATCAGTCAGTTAAGAATATGGATTGTGCAAGAGTTCCTACCCTAAAACTATTGGTCACCCAGGAGAGTTAGTAGAGATTTGTATATTTTTTGTATAAAATAAACAATGATTCATCCAGGTATGGAAGCCCCCTGGTGTTTTTAAATCCATATGTTTTCTCTCATTTCAATAATACCATCAGCCTCCTTTTTATATCCTATAGAAAGACTGTTATAAAGTTAAATGGTTCCTATTTGAGTTGTCTGAAACTTTCCTCTTTATAATCATCCACATTTTTATTTCTATTGATCCATCCTTATCTTCCTGTTTGATAATGATAGTAATGCCATTTCCAGAAGCAATTTAAGCTTTTGTACTTTATTCATCCTTGCTTAAATTGGAATATGTTCTTATAAACTTTTCCTTTCAAGCCTTTTATTTCTCTTTTTACCTTACATTATTTTTATAGCTGAATTGGTAGTGTTGGGGCATAATTTAAGCTCAGTTTTCAATGCTGTCCCTCTGATGCAGTGGTGGCAGGCAGAAATGTTGGAATTGGATTCCTCTGTATAATTATGAGGGGTTTTTGTTCTGTTTTTTTTTAAAAAGCTAATAATCCTAAAGAATTAGTAAAAGTTTCATTCTCTAATCTAAAACTATTGATTTGTCTGAGCCCTGCCAGCACAGGCATCTCCAGGGGTAGCTACTCCATTGCTGAAGAGCAATGGAGAGGAATTCTAGAAAAGGTACTTAAGGGAGAACCAATGCAACAAACAGAAGGGATGCACATGAGTTCTTGTGGCTGATCTCATGCAGAGTGACCAAGGACAAACAAGATGGCTCATCCTTGGAAATGAAGGTTGTGAGGTGACTGGAAGTACAGAAGGAAGAACAGACAGCAAACTTTACCGGTAATGCTGTTTTTTCTTTGTAAACTTAAAAGGTCAGCAGTTAAGAATGGCAGAGCTAGCTTACTGATATCTATAGCCATAAACCTTGCATTATATTTGGCAATTGATATCTGTGGGGTTCAGAAATGACCTTGCCTTGTTGAAATTATATATCCTACACTGTGAAGTTCTTCATTATTGAAATTGTATTCCTGGTGATAGCTGTGCTGACGATAAACTGAAGTTCAGAGATTTTTTTTAGTAGTGGCAAACCGGATTTCTGAATAATATTGTTTGTCAAGTTCAGAGCTTAACTGAAACCTTGAGAAGAAGGTCTGAAAACACATCAGCTTTACACATACCCATTTAAGGGACATGAGTAGGAGTGGTCTACAGAGCACACAGTGCAACACAGCTGGATTGGTGGAAAGTCCTAGCCCACTGCACTCCTGAGATGGCTTCTTTTGAAGGTTTGGCTGGGTTAACTAAGGGTACATTTATTCAGGCTGTAGAAAATTGTCCAGATATGATTAAAAAAGAATTACACTCTGTGAGACCAGCAATCCACTAGCAGATTGAATAAGCATTGTGGCTATAGCACAGTGAGAAGTCCTACTGGTCATTTGGGTGTGCATATTAGTAGTTGGTAAATTACTCCTTTAAAAAATAAGCAGAAGCTGAAATGACCCTTTATAGATATAGGATGTGTATTCTTTAGATCCTCCTGATGATTGAATCTATGTGTTTTGCTACAGTTAAAGCTGGATCTCACTATAGGCAATAGGAGATCCAACCTAGTCTGTCCCTCTTTTCAATAGGTTTCATCAGGAATAAAATTATTCCAAAAAGCTGTCTGATATCACAAACTTCTGTTTCCAGATGACTCACATAGTTCCTACAGCCCATGCTGCAACAGATGTACAAAATTATCTTTTCCCGCAAACAGGAGAGAAGCTGATGGATTTGAAGCAGGACTTTATGAAACTGACAATACTGTGTGCATCTGTGGCTTTCCCTACCTTGTCTGAATGTGTCGATCTGCAATAAACCCAGGAAATATACCATGGCACTGACACACAGGTAGGGCTGGTCAAAAAAATTTAAATGAACCTTTTTTTCCAATGGAAAATGGGGTTTCACTGAAATTCCCATTTTCAATGAGAAAAGATAGATAGTGTAGGAATTTTGTTATTGGGAAAATCTACCAGTGTGCCTCATTGATGTTGTAGTTTTGGGTCCCCAGTCCTTCTGTGGGCCTTGCTCCCTGGCCAGACAACATCTCTCATGATACATGATGGTCTCCCCTTGCGGCTGAGCCACCATTGTTGCATCATGGGAGATATAATCCAGCCAGGGAGCAGGGCATGTGGGATCCAGAATTACATCCCTGACCTACTGTGTGTGGCTCAGGTGTGCGCAGAGATTAATTTCAACCTGTCCTGAAATGAAATGTTTTGTTCCCAGTTAACAGACAGAACTAAAGGTTTCAATATTTCTTAAATGCAATTTTGGTACCAGGAAAAGTTTAGCTAGTTAGACCTTTGTCCTGATTTGGGACAAAAACAAATGTAATTTTCCAAGTGACAGAAATTCCGTTTTTGATCAGCTGGACACACAAGTAATCTGTGAGGAACACGACTCTACCACCTGAGTCCTAGCACTGTTCGGTGGAACAGCAATGATGTGACTGCCACCTACTTTCTGCTGTGACTCCTGGTATTGAATAGGAGTGCTTTTTTCTCAATTTTGTTTTTATTATTTTATAAATGTGAAGGGATCCGCTATGCCTCCTATGAGGCTGATACTTCTGAGTGCTGGGTGGGAGCATATTTCGAAGCCTCCCTTAAGCAGCATGGTCCCCCAAGCTCCTTTTCTAGAGGAGTTTAGCTGGCGCTCAGGGCCATCATTTTACAGACATCCATCTTCTGGGTCCCTAGCTTTATTGGCAACATTATTAGGTTGCCTCATCCCCTGCATCATTAAGTGCTTCTAGCTGTTTATAGTGGGGAAGGTCTCACTGAGTTCTTCCCTTCTTCTGGAGCAGTTGTGCAGGGAAAGGCATAACTTGGCAGTAAGCATATATAATTAAAAATCAAAGTCTGTTCCCTCTTTCTCAGAATGATTACTGCACTTGGTCTAACGTGACTCTGCTTCCATGATTTGGCCATACATATTGTAGGGCCACATCCATCACATTGACACACAAGGATTTGTAATGACTCATCTTTAATTATTTTTATTTTTATCTTTTAGGGGGTGTATTTTTAATTGCTTTCTCTTAATGCATTCCTTTGGGAGGAGGGGAGAGATTTTCAAATGCTTTCCAAAACCAAATCAAAGTAGATGGACTATGCAGTTGCATATTATAAACATGAGCACCAGGAAGAGCTGGGGAAGGAATGAAGCTGGTTACAATACTACGGTATGCTTAATTTATGTAACAATGCCACCCTCTGAGTTTTATTCTTTGCTGGTGTCAATGGATGATACTCCATCAAAGTCAATGGATATGTGCCCACTTACCTCAGCAGAGAATTGGAAGGTACCTCATGCCTAACTTTAAGGAAGTAAGTAGGTCCAGTGAAGTCAATGAGACTAGTCATATGATTATGTACCTTGCAGATGTATCTGTAGCCTGTGTTATTCCTTGTATTTGATATATCTTCACTTATCTGGCATGTGCACTATTTAGATACTGAGTCTTTTAGGGTAGGTTCTATAAAATACAATATAAATAACAATTCTGTAGGAATTTCAATTTTACATGGGGTATAATTTTATTCTATCATTTTGCTACGTATCAAATATTGAGTTTTACAGTAAATCTTTTTGCCTTCTATTAATTTTCATTTTTAAAAATGTAAAAATAATAGTGAACAGGCCATGGAAAAGAAAAAAATGGGCTGCTCAAATCCACTTTAAGGTGATAGGAAATTTGACAATACTCTATATAATGTGATGGGCAGAATGTATCCAATAGTAGCTGCAGCATTTATTTATATCTTTAAAAATGTACTGGGTGGATACTAGTATCTGTGAAAATATATCTGGTGGATACTAGTTCGTCTGTCATGGTAGATTATGTAGACTAAAAGCTAAAGTAATAAAATACTAAATTTCTAGCATTTAATTGGCTGGTGTCTTTCCTCCAACTCTATAGCTATTAATGCTAATAGTGCAAAGCAAATATTCTAATAGTCTGAATTTTAATTCAATGTGTACATTTACAGATGTATGTAAATGTTACAGTAGAGGATCTGACTGATCATCAGCATTTGCCTTTACAACCTCAGGAGTTATAGGTTCAATTAATTGGACAGCATAATCCTACAGAAAAATAATTTTACTCTGAGGAGATAAGTGACTAGCCTAATTGAAATGTCAAAAATTGCACTGGCAGAAATGACCACACACAGCAAAACAAATGAACTGGTAGAGTGGATGAATAATATACTTTATATCTCTTCACTACCATTCACTATGGGTGAAATCCTGGCCCCACTGAAGTGAATTGCAAAACTCATATTGAGTTAATTGGGGCTACAGTTTCACCCTATCGGGATTTAATATTCATTCTCTTGTGGAATGATTATATACTAGGTGATTGCAATACATCATAGTGCATCTGCATAGCCATAGCACTAAGCTACAGAAAAAGACCCCAGTTCAGTAACGGTTTCATCTTATGTTTCAAAATCAATTTTGAAAAATATTTTTTTTTCTAAATGACCTTAACTCGAAAGAGACTTCAATATATAAACACATCAGTCACTGGAAATAAGGGGTAAATTTTGAACAGTGAGTGTAATTCACCATTGGAACAACTTACCAAGGTTCATGGTGGTTTCTGCATCACTGGCAATTTTTAAACCAAGATTGGATGTTTTTCTATGCTCTGTCTAGGTTATACAGGAGGACTGATCTCTTCTGGCCTTGTAATCTACAAATTTATGTCACTCTACATTTCTGCATAAAAAGTAGTAGCAGTAATACACTCAAAATACCAGAATAAGTTTGAAGTGTGCGTATATTACACAAAAGAGTGTGCAAAGTACATTTTAACACCTAAGTCAAATATCTTTCAACAAATTCATACATTCTTTCTATGTTCATTCCATTAACATAATCTATAATAAGTACCAAAATATATATTACATAACAAAAAGATATTCATCTTGAATGTCATACTTGATCAACACGTTAGTAATAAACAAACACTGAATGTACATATAAAAATACATTTACTATCTTCATCCACACAGAGTTATATTTACTTGCAGTCTAATTCCCAAGGTTTGCCAGTAATATCATACAAGAAAAAAATGGGAGGTCAGACTTAAGGTTGTTTTGGTAATGTTATTATAGTTAACTTTTAATTTCCTATTTTTAAGGGCCAGATTGTGGCTTGTCTGCCAAGGGGAATACAGGAGCATAAAATGCTCTTCAATATTATTCTATATGCAACAGGAAATAATGTGAGCAGGCTCACACACAATAGCCATGCTGCCTGTTCAGGGACTCCCAATAGGGCAGGAATGAGTGTGCTTTTCTGCTCCTCCATTCCTTACCACCAGCGAATCCCAGGCCATGAGAAAACCCCATTGTTGGGACAAAAGATAGAGTTGTACAGTAAGATGCTGTATTGGCTCCTTTCGCTTCCCCTCCAGATTTACAAACTACTTTTCACATGTTTAGAAAGAATAATTTCCTACTCAAAGCAAAGAGTAAACTGGAACCAGATTATGACTTCACCAGGGCACTATAAGCATATATTGTCCCACACACAGGACTCATGGCAAAGCCAAAATCTAGCCCTTAAATGTTTAGGTTTTCAAAAAACAGAATACAAAGAGTTATATTCATGATGTAAGTAATAATATACAAACAATATTATTTCAATTGTTTCCCCCCCACCACAGATATAGCAGGAGCACACAGTTCTTAGCTTTCTGCAATACATAGGTAGGTCAGAACATCTTTCAGATTCAGCTGTATTTCCTGGTCAGTATATCACACAATCTTAACAGAATTTTCCTCTTTTTCCTTTCTTTTATTTTGGGCTTACTAGAAGCCTTTCTATACTCAAGTTAGCATGCATAATGTCTATAAATTGTACTCAGTGAAAATGAAAAGCTTTATGTCTTGCAGACTCGTTATAATGTAAATGACTAACAAGCATGTACACAGCAAAAATGGGACTACCAAAACTGAATTTTGTTTACTGATGTTTGGTAAGTGTTATAATAGTTGCATAATTAAGTCTGAAACTGTTGGTTTTGTAGGTGTGTGTGTTTCGTCTTTTTGACTGACGGATTAAAATTTTTCCTTCCTTTTGGCTCTGATTATTTGGCTTTTCTTACTTTAGAGTTGGAAAGCCAGGCTTACCAACCAGCATACATATCTGTTCTCCTTCCTGATATTAGGTAACACTTTTAATCCGGGTCTATCCCCACTGAGTGGAGTTCCTCTCTCCCTCCTCTATCAAGAGTCGGGGGATGGAAAGAAAGAATATTGTCAGTAGAGCTGATCAAAATCCATAACTTCTATCCCATAGGAAGTTCTGATATTTTGCCATTTTACTCTGATTTGGAATATTGGCATTTTTGCAGAATGAAAAGTTCCAAAAATTTTCAATTCAGAAATGTCAAAGCTCTTTATTTCAGCATTCCTGAATCAAAAATTCTAATTTTAGTTTGTTGATCTGAAACCAAACATTTCCTTTTGAGTTTCCACTGAGTGAATTTTCAATTGTGAAGAAATCATATTTTCCGTTAAAACCATTTTAATGGCATATTCTTGACTAGTTCTAGCTGCCATCGAGCACTATGAATGAAGCACCACCAGATAATTAAGATATTTTAATTTTTATATATATTTTTTGTAATTCAAGGATAAGTTTTCATTTCTGCATATTTACTAGGATCATCAGTTTGTTTGATTAAAGTGGTGCTGTGTGGAGGTTTTTAAGGTGCGGCTTGACAAAGCCCTGGCTGGGATGATTTAGTTGTGGTTGGTTCTGCTTTGAGCAGGGGATTGGATTAGATGACTTCCTGAGGTCCCTTCCAACCCTAATCTTTTATGATTCTATGAAGTGCTGTTCATCTGGAGTAAGGATGGCAGAATCTGGCCATTTTGAAGCAAGTCACTTTCTCCTCCTGTTTTTTTTCTGTTTCCCATCTGCCATAGAGATGACGTGGAATAGGACTCAAACTTATGCAGGAATGCTAGGCAGAAGAAGAAAATGTGGATTTCCTGAAAAAGGGAGCCTAAGGAACTGATCTAGCCAACTTTCTACAAAAGAAGCATAGAGAAGACCCAGTACCTCCAAAGCTAATGTAAAAGGAAGGAAAGATGCATCGTCATTGTAGGAAGACCAAAAAGACCTTTCCCCAATGATCCCACAGTGAAGAGGAGGAAATCTGCCAACCCCACATCCAGTCCTGTTATCCTTTTGAGCCTGCACAGCTAGCTCAAACATAAAGGGCCTGAACTCAGTGAAAGTTGCAGGTGCTTATTTTCTCTCAGGATCAAGCCAAAATATAGGGTCATCCTCATCAGCAGAGCAGAGCACTTCAGTGGAGTCAGTGTGTGTTTGTCAGACCCCAAATAAGTGAAGGGTTGGGTGAGAGCAGCAAACTGCACACTGCACCTCTCCAGCTCACTCTATTTCCCCATTACAGGTGGGTGCACATATAAACATGACTTCATCTTTTCTAAATTTTATCATTCAGAGTCAGAGTCACTTCTCCTCTGCAGGATCTTCGTTACCCTCTCCTGGACTCCTTAAATCCTGGAAGTTTGCTGTATCCTTTATTCATTTAGACTCTTGCTGCAGCCTGCTGCTGACAGCTGTTTACTGCTGGAACTGACATACCAAGAAATCACCAGCCCCTTCCTTTGATTCTGTCCAGAGTGAAGCTCACTGGCCTAGAACCGGAGATGTCAAGCCACTTCTTTCCCTCACTGTCTGTCATATTGGCCATCCTTCTCACATTTTTTCACATACTTGCTAGTCTCTTCATAAAGTAGGAGGAAACTCTACGGGCTTAAGTTTGGCAATAATTACAACAGTTCTTCTCCCAGGACACTGAGGGCAATGAAGATCTTTCTCATTTCCTGTGACTAAGCCCACAATAGCTATTTCTGGAGGCTTTTGGCCAGTCAGAGGTCCTGAATAAAACAAATGCAACAACAAAAAATATTTACCCACCTTAGTTCTCTAAATAATAAAGTACCTTAGCTATGAGTAACATGGTAGATTTTGTTAAAAGTTTCCACACTCAATGTATAACTCCACAAATCCAATAACGTATTCATGTAAACTGCACATCTGAATATGGGGATGTGAAAATGTATGGGAACGTGCATAGAAATGCAAATACAAAAATCTAGATGCTCGCAGAGTTACAAATAGATTAACAAAATAACTTTGCTTCAGCAATACAGAATTATCTTTATTTGTGCAATCTTTGTAGTCAATAGCATTAAGGAACAAGAGATCATCTTCCATAACGGAGTTCATGAGAAGAAATCCTCACATTGGCAAATATTTTAAGATATATGAGAGTGAACCTATTTTCAAGGATCCTCAGATATGAAGTTACAGTTTACAACATACAGTTGAAAGAGTCAACCACACCATCTGCCTGAAGATGGACAATATGAGGTTTTCAAAGCATTAGTTACTACAAAGTAATGAAATTATTTAATGAATAGATATGGATAGTTTCCCTCCCAATCTATTTAAATAAATTCGTCAGATGCAAGAGATAGGGATACCCACTTTTAAATAACAAGTTTGCCTACTGACAAGTACAGAGACAACATCTTTAAAGTAGCCAAGCTCAGTCCTGGTAAAATTTCAAAGCTGATTCCCACCCAACTGAATAAGTGTACCAGCTCCTTTGGCTTCTCAGGGCTACTCACATCAAAGTATTTGCTGATTGCTTTAGTAGCAGTGCTTGTCTCTTTGAGGTAATTTATTCTGAACCCAGTATGACAAGCTCTAGGTGCACTTGCAGAACAAAACTATAAGTAATTCCATACTGATCTAGGACCATTAATAGCCAACCAGACTGTTGTCCAGCCCTCTCCACTTTTAATCTAAAATCAAATAAGTACTTGGGCAAATAGTATTATTACTGATTATTGTTTATTTGGATTTATAACGATAAAAAGGAGCACCTATGCAAGATTCCAAGTGTCCCTGACCCAAGTTATAAGAACAAAAATTAATTAAGCCACAACTTATGCCTGACAGACATCAGACCTCAACCCCCACCAAAATACAAAATTACTCCAACCTCCCCCACCTACACAGTTCTTATTCCTCTCAAATCAAAATCTTCACAGAAGCCCACACAAACAGATGCATCTTGCAGTGTGCTCTGCAGGTCAATAGCCTCAGCCTACTTTGAATTGGGGAGTGACATATTACATACCTGAGGGTCTTTCACTGAGAATAGTCACCTCTCTGTTAAATTGGGGGCAGATGAATATCTCCAGTGATCACAACTGTGGTAGCATGTCATGAGAAGAGAAGTGATCTCTCAAAATAGTTGTGTCTTCTACTGTTCAAATTGAAGGACTGTCAACAGGAGTTCTTCATCTGACTTCATGTGTCAGGCTAATGCACTAGGAGAGTTGCAGTATCCTATGCAGCCAGATCTTTTTATATCAAAATCAAATACTTGCATTGCATTTGGAAAAAAGATGGTACGTGAAGGACAGTAAACTGAATACAGGTGTCATGTGGTTTGCAATTGGCTTGTGCATTGTCTGTGGCTGAAGTGTATGTCAGTTTGAAGGGAAGACTCAATTAGAGTGCCTTGCAGTAATGAAAGGCTGGGAGGAGATGAATATCTGTGGTCATTTCTGCATAAAAAGACAGAGCAAAACCACCTAGTTAACCACTGAAGGAAAAAAGGAGCGTCTGGCCATTGTTGTTAAATGAGGATGCAAAACGAGAGCCATTAAGCCTATTAAAAACTAAGTTGGTGTTAGTATTATTTACTTACACACAGGGAATGACAAACAATAAAAAAAGTTCACACAGAAATGGACATTAAACATATATCACTAGGGATGTAAAAGGCTAACCGTTAAAATATTTAAATGGCAATCAGCTATTTAAACGTTTTACCATTTAAACTGGGGGGGAGGAGGGGAGCAGCAGCTTGGTTGGCTCCCTGCCAGCGAGAGCAGCTGGGCAGCTTTTGCTGACAGGGAAGCGTGGAGCCCAGTGCGGGGGGTTGGGGTGAAGCACAGCTGGGCTCAGCTCAGCTCCCCATGAGTGAAGCTGCCCAGCTACCGGGGTGCCATAGCTAGGCAGTGAGGAGCTGAACCCCGCACGGCTCCTCCCACAGTGTTTAAACGTTCTATTTTTAGAATGTTTAAATGGCTTCTTAATTAAACTAATTTTTATGTATCTAATGTGCACACACTATATCATCTTAACTAGGGAACCCTCTGGTGGTGGTAATTTCTCCAGGCTTCCTAACTGACACCATACCCTGGAATTCCAAATCTCCACTAAAGGAGGAAGAAGAGGCCTGTGTTCTATAAGACAGAGGTTACTCCTTATTCCACTGTTCTCTTCCATGCACAACCAAGTTGCTCACCAAACATTTTCTGGCTGCACCAGAATTCCTAGCAGATGCTGTCTACCTCCATTGATGGCTCTGTTAGTTGTTTGAAAAAGTAGTTGGCATATTTTTTATTGCAGCTGTCATTAAAATGGTGTTTAAAAATTTATCATGCATAAATATTTTACCAGAGCTCATAAGGTCTCCTTATCTTGCTCTTGAAGAAATATACGTTATTAAATTGATGGAAAATTTCATAAAAGACTTATTAAACAAAGCCAAAAGTACATATTGTTTCAGGAAAGGCTAACTCCCATGGTAATTGTTCTTTATAGTACTTCACAAACATGTATCTAAGGCAAATAAATTAAGCAATATTGCTGATAAAGTTGCAGAGCAGTTTGCTGTTCATCTGAAAACAGAAAATGCAGAAAGAATGTTTTTGTTCCTCTTTCTTGTTGTATCTTATTCTCTTTGAGACTATTCACTGCTAATTAGTCTGTTTAAAGACAAATTAGGGAAGGATTTTTACTCTTTTTTAGTTTTTATGAAACAACCTAGAGAGAAATGTAAGTGATACATGGTGAATGTTTAAGAAATCTTTTCCACTTCAATTTCAATTCTTGCTTCTTTAAACTAATGTTGGAAAATAGGTAGACTTGATTCCAGAAGTTTTCAGCTATTATAGTTGGTAGACCCTGCTCTGAAATGAAGACATAATGAAGGTGCAAATATCTAACGAAGAATACAAATCTTAAATGTAAGCATGTTATGAAGGGGATCATTTTGCTCAATGCTACATTTTGGAAATCCATATTACAATAGGATTTTTGTATCAAACATATGATTTCTATACAGGCGCTCCACATATATTCCATTTTTGTTCACCAAAGTACACTGAAGTATCAGTGGGATTTAGTTTGAGTAGCAATAAGTTAGTTGAATGACACATTTAAAATCCATTTAAGAACTTTGTGCTTGGACCTAATGTTGTCAGTAGACTTTTCAGTACCATTAAAAGCATCGAAATATTAAGGCCCTAAAACTGAGACACCCTTCAAAGTGAATTTACAGAAAGTTTCTTTGTAATGATTCACAACAAAACTGAACTTTGAATGTAAAATCCATGTTTAAAGATAAGAAATGTTGATATTAAAAAATCATCATGTTTTCCATAACTCCGTCTTCCCTTTCTAATAGATTAAGGGTAGCACAGAATAACATATACTGATTTATAACATTGAAATATAAAATGAAGACTTTTTAATGGTAAAATTAGGAGCTTTGATAGCTATATTTTTGATGATTTGTAATTGTTTAGTGAATGAGTACAGAATGAGTACTATTCCTTGCTCGCATAAGTGTGGTTTTGCCAATTCTTTTTTTAAAAAATATTGCTACTCTGCTTAAAATGGTATTGCTGACAGAACAAAGGTACCATGTCATGTTGAAAGATGTAAATGAGAGATACACAAATATGAAGTGATAAATAACCCCACCCTTTTACTGGGAAGACCCAGGGCAGGGTGACCCAAAACAACTTAGACTCCAAGTTCAGAAAGGACCAATATGATCATCTAGCAACCCAGCAACTGCAAAACCAGCAGGAAGAATACAGAAGTTTGGTAACTGAAGCTTGTGAATGTGTAATGTACAGGTTACCTAAAGTCCAAAGGTCTGACATGCTAAAAACTGATTGGATAAAGATTAAGTAATCTGTAATGTAGAAATGTATAAAAGTGAACATGGGCAGAAACTGGAGAAACACCAGACCAGAAACTGAAGAACAGGACTGAAGAATCAGATCAAGGGATCAGAGAAGGCGTCGACTATCATGGAAAGTGGAAGAACTGCCCAGTGCTCCAGAATGTGGTAACTTGGGCCTATTTACCAATTCTGTCTTGTCAATTATTATTTGTCTGCCATAAATGTATGTCCAGACCCTACGTGACAATAATTCTGTCTGAAATTATATAAATAAAGATGAAAATTTATTAAGCCTAATTTGGGTAGATTTGTGACTCAGTTTCCCAACTTTTACACCTAAAGGTAGAACAACACATGTCTTTAGCTGAACCTTTGTATTTTCGAAGGGAAATGAAGTGAAGAATATGTTTCATAATCCACATGATGAAGAATAGGATTTTCAAATGTATTGAGGGATAGTCAAAGTTATGTTGCATTTGCGCTGACATTGGGGTCATTAATGGACGTAATTGCTGACACCAGGCACACAATGTATACATTTTGGTTGTCATTAATGATTCTTCTAACAAGAAATATCCTACTTAATTATTGCTTAAATGAAAATGTGGTGATTTTTAATCCACTTGTACCACTAAAGCCCAAAGGGAGATTATTATCTTTGTAGTAGTGAACTTATTGTACTCCACCTTCTTGGTCACTAACCCATTTCTTGTCATCTAAAAGAGATCCAGATTCTTCCTTCAATCATTCAGAGGATGACAGCTATGCTTGTCCTTCTCTTGGAAGCCACTTTGTCCCCTTATGATTTGCCAGGTATGAAAGTTCCTCTGTCTCATAAGGAGAAACTCCTTTGTGGCCTATACATAGAAAAGGGAAACAAACTCTTTAAATATAAAGGGGGAAAATGTTCATTTTAGTTCCCATTCACACTTGTCTGTGACACTGAAGGAACTACAACAGACTCTCCCCTCAGTAAGGAGAAGGGCAATAGGAAAATCACTATGAACTGAATTCACCAAAGATAACTGTTTCGTTCCTGGGCTGTGATCCCTCTTGTGCAGTGGGTGAAATTCAGGGGAATGGTGCAGACTGCCTTATGTTGCCAAATGTGTTGACAACAAAGTGTGATCCTGAGAGAAGAAAGCAAAACATGAACCAAAGGGATGACAAAACAGCTTCTTTTGTTACTTTTGTGTTACAAGGAGCTGTATTTTCATCCCTTTGGTTCATTCTTGTCTAAGTTCAAAGTGGGGCCATTGCTTTTAGCAGCTGAGGGTCCACTACTTCACCACTGACTACCACCACTTGATCATAGGCTTAGCTCATAGGGTTATCTCTTTGTTCCCTTATAAAATTCACCTCCCTGGTTTGGAGCTCTTCATTCAATGGGTATAGGTTTTCCTCATTTATTGGCGAAGGATTAAGCCCCCTGGTCTGACAGGATGCCCCTTGCCTCTTATCCTCTCTTTCACCCAATCTGATCAGTGCCATGGGCACTCCAGGTCCTTGGGCCTCAGGGAGTGGGGAGGCTCCTCAGGCAGTAGGGCAGATGTATGCCAGCAATCCTAATTATCTCACTCTTTTAGAATTTCTCTAAAGTATTTCCAGTCCCTGCCTAGGATTACTGGATATGTCAGGGTGGAAAGTAGACCTACAACGTGGTTCCCTGTTTGTTTCTCTACCAACCATCCTTGGTGGGGTAGGGTCATACATCTCCATGTACGCACTGCAGGCAGACAGGTTCTCCTGGATTGCCCTCTTTACCTACTAACTGCTTTCTGAAAAAAGTCTGGCTACACCCTGAATCAACTAACCCAGGCACCTCTGCCCCATTGACCATTACCAGTACCACTATTTTAGCTGGACTCATTTTTGAGCCAAGGAATCAGCAGTCCAGTCTTGCCCATAGCCAAATTTCATAAAGGGGCAATCTTAATGGAAGTGACTTGTTGCCAGCAGGAAAAATAGCTTCCCCCATTGGTGATGATTGCTGGTTTTTAACTGGAGTGAGTTTGGCCTTTAGGGGTGACTCCTTCTGTGGGTTTAGGTATTCTGCAGGTTTCTGTTCTGTGTTGAACCATGGTCTTGGGGTGTTCTGGTGCCCTCTGGCCATTGTTATCATGTCCAAACCACAGTTCCCCTTATGCCTGCTTCAACATCTAGTCCACGGCTCGGGGCAGGCCAGTCCTCCAGCTTCAGAATAACTACTCCCAGGTGTCTCTGAATGGGGTCTATCAGCAGTTGTTCACTACATTTAAAGTTTCTGCCAATGTGTCAAGTCGATGCCTCAATGCCCATTCTCTCCCCCCAGAAGGAGGATCTGGGTAAACTGTTCTATTGCCACCTGCACTGCCACCTGTACCACAGTTTGTGTCTTGGGTTGGAGCCAGTGCCAGCAGAATTCTCTGAGTTTCTGGGCCCCACCTGAGGTTGGCGCCCAGTGGATATTTCTCTCCGTGGAAACGGTGGCAATACATTTCAAGCATGATGTCCATATGGTCCAAAATGGTGGCATTGTGCATCAACTGGGTCCAGTCCCCAGTAAGCAGCTTGAGATAGTCCCATCAAATATGGGGCCAGCAGAATGGCTCAGTATTTGGGCAGCCATCAGACAGCTGTGGCCATCCTTTCAAATTTAACCAGAAATGCCTTGGTCCCATCTTTGTAAGCTTCACTGGTATCATGATGGCGGAGATTTGGTTAGGTGCGCCTGTTGAACAAGACACTGCTGTTCTTGTTGGGTTGCCAGCTCTCAAACTGCTGCTGTTGGGTTACAGCTGCTGCTGTTGTTGGTGTATTGCTTGTTGCTGCTGCTGGGCAGCCATCTGCTTTAACTTCTGATGTTGTTGCTGTTGCTACTTGTCCATCATCTACTTTAACAATGTCTCCATGTCCATCTTCCTGTTACTTCCATCTGCCTGATGAGGTGATGGGGTTTTTTGTTAGTTTGTTTTCTGTCTCTTTTTCTCCCCCATTGGCAGGGTGGGATGAGCTTGTCCGCATTCTCCATGAGTTGCAGAAGATGAACAACCACCAGCAGTGCCACCTAGTGGTCAGGGGGATGGCAGGTCATCTCCTTTATGAAAACACAGTCCTGTCTTTCAGGGCCCCAACTCCAAGGGTTTCTAGTCCTTCTCTTTAACTCAGGGGTTTTAAGGTGTAGGCTCTTGAATGATCAAGGTGTTTTCCAGATGGGTTCTCCCCCAAAGTTAAGGCTCCTATTGTTGTAATGTCTATTGGAATGAGCTTCACAGAATAAATCACAGCATCTTTAACCAAGTCTCTGACCTGCGCAGTCACCTGCTTGTCATTTGTAGATTTATGCAGGTATGTGTTGTCAGGTCTCAGGCAATGAGATCCTGGGAATTACTTCCTGCTCAGAGCAGCTGTCTGCTCCCTTCCACTGCCTGCCTGCCTCTGAGCTGCTCTGCTTCCCTTTTAAAGCTCCGCCTCCAGCTTGTGCAGGCATCCCAGGTGTGGTTGGGTGGGACCACCTGGCCCACAACTATTACTTAACCCCTTGCTCTTCCGTGTGGGGTTTGGGTACTCTAACACACCCAAATACTAAGAACAAAGATCCAAATACTAAGAACAAAGATCCAAAACAGGTCTGACTCATGCAACAGAAGGAAGCTTATAACTCAGAATATTTAGGTCCTCATAACTTGAGACAATTCTGTCATGTTTAATGGATGTGTACTTGAAAGGGGCCCAATTTTTCCAGGGAGGTTACTTAGCATTTTCTGAAAATCAGACCCCTTTGAAATATCTCAGATTGGGCACATACAATCACTAGTTACTTCTGCAAATCTTGGCATAGATGAATAAATGTAACATATTTCATATTTGAGACATTCAGGCCCCACCTTTAAGTAACTCACCACATCTGATAGCAATGGTATCACTGATCAAACCAAGAAATGAAACAGCTTTATTTGGACTGATTTATACTAGTTTTTAGTCTAGTCTAGTCTAATAATTTTACCTGTTCCAACATGTTCACAATTGATTGTGATAATATTTACTTTGTTTTCCCTTTTTAATTCAACTACTTTGAGAACTTACAGCATAACATGAGGTACCTGGGAAGTAACATATAATAAAAATATATGCAATATACTTAGAGACAAATCTATATTTTCCAGCAAATGAATGAACTGAGGAGGACGATATGAAAGTCTATCTCCATGAAAAGCAAATTATTTTGGCTTGCATGCTTCAATAATTCCTGATGTTTCTCCTGACAATAGCTCAGATTGTTACTACCAAGTCTATACATTTGATTATTTGGATACCTGTCATGCATAACTAGAGGGTGGTTGTAAAAAGTAAAAAAAAAAAACAAACCAAACCAGGATTAATCAAAGTAGGATTATAATTTTCTGCAACACCTGTTTTCACCAGCTGTCTGTGATTGTAAAGCCTGTTTCTCAGAGTCCTCCCAAATGACACAATAAAGTAATTTGGAAATCAATGAAGAGTCCAGTGTCTTTTTGCCAGTATGGAGGCTGAATTATAGATCTGTGAAACCTTTGAAATATCTGCTTTGATTTGTTCAAATCACTGCAGAAACAGAAAAACAAATCCTACAAATGTAAAATAAAGTACTGAAATAAGAAGTTTGTTAGAAGAATATTTTATTGTTTTTGTTGTTCCAAGATACTACGGGTGGCAAAACTCCCACTGATGTCAGTATCTATATTTCTTCACCATCACTTTCCTTCTTTGTTCAATTCCGCTTTGCTGAATTTAAATATATTTTTCCTCTGTCAAATTCATGCTTCACAGTGCAATGAGTTTTTAAAATGTTTTATCCCTATGAAGAGAATTGCTCCTTCAAGATCCATGGAGGGTTTCCTACAAGATGATATCTTCTTTTCCAAATGGCTGAGTTGCAGAGTTCAGAAGCCCCATTAAGAACAGCTCCAGGTGTATCCAGTGGCAGGAGAATTCCTGTTCAGAGTGAGGACCAGGGCACGTGGATGCAATGGGGTGTCACAGGACATTTGTTGGATCCCCCAAATTCTGTGGGTCATGGCGGAAGAACCCTCTACTCTTTCTGTGTGTGTGTGTTTGTGTTTATGTGTGGGAGAGGGAGATGGAAGAGTAACCCCTGATTGCAGTGATTTGAGATAACTTTTTTACCATCTCAGATCCACCCTCCTCAGTTTTCCTTTGGGAGAGGGTGACTCCATGACAACCTAAAACATCATAGTACACATGTAGAGCTTCTATAACATAATAAAGTAACGGTGACTAGTGTAAAATAGCTAGACATGATTTTTGTTTGATTGGTTTTGGAAGATTTGGGGTCTGTAATACAGTGGTTTTGAATAAAAGTTGCAAAGTGAATATGCACTAAAAAAGGTTTCTCTACCAATGGTTTCTTTGGGTGTAGGTTTGGGAGGTCAGAAACATCATCAGAGCCTGGTGGATAATTTACGAGCTAAAGGTGAGTAAGCCACCTCTGTAAATGACTGAAATCAACCTCATGAAATCTAAACTGCACAGTGTGATCAGTTTGTGAGTGTCACAACATGTGTTTTTTCATTAGGGATGTTTGGAACTGAATCCCAGAGAATAATTTGTCTTTAGCAGATTGTGAATCTGTGAAATGTGAGCATTTATGTAAGATCCAAAGCTTTGCTGTCCGAATACATATCTGCAATTTGCTTACTGCCCAGATTGTTCTCTGGTACACTCAGCACATTTCCAAACAAGTTATATGAGCTCTATAACAAAAATGCTACGTGCATTTTACAATCACTCAGACTTTATTGCTTCAGCTTTCATTACAATGAGTTTATTCAAAACATAGCAAAATTCATCATTAAAATGCATAATCAATAATATACAATTCAATATTAATCCGTGTAAAATATTGGTAAAACCTATGAAAATATACATTAGAGTGTTCAGTATTTAGACATGTTGCTGCAGTTCTCCAGAATACATAGTACTTTCAATTAAAAGTGTCTATTTAACTTTTCAACTTCTAGTATTACCACAATGTGCTGACTCTAAATACGAGTCATTCTTTATTTTTCAGTTATACATTCTATCCTAAGAATTCAAGATGCACCAAAAGTACAATTAAAAAAAGTAACCAAGGATACTCTACCATTAATGTGGATGTAAGCCATGTGACCTGAAGCCTGAGAAAGTAGGGAGTTCACAAGTGACACCTGTTTGGAGAACAGGGAAAAGAGCGGCCCAGAGATGCTTGAGAACTCCAGATGGACAGAAACACCAGAAATGAGGGAACACTCTGCCAGCATCTGTAAATGACTAAATGGGCTAGGTTTTATTTGCATTTTATTTGTCAGTTATGTGACAGTTTGGTTAAAATACAATGGAATTTTGAGTTTGGGGGAAAAAAAAAAAAAAAGAAGAAACTATTATCCCTGTTTGGAAATGCAAAGGAAGGAGAAATGTACCAAATGTGATCGGGATGAGGAGTCATCCTGACTGAGCCCACAATCAGGCACAGCTGGGTAAGGGAGCCTGGAAAGTGCTGAATGAGAGACAAGGGTTGTTATTGCTACTGGGAATGTCCTTCTGGTGTTAAGCATCCTATCTATATGTTAGTGATTTCTCTACTGAGACAGCATCAAGGTGATGGATGGAGCAGAGGCTAGTAAAGCTGAGATGAGGCAGTGCTATGGTAGCTTGGGCTGAAGCTGCAAAAGTGCAGCAGCCTACCTGAGGGACTCTGGTGTGGGGCTTCCCTGTCCTGAAATCGGTTCAGATGGTAGAGCATCTGGAGCAGCCAAGGCAGAATTCTCTTAGGGGGTGGAGATCTGCCGGAATTATTGGACTTCTCCAACCCTATCTATCTACCTATCTATCTATCTCTTCCCAAATTTTTCAGATTCATAGGACCTCTTGTATAACATAAGCCATAGAACTTCCCCCAAATAATTCCTAGAGCATATCTTTAAGAAAAACATCCAGTTGTGATTTAAAAATTGCCAGTGATGGAGAATACACCAGGACACTTGGTAAATTGTTGTAATAGTTAATTACATTCACTATCAAAAATGTATGCCTTATTTGCAGTCTGAATTTGTCTGGCTTTAACATCTAGCCGTTGGATCATGTGATACCTTTCTCTGATAGACTGAATATTAAATATTTATTCCCTATGTAGATACTTACAGACTGTGATCAACTCACCCCTTAACTTCTCTTTGTTAAGCTAATAGATTGAGTTATTTGAGTCTATAACTATAAGCCATGTTTTCTAATCCTCTAATCATTCTTGTGGTTCCTGTTTGAATCCTCTCCAATTTATCAACATCCTTCTTGAATTGTGGACACCAGAACTCGACACAGTATTCCAGCAGTAGTCATAACATTGCCAAATACAGACATAAAATAATCTCTCTACTCCAGTTTGTGATTCCTTCATTTATTCATCCCAAGATCGCATTAGCTTTTTTGGCCACCATGTCACACTGGGAGCTCATGTTCAGATGATTATCCACCACGATTTCCAAATCTTTTTCAGAGTTTCTGAGTGGCAGCTCAGGCCTGTGTCTAAGGAATCCTTGGAAAATTGAACCTGGCCCTTTTTGAACATTGTGTAGGAAAGATTATATAATGTTCTCTGCTCTAAAAAACAAAACCAAACACAAACACACACACACACACACAAAAAAACCCTACAGCATTAATTTGTGCCATCAGAGTGGCACAAAGCATCCAGAACATGGCTAAGGATCTGACTCCAACATTCAAATCTAGTTCAATTAAGAAAAACATCTGACAAGTCTGGGGAGTACAGCTAAAACACCTTTGACTGAAATAGCAAGGAGTTGTAGGTCACATGACTGGTGAATTGGTGCTGTATATGGTTGGTAGTTGTGTAAGAAAGCTTGGACAGTACTTCCTTCAATATGCCTTCCTTTAAGTCCCTCACTTGGCTGGTGAGTAATGTTGTAATTTACCTATACAATTACCTTTTGCTGTTTGCAGTGTTGTTGCAGCTATGTTGTGTCCAGGATATGAGAGAGACAAGGTAGGTGAGATATCATCATTTATTGGACAAACTTCTGTTGGTGGAAGAGACAGAGACAAGCTTCTGAGCTACACAGACCTCTTCTTCAGGTCTGGGAAAGGTAATCAGAGTGTCACAGATAAATAAAAGGCAGAACAGATTGCTAAGCATAGGAGTTGACGTGTTGGAAAGGATCATTCACAATGAAGTGGGTCATTCACACCTCTGCAGTCATAGGACAAAGGAAGGTCAGTGAGTTACAGATGCTTGTAAAGAGACATAAAACCAGTATCCCTTCTGAATCCATGATTTTTAGGCTATGTCTACATTAGAGAGCTTACAGCGGCTCAGCTGCACCGATGCAGCTGTGCCACTGTAAGATCTCCAGTGTAGCCGCTCTAAACTGACAAGAGAGAACTCTCCTGTCAACTTAATTAATTCACCCCCAATAAGCAGAGGTAGTTATGTCAGTGGGAGAAGCTCTCCCACCAACACAGCGCTGTCCACACAAGTGCTTATGTCGGTGTAACTTATGTCATTCAGGAAGTAGTTTACTGATACTCCTGAGTGACATAATTTATACCGACATAAGTGGTAGTGTAGACATAGCCTTAGGGTCTAGCAAAGTCATGCATTTAAGCTCCCTGCTTGAAAATGTTGTTCAGATTTTCTTTGAGGACAAGGACTGAGAGGTCAGCTATGGAGTGATTGTTTTGTGAAAAGTGTTCGTGGATGGTTTTGTCTTTTATCGTTTTTCTGTGTGAGTTCATTCAAGAGCATCATGATTGTCTGGTTTCACCCACATTGCAGTTGGCAGAGCATTTGATGCACTGGATGAGGGACACCACATGTTATGACAGGCATGTATAAAACCAATGGATCTTGAAAAGTGTGTTGTGGGGTATTGATCATCATAGCAGTGAAGATATGTCTGCAGGTTTTGCATCTGTTCCAGCAGGGACTGGTGCCACCTGGACTTGTGCTCTAGTCTGTGGAGGGTTGCTTCGGATGGTGAGTTTTGGCAAGGTTGGTGCGTTGTTTGAAGGTCAGAAGAGGTGGTTCAGAAAAGATTTCTTTCAGTATGTGGTCCCCATTAAGGATGAGCTGTAATTGTTTGATGATATCCCATTTGGGTTCCAGTGTGGGCTGGTAGGAAACAACGAGGGGTGTGTGGTTGGTGGAGTTTTTTTCCCCTGTATTGAAACAGGTTCTTAGGTAATCTGGATGGCTCATTCCATGATGCAATTTATTTCTCTGGTGAAGAGTCCTTGTTTGGTAAAGGTAAATAATTTGGTAAAGGCAGTTTTAAGTTTGTTAAGGTGTGTAATCCAGACTCTTGTCAGAGCATATTCTGTGGCATATGGGTACCTGGCTATACCCAACAGATCTCCTTGTGTATCTGAGATGGTTACTGATCTGTGGAGTAAGTGTGGTCATCTGTGGGTTTCCTGTATCTAGTTCTCTGTAATGTCCAGGAGGTTGATGCTGGTGTGGGAGTGTTCTAGAGAGTCTGATGGATAGTTGGTGGTTATTAAAGCTGTGGTGTAAATCTATAAGGGAGTTTAGGTCGTCTGTCCAGAGGATGAAAATATCATCAACATTTCTCAGGTATGTCATTGGTTTTGAGATGCATTTTTCCAGAAACTCTTCCTCCAGGTGATGCAGGAAGAGGCCAGCATTTTGGGGAGCTATCCTATTACCCCTGGCTGGTTCTGTGGTTTGAATAAAGTGTTTATTGTTGAATGTAAAGTTGTAATGAGTGAGGATGAAATGGATAAGTTTAGCAAAGCCTGGGAGCTTAAATTCATAATTTTACTAGACACTAAAAATCATGGGCTCACTAGGGACACTGGTTTTATGTCTCTTTACAATCTGTAACCCACTTTGTCCTGTGACTGCAGTAGTGTTAATTGCCCACTTTATTTTGAATGGTCCCTTGCAACGCGTGTTAACTCCTATGCTTAACAATCTGTTTCACCAAATATTTAGCTGTGGCACTCTGATTTACCTTTCTCAGACCTGAAGAAGAGTTCTGTGTAGCTGGAAAGCTTTTCTCTTTCTCTTCCACTAAGAGAAGTCGGTCCAATAAATGGTATTATCTCACCCTCCTTGTCTCTATTATACATTCACCTGGTAGTCTGTGCCATATCCAAAGAAATCTGAAATTAATGAGATATTAATCTCCTACTCAATAAAGAGATGTAATGGAAATAATATCCTATGCTGCATGTTTAATTGTGAACAATATCACAGTACTTTTCAAACTGTATATCTAAAAGAATCAGTTCACTTACCAGTGACAAGTAGCCAAGTGAAGGGTGGAAGAAAGGGAGGCAGGCAGCAGGTGCACAGTACTCTGCACAAATACTGCATAGCACAAGGGTGCAGATGGGGGCTAAGAGAAAGCATTGCTGAGCTGTCTGTAGGGCTCTTGAGCATAGTGCTTTATTACTCATGTCACAATCAACTTGGGTGAAGTAAGCTGAGGAGAGCAGGTGCAGCAGGTTGATGGGCCAGGAAGGAACTCTGTGTCCGGAACACATCATGAAGCACTGAGCTACTGCCTTTGAGAGAGAGAGAGTTTTAAATGGACACTTTTGAAAGCATTTATTTTAGTGGCTGCTCTTCATTTTCTTAAGCATGATTTAAAAAGGTCTCTGTTCCTGCCTGGCAGTAGAAGTAATTGAAAATTCTAAAAGTGGTCACTATACATATGCATTTAAGTGACTATGCCCTAGCCTTTGTCCTCTGTCAAACCCATTTTTATTGCCTCATTTCAGTGATGGTTGTGATGCTGGCTGGATTAGGGGGACCATTTATGATATTATTTAACATCAATATGTCAAAATTACAATAATTCATATGAGATATGCCATGTGAGGTAACAATAGAAAGGTTATAATTCGCTACGTATGATGATATTGTTTATGTTCATGTGTCATATTTGTATTGGAAGTTATGGATATGTTTGATCTGTATTTCAACTTGTGCTGTGTTTCTGGGTGACACCCCAGACAGGATGGCTGCAGCACTAGCCTCTTTAATGGCCCATTAAGGAAACTCACAGGTACAATGGGCCCAGGGGGAGAAGCCATGGACTTACTCATGTGTCCAGGACTTACTCATGTGACCCTGGACTCCATCTTATTTCTGTAAATTTTCACAAGCAGCATGAAAAAGGCCAAGGGACATAAAAGGCAGCTGCACCACCTCCATTTTATCTGCAATTGGTCTTCAACCAATCTTTTTAGTCTTCAGTCTTCAGTCTTCAGCTTTCACCTACCTCTGGATCAATTCATCTGCAACTGATGCTGTGAAACAAAGGACTGAGACCCATCCAGGTACTGAATGTACACCAGAGAGACTATACAAGCTGCAAACTCCACTATTCTACTGAAAACCTGTTATATATGGACTTTCAAATCATTTAATCATTTAAAATGTATAGTTTGTTTCTTTCCTTTTATAATAAACCTTTAGTTTTAGTTACTAAAGGATTGGCTGGCAGCATGGTGTTTTGGGTATGATCCAAACCTGTATTGATCTGGTAATGTGGCTGACCCTTTGGGGTCAGGAGAAACCTTTTTGGTAAAGAGCATAGAGTTTTAAATAACTTATCTCTTTACTGGACCTGGTGGCTGATTGGGAGTCAGAGACTGAAATGCAGTAAAGGGAGCTGTGTATATTTTGTTTTAGCTTCTTGATAACCAGTGTGGTGAATCAGAAGCACTGTTTGTGGTTGGTTGGGAAGTCTGACTTCAGTGTAATCCACCAATGCTGGGAGAATCTGCTCTCCTTCTGCAGCCTGCCCTGCCCTTGGCATTTTCAGGTGGTCTACCCTAGATGCAGATGGGTCACACTGGTGTAAAGGTTTGTTTTCACTGTGGACTACTGTGCACATCTCTTTATAGTGTATGGAAGCTTCTTTACATAAGTGATCAACAAATGGTGAAGACCAGATAATGACCCATTTGCTCACACTGGTGAGCAGTTACTCACATAGTCCTTTACTTAGGAAAGTCCCATTGACATCAAATTAACCACATGTCAAAGTGCTTTCCTGAATTGTAGCCATGACTAGTTGTGTCGGTTTCAATGAGACTATATGTGTGAGTAACAGTTCACTGTGGTGTATTGAAAATTGTATTGAAATTGTAAGTTGTCACTTAAAATGTTCAGGGATTTTTTTCTGTCCCTGCTTGCAAGCTAGGGGGCTCTGTATGCAAATATGTGACTTGAGTGTAGGAACAGTCAAGTCAGCAGGCAGCTTAGAATAAGGTGGAATGAGTTGTGCATCTCTGTTTTAGGGAGCAGCCTGCTTTGTCTCTCTCTGTTTGGGGTTCATGTGTTACTCTGAATTCTAAGAAATAAAGTAGTGTTACATTGCAACCTTCAAGCAAGAGTATGCATGTTTTTAATCTAACTTCTCTGTGTGCATGCTGTGAGACATTACATTCACCAATTGAGTAAAGGGTTCTCAGTCTCTCCCTAAGTGTTCAGTGCTGGTTATTTGGTTCTCTGCATTTCTTTTTGGCAATGCATGGCACATTGCAGGATCAATCCCCTATATTTATGAAATGCTCATCACGTGTCTCTCCTCACAGAGATCAAGGAAGTTTATCTAAAACAGACTTTCAAAGGTGGAGTGGCAAGACATATCAAGCAAAGTTCTGATATGTAGATATATTTTTCTGCCTTATCTATTTGTATAAATTGAAAATAATACAATTTTATCATTCTACAAAGGTATAATTTTTATGGTATTAACCACTTATTACTAAAAATGAAATGTTTCATGTAGATGCATATTATAGCTGATTTAATTGTTTTGATTGAATGGTAATATAACTGTCTCTTTCATAAATGGGAAAAGCATTTTCTTTGTTTTATTACAGTTGCAATTTATTCTGTGTATGGTAAATAGTAACTTCTGGGAACAAGATTTTCTTTATTTTCTTTTCTCATTTTGCAAATTAATATAAGGTTAATAAAGATGTTCATGAATTCCCATTTCCAATTATTTAGTTCCAATACCATTAATTTCCTACGAGACTAGCACACTAACAATGTTCCCCCGCCCCCGCTCCATTAAATATTTGTGTTTGGGTTTCTACATTCTAGATAAGTTTTATTTGTTAACTAAATACAGTAAGTGCATTATTTCAAATTGTAAATTATATATATAATTTGCCAGTTCAGGTTTTTCTTATTTTCAGTGTCCCAGTCTGATTCCATGTGAAAGATTAATGAAATTTAACAGTAAGTATGGTTTTAATAAAAATCTTGCAATTTTTTAATTTAAACCTGTGATGACATACATTCAAAGTAAGACTTTAGAGTCTTAAGTAGTATTTTGGATGCACATGGACTGAACTAGATTGTTATCAGGTCCCACCCCATTTAGTCTTCTTTTCTCCAGGTTAAAAATTTCCCTTTTTTTTTAACCTTTCTTCTCAGGTCAATGTTTCTAAACCTTTTATAATTGTTGTTGCTCTCCTTCAGACTGTCTCCCGTTTGTCCACCATGTCTTTCTTAAAACGCGGCACCCAGAATTGGACACAATACTCCAGGCCTCACTAGTGCTGAGTAGAGTGGTACAATTTCCTTCCATGTCTTACATACAACACATCTATTAATACACACAAAATGATTTTAGTCTTTCTTGCAGTTGTGTCACATTGTTGACTCATATTCAATTTGTGATCCACTAATACCCCCAGGTCCTTTTCTGCAGTACTCCTACCTAGCCAGTTGTTCCCCGTTTTGTAGCTGTGCATTTGATTTTTCATTCCTAAAAGTAGTATTTTGCATTTTTCTTCACTGAATTTCATCTTGTTAATTTCAGATCAATTCTCCAATTTATCAAGGTCATTTTCAATTCTAATCCTATACTCCAAAGTGCTTGCAAACCTTCCTGCCTTGGAGGCAGCCACAAATTTTATAAGCACACTTTCCACTCCATTATCAAAGTTGTTAATGAAAACATTAACTAGAATCAGATGCAGGATAGACCCCATGGGGTCCCTCTTAAAATCATCCTCCCAGTTTGACAGTAAACCATCGATAACTATTCCTTTGAGTGTGGTCTTTCAATCAGTTGTGCACCTTATAGTAATTTATTTCATGAGAATGTCATGTGGGACGGTGTCAAAAGCCTTATTTAAATCAAGATATATAATATCTACTGTTTTCCCACATCCGGTATGTCAGTAACCCTGTCAAAGAAGGAAACTATCTTTCCTTTTCCAGACAACCATCTGTCCCTCTTATTACGCAAAGTTTATCATATGTGATGTTTGAAAACATTGACAATTATGGTGAAAATAATAAAAGGAGAGATCTGAACAATATGGGTGTTATTTTTCAAAAGCACTCCACCTTGGCCTAATTCTACATCCACTGCAGTCTACAGTTAAACTTCCATTGATTTCAATGGAAACAGAGCTAGACTAAAATATCTAGACTCAGATCCACAAAGCTATTATAAGTGCCTAGCTGTCATTGATTTCAATAGGAGTTAGGCACATACATACCTTTGAGAAGTTGGGCATAAGTACTTTTCAAAATCCCACCTATTTTTTTTAACAGGGTAAACAATATGGGACTTATTATCAGAAATAATGAGTCCACACAACTAAAAATGAAGTCACTGTGCGTGCAATGGAAAGAATAGAGCCCAGTTTTCAGAAGTAAAAATGAACATCAAGTTCAACCAAACAAGTTAAAAAGTATGAGAGCTTTTCAAACAAATCCCCACTTCTTATAGATTCAGAACATAACCAAATCCTAATATTTGTTCATTTTATAAAAATTTTGCAAGATTTTAAATGGCAGTACAGTGACTAGTTATCCTCAATCAGTGCTCCAGCGAAGGCTTTAGTTCTGTCAATCCGTATGTAAATGTCATTAACCATGTTATCTACTTTTTTTCCTATAGCTCTAATAAGTTCACAGTTTCATTTGAAACAGAATCTAATTTTGAATGAAAAGAGTAGAATTTAGCTATAGGGTTTGGGTAGCAGAGGAAGAAGCTCTAGTGAAACACTGAGAGTTAGCTGTATTGGAGGTTCAGAAGCATATTGGACTCGTATCAGTTGTTTTTAAACACATACTGCTACTAAGGTTAGTTAAAGAGACTTAAGGTGGGGCCATAGCATGGGGAGTTAGACACAGCAAGGAGAGACATATTAACTTCTGTGGGGAGACATATGGGATCCTCAGACATACACTGAAGGCAGAATTTATGGAAGAGGTCAAAGTTTCTGTAAATGTGCTTATATCAAGTTCCATTGTCTTCAAAGGAGTTCAAGCCATTTATGCCAGGAGGAAATTTGGCCCTATATGTGCATCTCTACTTTTTCCGCTAATAGTCATATTCCACATGAAGGTTTTTTCTAATCTATTTCAGTTTTTCCACATCAAAATCTTTAACACAATTTGTAGGACTTCAGTCTCTGCTCTGGGACACTAAATAGCAAAGGTACTGAGATGAAACTATGATGACAGAGCTGATTGTGGAAACTGGGACATTATTATTTTGCTAGTTACCTGGTGGAATATAACTGGCAGTCCCTTCCCATGACTCGTCAGGTACCTAACCTATCTGTGGACTTTCGAACACACTTTTGTTTTCAAAACTCTGCACCTTTCAAAAAGTTCAGCCTGTCTCTAATACAGTGCTTCCCCATCATGTCTGTTTGATATTGTTGTCCCCCCCCCCCCCCCCCCCCCCCCCAAAAAAAAAAAAAGAATTTCGAGATAGAAAGGACCAGATCAGCTTTTTCACTCTCTGCCACCAAAGAATATCTCAGTCTTCTGATAGTACACACATCTAATATTAAATGAATATCACAACTGATGTTAGCCAAAAGGGCAGGAAGTATAGGATTCTTGAAGATAAACTCTAAAATAGAAACTCATGCTTTTTTATATTTTAGTAAAATACCATTTCTTTCATTACAAAGAGTGAGTCTTACTCATTTGCTGTCTCTGGGTAGAAATAAGTATCTATGCAACAGTGAGCAAAACTGTAGGTAATATTTGTGTGACCTTCAGTATTATGGTAATTTATTTAAATGTTCTTTGTTAATTAAGAATATTTCACATAAAAGAGCAACTAAATTACTTTTACCAATTAACTGCATCATAGAAATTATTGAAATTATTAATTATCATAATCAACAATCATTACGGAAATAACAAAATAACAAATGCCTTTAAAATGCCAGCTGGCCTGTTTTTTAGGCATGCTTTTGATTTCTCATTGAGCAGAATATCTATCTCCTGACCTAAAACGACCTGATTTATATGCCCTACAATTGCTAAAGGAAACATAAAATGTGAGGTAATAAAATAAAACTTTTCTTACATTTATTCCCTCAAAGTATTTCAGGCACTTATTTTAGATCTTAGCACAGGTCTAGCTGAACTTTCCTGAAAGAAGGCCTTTATTAGGTGGCTAAAATGCAATGACACTTGTCTGATGAGAGGCCAGAATGTCAACAGCAAACAAGATGGGACTCTTTAGCTACATCTGAAAAAAATGATTCGACTATTCCATCTATTATTAAAATGTGTCCAACTGCTGCAAGTAAAGGGAAAAGAAATACATTTAATCAAGGGAAAGATAAGACAGAGAAGAGAGATTATTTAAAGACTTTACTGCTTGAAAAGGTTATGATGACCAGTCAAAATGAGTAATATGTAGCAAGATTTGGTAAGGGACAAATCTACCTCCTATCACATGAGCAGTTGTGCTGTGCACCTGGGAGTTCTACAAGGGCTGATGAGAACAGAACGCTGCCTCTTCCACCAGGGAATGAAGTTTCATCATAGCCACTCTGTGTATTTTACTGTATCTTCAGGGCATCAGTAGCCCATGGTTTTGCTACATTCTCCCCTCTGAAACACCATATGAGGAGTTCAGTCAGTGAATCAGTTTAAAGGGGAGCTTGCAGCTTCCTTTCTCCTGGCCCACCCCCAAATTATAGAACTCACCATTAAGAAAGCGATTCCTGCAAACTTGACACATAGTTCCTCTTAGCTGGAGGAGAATGCTCTGTCTTGTCCTATCTTTATTTTACAGATTTTTACGGCCTCCACTGTCGTATCTGAGCCCCTTCCTTGTAAAATCAATAGCAAAGTCTCTAGTGAATGTCAGGGCTACAATATGGGAAATATATGGGCCTTGAAGGTGCTTTAGTGCGGCAAATATAATGCTCCATGTACAGTGAATTTACATGGCTGTGTGTGTTTCTCAGATATAAACGGAATGATATTTAATGTAGAAATATATGAAAGTTCCTCTCCTTATCTTGTATGTTTTTTCTAGATAATTTTAACTTTTTTTTTTTTTTTGACAAGCTGTAATGTAAAATGTAAACCACAAAACGGAAAACAAACAAACATATAAACAAAAAGAGCAACTCAGGTATTATTCTGTAAGGGAGAGATACATTTCTCTGATTATGTGCATGATAAAAAGACAATAAAAACATTTCCAAGGCTGGCACAATGGACTTTGCAAAAATTTTTCAAGTTTTGGTAGAGGCATGAACCCTTTAAAATCCCTTCCAGGGCTGCGCATATAGAAAGAGAAATAGGATCCTAAAGAATTCTGAGTTATAGGAGACGAATGGACCAAAAGACCCTGTAGCTATCTCACAACCTATCTGATACAATTAGGTTTAGAGATGGTCCCAAACTGCACTATTTTGATCTGAATGCTCACTTTCTCACTACAAAAGTTTGGGGGTATTTGGAGCTGGAAAACTGGGGAGGGAGCACATGTGTGTGTGTCACTTTAAATCCACCTCTAGTTAAGGTAAGAGATTAGGAAACCCATTTGGCAAATAAGCAGAATCAGAGATGGAGGGAGGTGGCCTCCAATTCTTGGTCGGTTCACCCACCAGACTATTCCTCAAAGTAAAGAAAAGCAGCCTCAGAACTGCTTTGCTTCACACCCAGCTGCCAATTTCCCCAAGATGGGGAATCCATTAGGCATAAAGCTACCTTGATCATGCCCTTCTTCCTATGCCCCCTACACTAGTGACCAGGGGGAAAGGTGGTGGAGGTTCTGCTATGGCACCCCTGTGTCACCAGAGGATTTCCCTATTCCAGACACTCCTTCAATGGCTCGTTAAGATGGCTTCGAGTCTGTTTTGTGTCACCAGAGTGGCACATAGCAATTTAAAAGGCTAGAGAATCTGGCCCCAAGCCTTTTCTTCCTTCAGTCCAATGAAAAATAAATAGCATGACTTAGTCAGAAAGACTACACAAACAGCATTGGCTGGGTGTAGAGGTACATAAAAAGAAAAAGAAAGCAAAAGTTCATGGGTAGCAAATATAAGGGGCTAGGGGAGACTAAGCCATCCCAAATAGCCACCTCCAGAAGCTCCTGCTTGGCCTCTACCTCCACAGCCCCACCGCTGCTGCTCCTCTTCCTACCCTCGCTCCACGTCTTCTCTCTGAGAACCTGCCCATGCTCCGCCCCCCACCTACTGCTCACGACCCTTCACCTGCCACCCACCGCTCGTGCCTCTTCCTCAAGATGCATATGTGGTGAGCGGGAAGGGCATCAGGGAAGGGGGTGGAGCATAAGCAGAGCCTGGGGTGAAGCAGGGGTGAAGCATGGGCAGTGCGTTGGGAGGAGGAGGCCGAGCAAGGTTGGAGCAGGGGTGGGGCCACACTCCCCCCCACCTAACTTCTCCAAATGCAGGAGTCACGTTTGCTTACTTGTGCTGTGTACTTTGGCTGTAACAGATCACATCCCTTGGAATTTGCCTTAAGGAAAATAGCTAGTGTGTGATGTGTACTGCAGAAGACTCAGCACTGGTTCACACATGGCTGTGAAGCAGAAACTCCAAAAACCACTCTAGTATATAGACTCCAAAAACCAATGAGTATCTCATTTTAAATTAGAATCATAGAAATGTGGAGCTGGAAGGGACCTCAAGAGATCATCAATTCCAGCCCCCTCTGCTCAGGCAGGAGCAAGTAAACCGAAACCTTTCCTGATAAGTGTTTGTCCAAAATATTCTTAAAAACATTCAATGATGGGGATTCCACATCCACCCTTGGAAGCCATCTCCAGAAGTTATCTACCCTTATAGTTAGAAAGTTTTCCTAACAATACTAAACTAAATCTCCTTTGCTGCAGAATTAGCTGATGACTTCTTTTCCTATCTTCAGTGGACATGGAGAACAGCTGATCACCGCAACTCTTTAGAACACCCCTTAATATATTTGAAAACTGTTAGCCGGTTCCCCGCCCCAGTCTTCTTTTCTCAAGATTAAACATATCCAGGTTTTTTAAACCTTTCCTTGTATGTCAGCTTTTCTAAATCTTTCATCATTTTGTTGCTTTCCTCTGAGCACCCTCCACTTTGTTCACATCTTTTCTAAAGTGTGGAACCCAGAACTGGACACAGTACTCCAGCTGAGGCTTCACCAGTGCTGAGTAGTAATGAACAATTACCGCCCATCTCTTACATATGACACTCCTATTAATAAACACAGAATGGTATTAGTTTTTTTTTGCAACTCCATTACATATTCAGTTTGTGATCCACTATAATCCCTGGATCCTTTTCAGCAGTACTAGCACCCAGCCGGTTAGTCCCCATTTACTCTTTGAGGTTTTCTGTTTCACGTGTTTCTCTAGGTTCTTTTGTTTCACTCAGAAGTTACAGTACTGAAATACTATGAAAGAAGTTTTTCTTTTGTGACCCAGTCCTACAATGTACTGAGCTGTGCTGGCTGCCCTCAATTGCTCTTGATGCTAATTAGAGTTCAGGTAAATCAGCACCTGGGAAGATGGTGACCAAATATCTGGCAAGATGCCAGCACTTAGCAGGATGGTGACCTAGGAGTGGCAGAATTGAAAAAAGTGCATTAGAATGAGATTTGTTTTATTCCTGATTTCTAGACCACGGCCACTGGATAAAATTTAAACAATCATCTAAATCTTTTGAGGTTCTTCTTTTTAATTACCAGTAAGTGATGCAGTATGCAGATGAAGTTGAAAGAAACAGTATTTTAAAGTATAGTAAGAGACCAGGATTAGTGTTGTCAACTTGCATGATTTTAACATGAGTCTCACAATATTTGGTGTGTTTCTTAAATATCCATCTCCTGGAACCATGTGATTTTTGTGAGACTCTATCCTTTTATTTCTATTTTTAAAGTAAGCGTCTAGCTTTCATGTTTGCAGAGAAAAACTTCAAAACATGACCCAACTGCACTCTAAAGACTCAAACCAAGAAGAGAAAAGGTGGTGTTTTAAAAAATCATGATTTTAAGGCCTAACTCATGATTTTTAAACACTTGGGGTGAGAATTAGATTAGAGAAGGACCAGAGGCTGAGAAATATAAGTTGGCTTAGACACAAACAGCAAAGCCTCAGCATGTAATGACTGAAACCTGTTCCTCTTTCTCCAGCTCCTGTCCATACCACATCTGTCATCACTGATTTAATATACAGCATATTATGGGTGTGCCAAGGAAATTGAATGTGTATATATATGTATATATATAAATAGCATCCAATAATAACTTAAAAATATAGGAAAGGTAAGTTTAAAAGTACACAAAATACATTTAGTGGAGGAAGGACATGTATTCTAACTCCATAATTCCCGAACAGCTCCGTCCATATAGCTTAGTTACTCTGGCTTTGTAATTTTAGCCTTACTGCAGATTGACAACAGATAGGCAGTAGTATCATTCCTGTTCTGTTTGGTAAAAAAATATCCTAGGAATATTGCAGTAGCTTCTTGGTTTCTAGACTTTGGCTGAGTGTGTGAACATATAGATGTCCTACCCATAGCTTTAGCTTTGTCATTGCTTGCTGTTTTAACTGAAGAGTTATCAGAAACTGCTAAGGCTGCTTTTCTATGTTTGGATGGAAATGGTTCACTTAAGCAGATTTTTGCTATGAGGACCAACATAGGTGAGTGGAGAACAATAGGGAGTGGCCACCATATTAGAATTGGTATATTAATCAGCTTAACTATCCTCTTTGCCACAACTGACCTTTTTTTAAAAGGCTGAGCAACATATTAATTTTCCTTCCTAGCATCTGATTACTCACTTTTTCATTCAATGTCCAATGTATATTTGGAAGAGTCAAAGTTTGGCCTGTCACCAGGACTGCTGCTGCTATCATGCATAACACATGCTGCTAGTTCTTTAGCTCTTGTTATCTCTACAGCAGCTCCTCTTGTTCTTTTGATAGTTTGTTCAGTGCAGGAGGGGAGAAGGACAAGCTGCCCTTGGTGTTGTACAAAAGCATTTCTGGCTTCCTTGCGCAGGGTTGCCAAGGCTCAACTTTGTTTCAAATACAGTAGAACCTCGGAGTTATGAACACCAGAGTTACAAACTGAGCAGTAAACCACACACCTCATTTGGAACCAGAAGTCTGCAGTCAAGCAGCAGCAGAGATAAAAAAAGAAAAAGCAAATACAGTACAAAACTGTGTTAAACATAAATTACTAAAAAAAAAAAAAAAAGGGGAAGCAGCATTTTCCTTCTGCATGATAAAGTTTCAAAGCTGTTTTAAGTCAGTGTTCAGTTGTAAACTTTTGAAAGAACAACCACAATGTTTTGTTCATTGTTACAAACATTTCAGAGTTACAAACAACCTCCATTTCTAAGGTGTTCGTAACTCTGAGGTTCTACTGTACTGGGAATAGCCTTGAAAACAGATACTGTGGCTAGTAAAGGTTTTAGAGGTCCCATATAGTACTAAATGCAAATGATCTTTTAGTGAAAAAGGGAAGAACAATGGTCACTTAGTTTTATCACTATAGTTCTTCTTAGTTTTGCAGACCCAAGAGGCATGCATAGTTGGGATAAGTTTTGCATCAGAACTTCTGTGCGCTCATACACAATGAACCTCTGAATCTTGTGAGGCTTATCTATTTATAGACTATATTATTTCCATTCCTACAGTTTAAACTGCCCCCACCTACTTTTGCATCAGACATCATCTGATACCGCCACCTCTTTACTTCCTTATTCTAAAGTATTTTTTCAACACCAATCACTGTAGCATCTAGGCATTCAACAATGGCATCTGTGTTTTAATCTGATTTGAGAGTCTAATCCAAATCCCACTGAAATCAAAGAAAAAATTCTCACTGACTTCAGTCTCTTGTCTGGCTCTCCCGTTCTACTTTATCACTGTCTTAGCTGATTTTTTGGTTAAATCCCCCCTCCACCAAACGACCCTACACACATAAAACATAAAAAGTTACTTGGAACACTATGTCTTCCACTCTTTTAATTATTTTTTTTGAAAATAACAATGAAAATCACATATATTGGTACCAATATTCTGAGGTCCCTCACTATTTTGTGTCTTGAGTGAAATTTGAACCCAAGAGACCCATCAATACAGTACCTCTGCTTCTTGGATGTGTCAGACAAAAAGAAGGAGGCAGAAACCCTTAACTGGTCAACCTATGAATCTCTCTCTGTTCTCTGTCTCTCATCCTGATGGCTTTTTAAAGACTTAGAACTGGGCTTGTGCTTTGATTTCTCTAAATCTTACTTTCTCAGGAGCTTCAAGTTTAATTCCAAATTCACTTTCACAGATGTAAATCAGGAGAAACTTCACTGACGTCATTAAAGCTGCAGCTGTATAAATTCAGTCTGAGTGAGAATAGAATCCTGCACTTTGACATAGCCACAGATTTGGCTTCTGGTTTATTTTACCCTCTTGTAAATCTCCCACACATTCCAAAAATTCAGACATATGATGCAGTGATCTTATCTGTCATTATTTTTTAATCCTTTTCTTTTCTGTTAAAAATATAAGGGAAACCTGGCTCTAATACACTTGCAATTAATATAGATCCATGCAAAAACACCTTTGCAAGAGACGTATTTTCTCTCTATTAGTATGAAATGTTAGGGAGAGAGAAAGGAAGGAAAAAAGAGACAAACTACTCTAGTTATGAATAGCCCCTATAATTATATTAATGAAATGTAAAACATTTTTCAAGTGTGGGGTAAAGGAAATCACAGAGCTTCTTTACATTTAATCATATGCTTCTCTCTTAGGGCCCAATTCTATTTTTATTGAAATCTTTCAATTGATTTAATGGGAGTTGGATTGACTTTTACTTCAATACCAGGCAGATTTTCTTGACTAAGTAATTGAAAATCATTTAAAATGTTATTCCAGTGTAATTTAATACTGGCTTTGACAAACATTTTTAAGATATATGCTAGCTTCTCCATTGATAAAACTGTTCCTTTGAGTAGGGCATTGGATTTTAGTGTCACCAAAAAAATATCTAGCACCAAGAGGTTACTAATGGTATCTTCCATATGGGTGCAGAAGTCATGCACCATGCTACATTCATAACACATGAACTTAATTGTACCTACAATCTTTGGATATGCCTGACATCTACTAGATGAGAAGTGTTATGTACAAGTGAGTCACGATGAAGTCCATGTAGCCAGATACATAATGAAGAATGAAATGTGGACTAAGGAATATGAACTGTGTGGTTCAATTCTGTACATTATACAACTATATTATTTGTCATTGAGTAACTCCCATTTTAAGTTTCTACATCAGTTTCCCACCTCCTGTCAGTGTCATATAATAAGGTACACTTTGGGGGCTTTTTACATATTTCCAGATGCAACATGCTCATTCTTCTTTAGTTCCTAACCAGCAGTAATAGGGTTAACTAACTCATTACCATGCTAAATTGACACTCTTTTAGATATATTTAACATAATTATTAGATGTTTTTTCTTAAGTAAACCCACAGTATATATGAATAACATATAATTGCCTTAAATTAGGAAAACTGAACCATGAAAAAGATGACAAAATATACACCATTCTTTAAGTTTGTATAGCACCCAGAAGACTGTCTGAATGCCTCTATTGGAAACAAACAGCTAATAATAATAACATTCAGTATTGACTATATTATATGTTCTGCCCTTCCTCACACACTACCAGAGAATGACTTAATTCTTTCTTTTCATTAGCCCATTTTCTCCTTTAATAAAGAGTGTAAAGGGAATTAGGAAAGTAAGGTGTATATTTCTTGTGTAGAAGACATTTAATATTACGTCTTATTATGGCATGCAGTTGATAACTACTGTCTGTACTCTATGGAGTAAATTACAGCTGCATCAGATGTAGTGAGATGGGGAAAGCGAGCACCAGAATAGTGCAATGGGAATAATTTTAACCATGGAAGTCATAAAGCAACCAAATGCCTCACGTTTGAATGATATCACCATGCCTCTTGCTACAACTGGTGGAAATCAGTATCCTACTCTCCCGCTGGTGGTCTGATGGTAGATGAGGAGGCAGGACCATGGTCATGCCTAAATTCAGAAATGCACCCTACGTTACTCTTGGTGCTGCAGGCAGAGATAGCAAACATGCACTTGGGATTGTTTAAATGGCTAACTCAGTCAGGACAGTCCATGCATGGGTATGTTGGGGATGGGTGAGTAAACGGCTCCTTGTGTCCTGACCCCCCTAAGGACAACTCTGTAAGCATAAATAGGTCCAATGCATATTTTTGTTTTCCTGAGTCAACCAGTGACTATTGATTCTACCTTAAATTGCCCTCCATTCCAAATCATAGCATTTTATTTTCAAATCTGACCATTTCCATAACTATTCCTTTTGCCCTTTGCATCGAGGCATTTTAAAATTACAATGAGCTCAAAAGAATGTGGAGCTGAGATTCCTGCTGTCTGTCCCTGAGTGCTATGGTAGTTGTGATGCTACTGTAAATAAAGAATAAAAAAAGTTTGGTTCATTCGAGGCACGTCTTTAAAATTACAATGAGCTCAATGAAATGGCTACAAACAGGCTTAAAAGTAAAAGTCTGTGGAGCTGAGATTCCTGTATTTCCTGCTTTTGGCTGTCCTTTCTGAGTGTTCTCTCCAACTCTGCAGGTAATAAACTCTTCCGAACGGAGCACAATTTGCCTCTTGCCTGGGAATTGTTGGGGATGCTACCACATGCCAGCTCTTGCCAAGGCTGTAGGCATCAGCCAAGCACTGACAAATTCATTGCTAGAGACCAGACCAGCTCACTTATATGTTAATATTGTTCAAGATGGGTACTGAACTTGTAAGACTGTGTTTCGTATTTAGACTCTATAAAATGCTTGTAAATTGCTGTATGCATTAATCTTACTCGTAATGTCTGTATCCCATGCTATAAGGTAATATGCAAGTTTTGCTTTATAATTGTAAAAATGCCTGTCCTGAACTTGTGAAAATGGATTCCCTACCCATCCAGAAGAATGATCAAGACTAAACAGGCCATTGTGGAACATCACAACACAAAGGCTGGTTTAATGGCCCTCTGACACCCATGAAGGTGTTGCACACAAGAAAGCACATCCCATCAGCTTGAATTCTGAAAGAGGAAAATATAAATAACTGACATGAAGATTTTTCATGTCTTGGCTGTTTGGACTCTTACAAGGGCTGGAGTTAAGAAACAAAGGCAGAGATCTCCAGGGTCAAAATAATAAAAAAAAAAGATATCAGTGCTGACAGATTGCTACATCTCTGTCACCTTTTGGAACCACAGACTGAACTCATTTATGTGTATATGTTGCCCACTTTAACCTGTAAAGAACCGTCTCATTTCTTCTTAGTTAAAAAATCCTGAATTAGTGTATGATAGGATTGGCTTCCTGCATTGTCTTTGAAGTGAGATCTAAGGCACAAATTGACCTGGGGTGACTGATCTCTTGGGTCTGGAAGCAACCTGAATATTTTGTGATTTTTGGTGGAAGTGACCATTTATCACTATGTCCAACTTGCTTGGGTGGCAAGATACAGTGGAGCGCCCAAGGGACTGTCTGTGACTGCATGGAAAAACTGTTACAGTTTCCCAGGAGTTCACATTTGTCACTGGAATGGTGAAATCTAATTATAAAACATACCACCAGTTTGGGGCATCTGCTCTGCTTTTGACAGTCTGCTCTGAGGTTGGTACTTTCAGTCATGAGCCACTCCAGCCGGCGTGACAGTAGTAGTCCTTGGATTTGCTTTCACGGTGTTCCTATGATAGGCTATATAATAAACCAGCTCAATAAAGAATCACAATGGTGCATCCAAATTTTCACTTTGTAATTTCTAATTGCAGTTCTGAACATTATCAAGAAACATATAATAGTAAAATAAATATTCTATAGGTACATTTTAAAGATGATTTTATATTAATTTTCCAGTCTTGTCATCAACATTCCTATCTCTAGAAGGTGGGATTAGAGACCAGGGCAGTAGAATGCAAAGTAGTAAATTTATAAAGTATGGTAATTGCATATTTTACAGTTGTGATTTGCAGCTGTTCCTGCAAGATCTCTACTTGTATGTATGCTCAATTTACTGTGTTATATGGCTTAATTTTTATTTTAGCTTTTTCTTTCTTTTTCAATTTCATTTGACAGGACACAAAACAACTCTCATAAAATGTTTAGCATTGTTTTCATTACCATAATCAGTTTAAGTGACCATTGGAGAGATCCTGAAATCACCTTATAATGTAAGCAGTTTTACTCTTGTGAGCCATTGCACTGACTTATGGGAGACTACTCACATGAGTAAAGTTACTCACATGCTCAAATGGCTTGCAGAAACAGTTCCCATGTTAGGACAATAATAGCCTATAGTAATGAGCAGTCCTGAATACCTAGGAAACACTGAGGTTAATTATTATTTCCTCTGAAACGGTGTCTTCCAAGGTTATGTTTCTAGTGACTAAGTGTATGCTTTTCATAGACAAGAGAAAGGTTTCCTGTTGTGTTGTCATAATGTTTCAACTGAGTGTTGAGTGGCAACTGTGTAGATTTGATGGATTAAAATGTCATTAACAAAATGGTGAAAGAAAATGGTTTGTTTGTTTGTTTTATTTGTAAAGAACTGTTTATTTACCCCTTGCTTATGAATAAAGATTTAGAATAATTGTAAACACACATGTTGTTTACCTTCAAGCCAGGCGGGATGGCAATGAATATAGAGAGGATGTTAGAGAAATGGTATGTTGCTTAATAATAGCTTTTATAAGGATGGGCAGATGTGATGGACAGATGGGTGGACTAACAGAACTAAGTGCATTATTAGCTGCTCAGACATTTGTTGAATGTCAGCCAAAACTACTGAAACATGGCAATCGAACATTGTAAAACATATCCCACAGGGATAAAACTACTACACGCATAGTATAAAATTGCAGTATTTTATTTTAAAATCCAGAGACAGAAAAATAATTGTACAAATTCGTATCATCCATAGCAGAATGTTGTAAACATCCAGATAGTCTGGTTGCTTTTAGAGTAGCTCGATAAGTTTAAATCTTCAGCAGAGTAGCTACTTAATTAACATAATATTGATATTAAAAAAACATATTGTGATTCTGTCCCCACCCCACCACACACCCTCCGTCTTGAGACAAATCATATTTTGCACTTTAGTGTGCCCCTCATCTGAGTATCTCAGAACCTTTTATAAGCATTTTAATTAAGTCTCACACCACCCTAGAGAGGTAGCAATTTCAGTCTCTACTGAAATGCAACCACCTCTGGAATGGAATGCAACAACTGCCTGAGAGCACACAGTTTAGGACTAGAAATTGTGAAATATTGAAGCAAGCTCAACTTTACTCTTTTTGTTTGTTCTATGATTTCTGTGAACATGGCTGGAGGATGAATTAAATAGGCAACGATACTTGCTGAGGAGTAATAGAAAATATAATTTCTGTATTGAATGATGAAAAAAATAATTTAATACATAGAAACTGCATCTTAGTAATAAGCAGAGGCTAATTGGAAATGACCTTTAGCACCTCAGAAGAAGTCATATTGTGAGTCACAGCATAATAGTGAATAACACTTGGAAAAAAATCTGCTTTCTAACATGACAAGAATGATTTGCAGTTAATAACAGAGGGGGGAAAGGCCAGTCTTTTCAGTTTCCCTTGGCTTCACCTAGGACAAAATAAAAAATCACTTCAGTTGCTGCAAGCTACTTACTTTCTTCCTGGTCATTATTACTGAGCTATATTTTAGTGATAAAATCTGTCATTACTATCTTTATTGACATTAAAGTTGATTTATTTGCATGCTTGGTGAATAAGAACTGCATTATGCTGGCGTTCACATTGCTTGAGTACTTTAGATAGAAAGTGCATCACTGACTTAATTGTTTTTGCTGGTTCACTTGCTCTCTAATCTCAGTTAGAAAATAATATTGGGCCAAATTTATCCCTGGCATAACTCCACTGACTTTAGTGGTGATACACCAGGGATGGATTTTGACCATTACTGTTAAGCAGAGGCAAATGATAATAGAGAGCTGTCTACATGATAAAGTGTTTGTTTGTTTCTGCTATTTCATGTTGTGTAGGTCAGAGAATCCAACAAGGTTGATTTAAAGAGCCAAATTCTGGCCTCCATTATAGGACTGCACACATGTAACTGACAAGAGGGCCAGATTTTGATTCCTCCTTGTCTCATGTTGAGTAGCATCTTAATCCAGGAGTGGTCACAAGATACTATTCTTTATCACTAAAGGGTATCAGAGTATGCCCCTAAATATTTTACCACATACATCAAGGTCAGATTACTCATTAAGGTACTGAACGAGGCCAGCAAAGTGCTCTGAATGGATGCTGAGTGCCTTTCACTCCACGGTCTTCAGTGAGAATTGGAAGAAGCTAAGCACCCCATTGGATGTGCTGTAGTATTTAGGCGCCAATCCTGAAAATGAATGTGTGGGTGTGTACTCTCACGCTCACACAGTGCCCCAGTCACTTCAATGGAGAGGCACAGGATCATAAGGTGCTACCTGAGTGGTTCCACTTGAAGAATCAGGAGCCTACATTGCAAACATTGAAGGAGAATATTTAAATATAAACTGAAACTGTCCAGAATAAAAATATCAAATCATGGAAAATTTTCTATATATCTTGAACTAAACCTTTTTACAAACCTAAATTTTGAGCCTACATTGGCCTACAATATCTCTTTACCTTGTTCACAGTTTGATGGAGACAATTGGCATCCACCTACACATGTCATCCCTCCAGAAAAGTAGTATTGTGTGGTAAAGAAGGGGAAGTACTGATCTGGAAAAGGTTTGGAGTATAGTTAGGTGAAAGCTAATACTGTGATGGGAAGGAGTTGTGACATTGTCAGCCCAGATGCCAGCTCTTGTTCAGGCTGCAGGCATTAGCTAAGAACTGTCAAACTCATAGTTGAAGACCAGTTCACCTATATGTTAGTTTTGCTCAAAATAGATAATTCTTTTAAGAATGAGTTTAGTGTTTAGATTCTATGAAATGCTTGTAAGTTGCTGCATGCATTAATTTCACTTGTAATGTCTGTATTCTATGCTATAAGAAAAAAAATGTAACTTTTGCTTTATAACTTTGAAAATGTTTGCACTGAACTTGTGAACTCAGGCACGGGAATCATTCCTCCTCCCCATCCAGAAGGACTATGAAAATCAAATGGGCCATCAAGGAACATCACAATACAAAGGATTGGTTAATGGCCTTCTTACACCCAGGAAATGCTATATGTAAAGAAGTTTGTCCTTTGGACTTGGAAGCTGAATGAAGGAAATAAAACAAGGCCACAGGAAAACTATCCATCTTTTTGACTATTTGAATTCTGACAGGGCCAAAGACTCTAAATCAAAGCCAGAGATCCCCAGAGGTTATCCTGGGTCCTCCTTGAAAGACACTTTGAATTGACAGATCACTACAACACTGTCACTCTTAGGAGTTAGATGGTAACTTATTTGTGTGTATATGTTTGTTTTAATCTGCAAATAACTCTTTTATTTATCTTTCCTAGTTAAGAAATCTTTAGATAGTTTATTATAGGATTGGCTACAGGCTTTGTCTTTGGTGTACGATTTAGTGTACCAGTTAAGCTCAGTTGATCTCAGTACCAGTTGACTGGTCTCTTGGGACTGGAAGCAACCTGACTGTGATGTGATTCTTGGTGTAAGTGACCAAGTGTCAGTAAAGCCATTTCACCTAGGTGGCAAGATAGCGTGAGGAGCCAAAGGGGACTGTTTGTGACTCCATGGTAAGACCGTTACAGTGATCCAGGAATTCACATTTGTTACTCAGTTGGGGAAATCTCTAATAGAACATACCTCTATTTTGGGTGTCTGCTATGCTTTTGATAGTCTGCCGTGGGGTAGGCACTCTTTGTTGTGAGCCACTCCAGACAGCATGACAGGTCTTACCCTCTGAAAATCAAGCCACTTATTCAAGCGGTTAAGTATAGGTCAAGGTACCTTACTTAGGCATCTGAGATTGAAATGTTTTGGTATATGTCCCTAATTATCCTGTGAAAAATATAAATGCCAACATCTTTTTTAAATCAAGGAATTGGCTGAGGAAGAAATAGTTTTGCAGCAAAAATGATTATTTTTTAACTAAGTGAGATTTTCACAGCAAAAAGTTGCTGTAATAAACTTTATCAGGATGACCCACAGGAAAAAGTTATTTTCCCAAGAGAAGTACTTCAAATTGCTCTTTATTATGATTTAGAGACTTCTTAATCTCAGCATATAATAATCTCATTCATATCCAACTGTTTCAACTATCTAATGCTGCCACATACAATAGTGCTGGCCAGAACAGAAGCCAGGGAGAAATTTCTTTCAAAGTTTGATTAAGTACTTGCCATTGTCTTTCACTTCTAGCCAGCCCTTCTGAGATACCACTATTTACACTACCTACCAGTGACCTTGAGTTGGAATTTTATTTCTAATAGATGTAACATTCCACATCAACAATTCAAATAACTAAACCCCCCCTGAGTAGCTGAAAAACAATCCAAACAAATACAATGAATCAACAATACCCATAAGGCCACAGGGCAAACATGCAAATACAGAGGAAGGCTGATTCACTGCACCTTTTGAAATTTATTTGAAATTCTGGATCAAAAATTATCTAGTACAATATGTCCACTGCTTGAAATGGTAACATTTTGCCCTGAATTAATCTATGACTTTTCCTGAGTGCTTGAAAGAGAAAATATGAATTTTCACATGGAAATTTATTTCCAACAGAGTTGCGATGACTACGGCTGGTGGAATTTTCAGTTTCAGTAGCACAGGGGAATGTTGGCATTTAAAAAAAAACAACCCTTTCAGCATAAGTATAGAATAAAAATATTTTACTACTGCATTGCAGGGGCTGATCCTGCAGTCTCTATGCAGACAGAATTCTTATTGAGTTTCACAGGAGTGTGCCTGCATGAAAACAGCATTAGGCTTTTAGTGGACACAATAATAAGAAGCAGGCAGACATGCTTAAAAAATTCTCATTACATTTTTATATAATAATTCATGAATAAACATTAAATTACTCTGTTCTAGTGCATCTTATAATATTATTTATCTGCTAGTTATTTTAAAGGAACATTTTAATTCTATTCCCTAACTCCTAATAAAACAGGTTCTATTATTGGTTACTGAGTGTTGTCTTGCTCAGCACTCTGCTATACAAAGGAAGCTATTGTCTCTGCTCTCAAGAACTTTAAAGGCTTTATTTGGGTCTTTCTTTAGGGATACAAGTGTATCAAAATTTCTGGATCCTACTTGAGAAAAATTCCCACTGAGTCAATTGCAGCCTTGCTTGAGTAAAGACTGCAGAATCTGGGAATTGCCATATCAGATCAGACCAATGGTCCATTTAGTCCAGTATCTCACCTCTGACAATAGCTAATCAGATGCTTCTGAGAACATGAATAGAGAACCTTTATAATGAACAGTTATATGCTAATGTATGTGCCCATTGAAGAAGTATCATTCTGAGCCAAGCAGTATGTGGTTGGCTAATGTCCTGAAACCTGAGAGTTTATATTCCTTATACATTTGTATCTTACCTAATGTTAATGCACGTATGTTCTTACCATGAATATAATATATGTCTAAGCTCTATATTGTGGCAATGAGTTCAATGGGTTAAGTAGATGTTGCTTAAAAAAGTATTTCCTTTGTTTGTTTGCCAGCATTGTTGCCTTTAATTTCATTGGGTGACTTCTTGTTCTAAAATGATTAGAAAAGGTAAATGGCAACACTGATTGACCTCCGCTTCCTCATTCATTATTTTATATATTTTAACGTTACCACTTATACACATACTCCCTAAACTAAATAGCACTATTCTTCTAAATGTCTCATGAGTTTCCATGATTCTAATCCTCTTTTGCCCTCTTTGAGGGGCTACTAACACTTTACATAATGGCATATTTTCAATATTTTTCTCTTTAATACAATTTAATATTGTGTTTACTTTCTTTGACCAGCCATGTGCACTGAGGAGATACTTTAATTGAGCTGTCCACAGTGATGCCTATTTTTTTTCCTGAGTAGTTACAGTTAATTTAGAATCCATCAATGTGTCTGAGTTAGTACATATTGCTCCTTCCAATATTCATAACCTTGCTTTTGTCTATATTAAATTTAATTTGCCATTATACTGTCCAGTAGCCAGCTTTTTTAGGTCCCTCTGGCGTTCTTTACTCTCTTTTCTACTCTTGACTTAAGTAAACAATTTTCTCTCTCTCTGTTCACCCTCTTTTTCAGATATTAATAAATATGTCAAACACCACCAGTGTTAACAGAGAGATGTAGGGCATCCCATTATTAACTTCTTTCCATGTTGAAACTGAACATTCATTTCTACCCTTTGTTTCCTATCTCACAGCCAGTTTCTAAGCCATGACAGAACTTTATCTCTCACTCTGTGATCACTTAGTTTCCTTAAAAGCCTCCTGAAAAGGATTTAGAGGACTTTTGAAAGTCTGAATAAGTTAAATCTATGTAATGGCTGCATTTTTTCCTGTACCACTTCTTACTACCAGTTCTTGCACATTAATGTAAAGCAATTTTGGATTGAGCGTAGAGGTGATAAAACAGGAATCTATGCTCAGTTGCTTCTATGCTTCTTTTTCTATCATGGCACATAAAGACTTGAAGATCTTTTTAAAAATAAACATCTTTAGGTTTAAATAGTGACACTTTAATCAAATGAAACATTCAGTTCAATTACTGATACATTACTTCACCATTTTGAGAAGGATGGGTTTTGGAACCATTGTTATTTTTGTATACTATGAAGACAGCTAGACCCTTCACCACTGGATGTGTTCTCCAAATTGGCAGATCAGTGATATTGGTTAGTTCATTTCCTTAATAGATGTGAAATGGAGCGGAAGGCATATTGTACAATTCCATATCAGTTTGAGGACATAACTGAAGGCACGGAGGCCAGCTGATGGAGTATTGATGCACAGGAAGCATTCATTATTCCTAGGTAACTTTGCTCATGTCACTGTTTCCTTTACACTTGGATTTAGTGTCTGAAAAGTAACATGGGCAACAGCAGTGCATGTTTAGTTAAAAGAATTGTTATTGCATTATTATCACCACTTCTGCTTCTGCAAATTCAAAATTATTGTCTGATTTGTCTGTAAAGAATAATAGATTGAAACTGCGGTGAGCAATACTCATGCTTGCAGGAACATTATAGTAGTGTTTAAAATCAAACTGACTAGTTAAACCTGTGTGCATACCTGCATCAAAGTTAAACTTGGAAAAGACTCTTAAAAGAAACATTAAAGAGGGTTTACAAATATCAGAAAAATGAATCAATTCAATATATTGTTTGCTATGTCTCATATGCAGTGCATTTGCCTGATTTTAAATCAGAATGGTTGTGTATTGAATTACCTGGCACCCCTTGGAGTTCCTTAAGTGAATACTTGAGGATCTGATTTTTCAGAGGTGCTGAGCACTAGCAGCTCTAACTGACTTCAGCTGGAGTTGGGGGTTCTCAGTTGTTCTGAAATTCATGTCCTTAACCTTTATTAAACACAGAATAAGATTTCTAAAACAGCAGTCTATACAGCTGCCAGAGAGCTCCCTTTAGCTGATCTCATCTCAACATACAAAGCAGTTATCCACAAAGCACTATCTCCAAATTCATTCATGCTGTTGCAGGATTCTTGTTGCAATAATACATCACCTTTTACTGTTTTCCAAACAGTAATATCCAACAGGAAACAGCAATATATATGGACTTTGAGGTAAACTGATACACTTAGATAATGAGCACATTAGTCATTGGACTGGTATATAACTGGACAAAGCACATACAGTATCTAATAAAAGCCATTAAAATGTTGCCAGGCTCAGTGCTTATTTTTAGGGCATGAAACATGCAATATCATTTAAATCTAATGTAACAAGATTAGGACACATTTTTGGGGAAATCTCTGTTTATATGTCAGTAAAAGCATTTATAACATATTTACACAAAGTATCTTGTGTCTGCAGTGATTCGTATTGTTCCCCATTTGCTGTACAGTAGCATATGCATAAATTTGCAGAACACTTTGGGGTTTTTTATATAGTGTGCTCGCCAATAATAATACTTAGCTTCTCTATTGTGCTCTTCATCCACACATCACAAAGCACTTTCCAAATACACCTATTACACACCAAATAATCATGGGCTGGACCAACACATTTCCATAGTACAACCTTTGGGAGTAAGTCAAGGAGAAGAAAACAAAGCAAGGATCACCATGTGAAGTTCCCCTCAAAATGTCCTATTATGGGAGCTGGTGAATCCTTGCAGAACAAGCCATGGTTTCAGCCCCAAACAAACAAACAAACAATCACATTTCAAGGCAAGGTGGGAGGCCAGGGTCTCTTCAGAAACTAAACATCAGTTCCAAGTAGTGTGGCTCCACTGGAGCTAAACTACCAGTGAGAGGTAGGTCACAGTTGCCCCGGGGATAGTCCCTTCATGGAAAGGATCAACCAAAAAGAGACAATACTAAGAAGAAAAAACACAGCCTTGAACTTACTACAAAGCTGCAAGGGAGATGATGTGCTTTCCCTCATGACCTGGACTCTCCCTCTGCTCATTGTAGATCCCTGGACCTGCAAAGGACCTGTGTCTTGAGGAATACGAGCAATGGTGCTGCAAGGGAAGCAGCCTCTCCTTCCATACTGGGGAGTTCCAAACATAGAACTGAGGTAAATGTACACCGGTAAATATGCCAAAACGTGTAGTGATTTCGCCCGCAAGCTTTAGATGAATCCTTCCCAGTTGTGGTCAATAAAAATCATATGGCTCTTTCTGTAAGAATAAGACTGCTAACGCACGTTAATTTGCCAGATCCAAATTTGGAGAGCTAGGTTCTACCCACCTAAATTCTTCCTCTGGTTCCAATTGTATCTGATAGTGTTCCTTATCTAAGGTGGACTGCTCCTCAATAAAACCTTTTTGTTTGCCAGTTTCCATGGTCATTCCACAAAACATTGCACCTCAGTAATGGGAGCTGAATGGAAGTCTTGAATATATCTGATACAATTGGTAGGTTTTGAAAATAAATATTCAACACAGCCCCAACTAACAGTGCGGTGAGAGGAGTGTGCAACATGGAAAGTTGAAGAGTAGTTTGGTGTGTCTGGAGTGAATAGTTTGCTAAAGGAAGCAGTGTTAAAACTAGTAATCAAGTCACCTCTTAACCTTCTGTTTCCTAAACTAAATAGATTGATCTCCTTGAGTCTATCACTATAAGGCAGGTTTTCTAATCCTTAATCATTCTCATGGTTCCTCTCTGAACCCTTTCCAATTTTTCAACATTTTTCATGAATTGTGGGCATCAGAACTGGATACAATGTTCCAGCAGCAGTTGCACCAGTGCCAAAGACAGAGGTAAAATAATCTCTTTACTCCTACTTCAGATTCCCCTGTTTATGCATCTAAGGATTATGTTAGCTCATTTGGTCAAAGTTTCATTCCCAGGATTCCCCATCTTGTAAGTAATGCCAATATTCTTTGTTCCTAGATATATACATTTACATTTAGCCATAATAAAATGCATATTGTTTTGCTTGCACCCAGTTTACCAAACAATCCAGATGGCTCTGTATAAGTGTTAGTGTTGAACTGATGCACTTGAAGTACTTGGGATCAGTTCAACAAACCAAAATGAAATATTTCATATTGGAAATAAAATATTTCTTTTTGTTAAGTGCCACAATTAAATGTTTTGTCCTTTCCCAAATGATGTTTTGGGAATGTTTTATTCCATGAAAAATTTTGATATTTCAAATTTTCATCCCAATTTGAGAAGGAAAGCAAGTTGAAATATCAGAACTTCCCATGGGATGGAAATACCAATTTTCTCTCAGATCTAGAGTTAAAATTGGGGTGTGTTGTGTGTGCTGTACAGAAATTTTGTGAATGGTAAGGTGTGTGCCTGTGAGCAGAGGAGTAGAAAGGATGTACTGTTAGGTGCCATAACTTCTCATTTCCTTCTGTGGGCATGTGAGAGGCATGTTGCATATGTTGCAAACCTAACTGTTTCACAATTAAGCATTTTGTGTTTTAATGTACAGTAGTGAGAATGTTAGTATTATCAGTTCCACAACTGTGATTAAATGGATAGATTCACAGTATTTAAAAGAATCTACACTCTTATTTTTGGAGTTAGACAGTAATGATTCCTAGGAATGAGAGAGAATGGCTTAACTCAAAAGGCTGCATTAGAAGTCCAGCAGGGAACATCTCTGCATCTCAGCCTAGAAATAGCCAAAAACTCCTGGTAGAATATTTTACTGAGAGACTAGCTGGTAGCGCACAACTGTCTAAGTCTTCAGGCTTTTGTGGAATTTCTCCTACACAAAGCACAAGCATTTGCTTTAAGTCAGAATTATGAGAATGATAAATCAAAAATAAACACTCCATGAGGGAGCACAGTATATGTGTGTCTTCCATGACAGTTTGCACTGAGCTTTCTGCACCAGATCTTGGGAGACAAAATGGCTGCTGAACTCTGCCCACAGGGTGACTGCTTAGAAATGAAAAGGTGCAGAGTGAAGATAACAAAAAGGCATCATATAGTCATATCTATAATACATACACTTTTGTTAGGCATGCAAGTATGAATTCAAAATCTCAAGTCATCAACATCACTGTAGCTGTCAGCACTCAGCTGTATGCACTCCAACTGTACAAGCGATGCTGAATATTACAGGATAATTGAGCTCAGCCCTAGGTAGGCAAACTGCAGCGAAGACAGCTTTTGAACCGCAGTGTTGTTCTGATTTACTCAAAGTGAAGGATATAGTTCTCTGATTCATCAAACTAAATTCATTTGGTGTCAGTTTTGTGTCCAAATAGCAGAAAGAACTCTGGGGAAAGGCGCATCAACAGAGAAGAATGTCTCCAGTTTTTCAGTTATCTCCTGCAGGGAACTGTGTCTTACAATGAGACAGGAAGTGACTTCTCTTCCTCTTTCGAAACTGTAACACAGACTTTTTAGATTGTATGCTCCTTAGGAGATGGGACTGTGTTTATTTATCTCTAGTACAGCATTCAGCACATCACTGGACATATTGGTATCTAAACATATTTTTTTTAATTATTATTTTTTCACTGTTATGCATACAAAGGCTTCAGTCAGTATCAGGGCCCCATTGTGCTAAGTGATGTAGAAACAAAGACAGAAATATTCCCTACCCTGAATAGCTTAAATTAATAATAGCTCACAGTTTGACTGTTAACTGAATGTGGTGTTACAAACTGAATGTGGTGTTATGTTAATAATAATGATTTCAACTATTCAAACTAAAATATTTCTGAAAATCCAATTTCCTTGTCATTGTTTATGCTGTTTATCTACTCTGGTCTTTCTCTCATTGTGAGCAATGAAAGTAAAAAGTCAGTTTCATTTCAGTTTAGAGTCAGTTTCACTTTCAAGTTCTCAAGACTGCAATGTTTGGATTACAAATACTGCAGGAGAATTAAAAAAGAACCACAACTTTCCTTTCAAATAATAAACTAAAAATATTAGATCTATTTCACTGGTTTTAATCATCAAAAAAACAATTTTGCCAAAATCTAAATTTAGTCCAAATTTGAGTTAACTGTGTCTATTTAACTGAACAATTACTGCGCATCACAGTAAGAAAAATAGACCTCTTGATATATAGGATAATGACAGTAGAAAAATGTAATGGAGGAAAGAGGTAATTTTTTAGTATTTGGAGAAGTATACTACAGAAAAGTATCAACTGAAATATAATCTTTTATTTATATAGTCATTTCAGGTAAGAATATTTTTATTAAACAAACAAAACAAATTTCAGGGTTTATATTTGAATGTGCTCATATTTTGAATTTACACCATTCAGAATCTGTCCCATTCTCTGTATTTATGTATCTATGACTTCCCTGTTAATTTAATAGTGCAATATTGCTTTTATTGAACTTGTTGGGAGGAAGAAAAACATTTAGCTCTTAAACTTCATGCCAAGTCATATAACTACATTACACAGAACAGAAAAACCCAGTAACCAGATTAGTTGTCGTTTGATTTCATTAACAAACTACAGATGAGCTGCTTAGACACTTTTTCTATGACTAAATTAATCAGCATCTATAGGCAAACTTGCATAATAGAAATGTAGCTGCCTCTCAATGAAAATGTCAGCCAGTATTGTTACAAGACTGATCAAGTGACTGTGTCTTTGTTTTCATAAATCCCATCAAAGCCAAGGTTCCAAAGTGGTGTGACATTACAATTTAAGAAATTCCCTTGTGTATTTTTGTTTGTTTTTAAAAGGTAATTCATGCATTAATTTGTAGCTCTGAAGAAACAGATTGCCAGGCTCTGATCTGATTCATCCACCAGGGGTTGCAATACTGCTATTCTGGATAATAGGTGTTGTGTAAATGTTAAGTTATTTATATGGATATAGCTGATTTAAGATATATCGATTTCCATCTGACATATGCGCATGGCAAAAACTAATAGATATAAAGAGAGAGTAAAAGTGAAAGGTACTTCAGACTGATCAGGCCTAATCTAAAATTCTGTAGGGAAGACACCTGGCAAATTTAATCAAATTATTTTTCTCTTCCTTCCTTTTCTTGAAGACATCATCCTGCAGTCAAGCAGGATTACATATAATTCCTTTTGGATCCCATTAACACAGCTTTTTATTTGGCCAGCATGGTTGCTGTTAAACATGAACTACAAAGGTTTTGTTAAAAAACACACTGGTAAGAGTCCAACAGATGAAGAAAATACATAGCAGCTGTTAAAAATAATAAGAAAAATATTGCTGTATTTTATGACACATGAGATAATCACCACCTTGACATTTGAATAGCATGAGCTTCATATTTCTTAATTTCTTTGCCAGAATGGTTGACATCACGAGTGCCCTAAACTAAGGGAGTTAAAATAGATGTTTGGAATGGGAGAGTTCTTTCAAGGCTTTGCATGTGGTTGCTTTGATGTCCAAAGATCTAGTGGAAAAAATGGGATTTCTGAGGATTCATTTAAGAATTGTCTCAAGTTATGCTGAAATTTGCAGACAAAACGTTTTTGAGCAGGAGTTTAGACTGTAATTACATGCCAAGAACTTAAGGGAAATAATTCACTAAAAGAACCTTTTAAAATGTCAGTAAAGCAGGAAATTCATAGTTAAAAGTTACATTTAACTTCTCTTCCCCCAAATATTTGAAAATATAGGAATGAAGTGTTAGGATAGCCCAGCTAACCTTAATTCTGCCTGTAGAAAGGCACAGTGGCCTTCCTCGGAGCCTGGGCCCAAGGAAAGGTCCTGATGCCTCTGCTGGGCAGAACCGGGCCCCACAGGCCAAACTGCCCGGCAATTGGGGGCGGTGCCTTCACAGGTAGAAGAAGTACAAAAGGCCGGCATAGCAGCTCAGTAAGGGGGAAGCTGCTGCCGGAGGCAGATGTGCCCTCCCGCAGGCTGCGGCCTAGGCCTGACCCTGACCGAGCAGCCAATCGGAACAACTGCCCCATGGAGCGGAACCTCCAAAACCTGCCAGGCTTGCCAGGCCCAGGTGACTGGATAGGGCCACCAGGCCCCAGTGACTGGACTGGGCCACCAACCCTAGCAACTGGACCGAGCCCCCTGAGGCTCCTGGGAGGGAACTACCCCCCGAGGCTGGTGCTGACCTGGAGGAGCTGCCTGACACTGGGGAACCCCGGGAGCTGAATGAGCCCAACAGACCGAGGAAACCACGGGAACCCTGTGACCTAGAGGAGATGTCCTCCGCGGAGGAATTCCCAGACCTGCCGCTGATCAACGAGGAGGGACCGGTGGGCTGGCCGCTTGCTGAGGATACCTGCAGCCCAGAGGAAATGGGGAGCACTCAGGTACCTGGAGACCAGGGGGAGGAAGTGGACCAGGGACAGCCAGCTAGACAGCGGCTGAGCCAGGGGCTAACCCTGATCAGCATGTTGTGGCTGGAGCCCCACTGATTTAGTGGCAGGCCTGGGCTGGGATGCAGTGGAGATGGGTGGGCGTATGTCTCCCTCCCCCCCTTCCGTACTCACCCTGGGAAGAAGTGCTCTCCTCTGCAGCTATAGACTGCTTCCCTGCCTCGCCCGGCCTGAGGGCCGGAGGCAATAGACTGCTTACCTGCCTCGCCTTGCCTGAGGGCCGGAGGCCATAGACAGCTTGCCAGCCCGCCCAGCTGGGGACCAGGGCTAAAGAGCCTGGTCCCGAGGAAGGGTTGCGATGCCCTGGCCGGACAGTGCCACTGGCCTACACTGCCCTTGTGTTCCTAACCACCATTTAGTGTCATGAGATATTTTTAATGGCAAAGTAACATGCAGTTGATCACTGATTATAAACTAGCTTCAAGTTCCATACACATACACACAGATACAAATGTACTAATTTACTAATTTACTAACAGTTATGCCACCTATATGAAGTGGAAGCTGTACCACTGGGATTACCTGTGGCTCTGCATCACTCTCAAAATCAGGGAAAATATAATCAGTGTAAAACAAATTTATTTTAATCTCAATCTCAACAGCCATTCACAGCTGTTGATTTAATAGAATAGGTCTTCAGGTGAAGAATATCCCATCTTGAGTATATTGACAGCCACAGTAGACCAATGAGGGGGACTTTAAAAAATGATCTTAAATAAAGGGTATTTGCAAAATTAAGCCTGTTATGATAGCCTACCTAAAATTTGGCCTTAGAGTCACTGCTTTTACCCAGACCAGGCTTTTCTCCTATTCACACTCCCATGCCAAAAAAGCAATAACAGCATCTCACTTGTACACAAACTAAAAACAAGTCTAACATCCACTCTAGCTTTTCAGTTCAGGGGATCCAGATGTAGGATATATCAAAACTTTTGGAATTCCTTATTATTGGTAGAAAGATGTCTTCTTGCATAAAGTGGAAATTCATTATTAAATGATGCTTCTTGATAGCTGCTACTTAAACCATTATAGCCTTAATTTAAAAAGATGTCAACAGCCACAAACTGTGATTTTCTCAAAGTATGTGGCTAAATAGTGAAGTCCTTAACCTTAGCCTTGAAATTATGTAAGGCTAAGGGACTTAGCTAGATGTGATATGTGTAGATTAGCATTGACATTACATGGAACGTGCAAAGAATGGTGAGGGAAGAGTTAAGGGACAGCATTGCTATTAATTTAGGAAAGGGTTCTTGAATTTAGCAGACAAAGGCCTAACAATATCCAATGGCTGGAAGGTGAAGTTAGATAAAGTCAGCTTAGAAATAAAGTGCAAATTTTTAGTGTAATTAACACTGGAAACACGTAAGGGTCTGGCGATTTCTCCATTACTTGAAGTCTTTAATCAAGACTGAATATATTTCTAAAAAATATGATCTAGCTCAACCACAAATTATGGGCTTGATGCAGGAGTTAATGGGTGAAATTCCATGGCCTGAGCTATGCCAGATGTCAGACTAAATAATCATAATGGTTCCTCCAGGCCTTCAAATCTATGAATATATGATTTCTGTTCTTTCAGATGTCTATATTTTGAAGTATAACCTTAACTCAGATTTTCTAGACTCTGTCTTTCTTTATTTAACAAATATTTTTAAAAACCAATCTTTTGGCTGGGATTTTCAGAGGGGCCAAAGGGAGTTAGGATACCAACTCCCATTGAATTTCAGAGGGATATGGTTCCTAAAGCACTTAGTCTCCATCTACTCATAAGGCTTTTGTTCCTTAAATTAACTGAACAGTATTTAAAGTCTTAACTCCAGTTTCACATCTTATTTTTTCCTGAGACATGTATTTTTATTCTGTTAAAAATATGAATTGTTCTATAACACTTTAATGCATGTTATTGGTTTTGAAAGATGGAATGTGTTTATCTCCACATATGTGAAGCATTAATGTAGTGTAAACCCCTGTAGGAGTCCCTGAGTAGTGTGATGACCCCCCTCCCCCCAGTCCTTTCAGTTCTCAGTTTGCTGACAGAAGCAGAAGTCCAGAGTCCAGCAGCTGGCAATACAACAGGTTTATTGGGATCTTTTCAAGCAAGCATCCATTAGGACCCCCCCAGTCCTTTACACCAATACATCTTCCCCCTACTTCCTGTTTTACCTCAGTTTTTATAATGTTTCTTAACCAATCATTTCTTTAACAATATTACAAGATGATTCTGTAACCAATCCTAACATATGTAACATAATTCTTTAACCAATAATATCCCACCACCTTAACTAATTACATTTAGTTATGCAACAGACAGAAACAATCAAAGAACCAGACAGAAATCATTCAAATAGATAATAGAGAATTGGGTACCATAAAGACAAAACAATAAGGAGTGTAGATTTTACAACCACAACTGTTGATAAGTAATTCTTTTACCAGACAGAATTCTATCAAGCCAAGTTTCCTTTAAACATTCTAGGATCTTTTCTTTATCTGCAGGTGTTAGACTGGATCAACTTCTTAACAGTCTGGTATTAGATATTTGTTGGAATGTGTGTATGTGACTACACGCTTTCCAGCTTATGGCCACCATTCCTACACCTGAGCCAAAGTACAAGGCCTCAGACTGTCACAGTGAGAGAAGGCCGGTGGTTCTGATTATTTCTTTTATACCCCTATAACCAGCTAAATGATAAGGATATACTTACAAAACACGGGCCTTTACAGGCAGACCTGAATATCTATATTCTATATACTAACAAGTAGTTATGGTCCAAATCAAATGAGGCCATGGAATGGTAATTGTTGAAGTTTCTTGGAACCAGCTATTGACATTTTTAACCCTTCTGGTTCAGCTGGCACGGTCTAGTTAAGTGTGTAGTCTTTACAAACTTTGAAGACTAATGACAGGCACAAATCAAACAAATAACTCCACAATTTACCGAAACTAGGAAAAAGAGTTAAAAGCATAACTTGTGTGGAATACAAAACATTGACTCTCAAAATTTCTAGGCTAAGCTGTTTTCAAATTATGAGGGAGCAAAAAAGTTAGGACATTTTTCCAAAGAAAAAATCTGATTCTTTTCAAACTGTCTGACTGTATTTTATTAATCCCTTTTCCAGTTACTCCAACACATTTAAAATCTCCTCTGTCTCTGGCTTTGGATCCCACATTTGAAAATTCAGGAATATTAGTTCAGTTTTGGTAAGATTAGAGTATGTATATGGGGGTCATATTAAGACTTATAATGGAAAGCTAGTTACAACCTTAGGGTCCATTACAGTGTCTGTTGAACTCAATAGAAAGACTTCCACTGACTGCTGTGGGCATTGGCCACCAAGAGAAAGGCTAACATAACTCCATAATTACTTAAAAGCGTTGGGTGAGGGAAATAATGATCTGCTACAATTTTTTTATTTCATTTTTCACCAAGCATTCAGAAATGATGCTATAGCTAGCATGACTATTCTACATAGGTTCTTGTAAATCCTCATCACTGTAGTATCTGAGCATCTTCTAATAGTACATTAAGTGACGTGACTACTGTTTGTCACATGTGGTTTATTTCCTCTGTCATCCTTTCCTGGGGTGGTGTTGAGAGGTGGAATTGTGTATGCAATGTGTAGTGTTTTTATAGGCTTGTTTTTTTTTAAGAATAAATGTGTACATGTTGCTCTTTGTTTATTAGAGAAGGCAAGATCATAGAATGAGCCTTGCACTTGAAGTAGAAATGACAACATGAATTATTGTAAGACTGTTCAACTGTTTGGGACCCGCTTTGGTACTCAGAAATCTCTGTCTCCTGCACAGATGAGCTTTTTATCCTATGATTGAAAGTTCAGTTGTGCCAGAGGAGGAGAGTTTTCATCTATGGTCCTCATTCTAGAGCTTTAGGTGATATTTTACATCTTCAGACCACTGAAGGCCTTGAACATAACAGAACAGAGTGGAGAGCAGAGAACACGTCTGATGTGCTTGCAGAAGTCGATAATGCTGAGGAGACATCCAGACACATTCTGAATTTGTTTACTAAGGGCTGATAGCTTCTTGCCCAGGTATATTTCATTGCTATTGCCCAGACAGGGTGTGGGATGGAGTTTACTTGCTAAACAAAAAAATGGTAAAAAGCATTAGTTGTGGATGTTGCTATATGGGACCTTAGTGTTGAAGATGAATCCAAGACCATTCTTAAACTATAGAGAGAATTGACCAATTGTGGGTGTGTACCATCAACTACAAGAGAATGCACTATGACTGCAAACTCCTCACAGTGTTTTCATTTACCCACCAGCATCGCCTCTGTCTTCCTTGGGTTCAACTTCAGTCATGAGCTCGTCTCATTCAAACACTGGACCATCATCATGGTAGTAATATGGTCATATGTGGCAAAAGATAAGTAGCACTGTGTCATCTGTATGTTGCTGGTGTTTGAATCATGTCATCTTACCAACTCACCTAGTGGCTCCATGTAGATGATGGATTGGACTGGCGAGAGAATGGATTCTTGTGCAATTCCACAAGTGAGGGATTTAGTGGAGGAGGTATAGTTTCCCCTCTCTGCTCTTTGACTGAATCTCTACAGGAATTAATTAAATTATTTTAGCACATTCCCCTGGATCTCTGTTACCTGTTGAAGGTGGAACAGAAGAATGCTATAGTTGACCCTGTTGAATGCTGACGAGGGGTTCTAGAGGATGAAAATTGATACTTTTCTTCCATTGATAGCAGGACATCCTCTGTCAGTAATACTAAAGCTGTTTTCACGTTATGTTGTAGCTTGTGCCAGGTTTAGGATATTGATTTCAGTTAGATGAACTTGTAGTTGGCCTTTGGTTACTTTCTCTGTGAGCTTGCTTAAGAAAGTGTGATACCTATGGTAGCTGGGTAGATCTGATATATCCAGAATGTGTTTCTTCAGGACTTCATCTGTACTCTTCCCCAATCTAAGCCCTGTTTTGAAATAACTACAATGCCGTGAAACCTGTGCTAATGGTTACCTGATAACCATAGTCACCTGTTTTAAGAACCTATAATAATCCAGCCCCAATCTGTTCTTCCAGTGTTGTTTGGTCACATGATACAACCAGTTAAAAAATAGAATGGCAGTCTGTTTGGTAGCTGTTACCTGTGCATTTTTTTTCTTTCCAAACCTGAAAAAGATTATTGGGAATTAAGAGAAATATCTTTGCAGTTTACTTTAAGGAATCCAAGAGGCAGTCTTTTCCTTCAAGAATAGTGTATTGCGTCAACAGAACTCCTGCCAGTTTGGGGCAGCAAATCACAGATCTCTTGCAATGTAATATCTTTAGGCCACCTGACTGGCTCCATAATTTACTCTCTTGTTTTAAGGATGTTTCAACAAAAGCATTTGCCTCTGTGTATACAGAGGTTGGCTCTTTTTCTCCTCCAGTACATAAATACACTTGGTCAATTTGTTGTTGCTATTTGTACATTATCTAACAAATTGCTATAAATACATCTCACAGCCCATTTCATTTTCTCTGTCTTTCCTTTTTAAGTAAGGGACCTCCTATCCATGGTGTCTCTATTCAGCACAACTGAATGGTATGCAATGAGATGAAAATGTAAACTAGTAAATGCTACGGTAATGAGAAACAGCACAGACTGATCAATACCATAATGGGTAAAGGAGTGATGAAACAGTGAGCCATACGTTTTTATCGGTACAGCACAGAGTAGATAGATGACTCCCACTGCTGCATTTCTTACTATTTCTAAAAAGTTCCCAAGATTGAGGTGGCACAGGTCCGATCTCTTGGGCCTCCTTAAAGAAACCACAACTGTTCAGTAGCAGTATAACAGATGTTCCAAAGAATCATTAGCAATCTAAATGTTTGTGTGAGCAGATGTACCACTTCTACTACAGAAAAATTTGGGGGAGACGGAGGTTTGAAGAAAATCAATAATGAGAAGATCTGTATAAAAATTAATCATCTAATTATATTTAAAAGGGGGATTAATATTCTTTGCTTGTGGCTGATCTATAAGATAGTCAGACAACTGATAAGAGCTGAAATTAGAGTAATATTGCACCATTGACTTGGCACATATCACTGGATCAATGAGAAGCAAAATAGTAGCCAGTATAAAAGAGAAGCCAATGCCAAAAAATTGCAGTCCTGCTGTTTTCAGTGCGTATGATCTGGAGGAGCCATTAAGAAAAAGAATGAGTAAAGTGTATAGAGGGGCCTAAAAGACTGAAAAAATGTTGTTACCCATCAGGTAATATATTTAGTGTGTGGCAAAACCACTTGAATTTGTGCCCTTTGCAAACATTACAGGCATCACCAGGCTTCTGGGAATAGTGCATTCCAGGAAGTAGGGAGTTCTTCCAGGCATGAGGTCATAGTCAGCCTCTACCCAGGCATATAAATATAGTTGTTGCTGGCAGAGAGTATTTTGATTCAGGGCAGTCTCAGGAAGGGGCCAAGAGTAAATTCATGCATATGTGAGAGTGAAACAATTACAATTTTCTCTGTCCCAAGGGCTCAAACACATGCTATATGTAGACCTGCTTTTCCGCCCTCCCCACTGGCTTTGATGGTAGAGAGTTATGTCTAGTACTAGAATAATGTTAATTCCTTAAAAATTTCTTATTTAAAAATGAGCAGGAGATTATTGGAAATAGATACAATGGATGGGAAGATAAATTCTGTGATACTAATGTAATTTTTTATTTTGACTTTACATATATTTTTGCAAATTTTAGGGGGCAGTGTACACTGGGTGTAGAGATAGTAAGTGATAGAGAATTAAATGGCAGAGTGCAATTGGCTGAACTCTTCCATTCCTTTCCAGAATTCCCAAATGTTATTTGCTGGTTTTTTTAAAGTTCTAGAATTTTTGTACAGAAAGTGTAATTACTTCAGTGTTGTTAGCAGGATGCTATTAAAACCCTTTCAACCATAACCCTTCTTTAATGTTTTTGGGAACTTTTTTATTTTTGATGAATTTCCCTGTTTTTGAATGAGTACTAACAATTTAAATTGTGTTGAGGCATAATTATGCTTGGGAGGACAGTCAAGTTATGGTGAAATTATTAGGCCCACTAAAATGGGGGCTTCTTTATTGTAGACTAAAGTTCATAGAAGGGGTGAGATGGTGGTTGTGAATTATAGATGAGTGGGGGATGAGATGGTGAAAAGTGAATACAGGCTTTTATCTATGAAAATATTTAATGGGTTTTATATCTAGAAATTTGTAAGAGCTTTGAGCTTGTGCAGACAAATGACTCTGCCTCTATCTGTATCCTTCCCCTCTTCCATATTGCTCTGGAACTTTGTATCAACACCACCATTGCCAGTCATTTGCACCTCATTCCTATCCACATTCGCTGCACTTGAAATCCATGTCCTCCCATTTGTACTCATCTCTAGATGTAGTGCACTATAAAGCCTAGACCCTCAGCTGTGGGTGAGGAGTGCATAGCATGAGAGAGGGGTGCAAAGGTGCCCTTGTACCTCCCCCAGTCCTGATCACACTAGGTGTCAGTCTACGCTACACTGATAGCAAATACAATTTCTGGGGATCAGAGTGTGGCATTTAGATGTCCTGGCCATGCCCCCTTTCCTCCATCCGTTTGCCTGATACTGGCAATAAACAACAGAGGGGTGACAGAATCACCATGCCAGCTCTACACCACAAGAATATCCAGCCTGAGATGATCCTTCCTTGGCAGAATACTCTGGCTTTAGGGCCATACTCTGGCAGAAGTGTGTTTTACAGCAGCCACACTGCATTGGAGGAACTGGTCAAAAATCTATATGTAGTTACACAGGCCGTGTATGAACATTAAAACAATAGCCTTTTGCTTTAATCAATATTGGTCTATTTTCTGCATAGGAAATTTTATGTAGATATAGGCTGAAGCTTTGTTTCCCACAGCCCGTATTATTTGTCATTTAGACAAAGAAGATGGAATTTTCACAAATGTTTGTTCAGAGCTGGTCATTGTATTTATTCTGTTTGAAAAACTGATCTGCCCTCCTTTGAACATCATTGCCACTAAACAGTGTAGTCCTGCATCTGATATGTTGTAAAACAAAACAGCACACAATGCAGAGACAAAATAAAGCATCTCTGTGAGGTGAAAAGGACAATCAATTAGATTCATTATCTGTTCTACATTCTAGTCACTGCTTTTAAAGAAAAGGAGTACATAATACCATGGCAACAGTTGGAGCTGCAGTTCTTTATGGTATATAATCATTAGGGGTTCTTCAGCATTCCCTGAAAATTGATATAAAAAAACCCCACAGTAGTTGTACTACCTACATTTATGCTGATTAAATGACAAGTTTGTAATTTACAGGTGCCTTATTGCCATGGGAATGCAATCATACCATTCAGTTTTAGAATTCAAGGGTTTTTTGAAACATGCTGCAAGATCACTAGCTGGGCTGCAAGCTAAGATTAAATTGAAAGTCTAGCATGTAAATTTTAGAACATGGTGTTGACATTTACTGGCCAATCAAATTTTGCACTGTCCTGCATGACAGCAGATGTTGACCTTTCAAGCTTTCCCTGTCTACTTTCATGCATTACCTGCAGAAATTAACATTAACTCGCTTCTTGCTCCTTGCTGCTATTAATGTCATCTGGGAATTGAGAATCATGAATTCATTTATGACACAGATTTGAGATGCATTTTATACTCTAAGCAAAGAAGGGTTGCTCCCAAGAGCTGATATTTTTGGAAGCTGCTTCAACTACCTTTGTGGTTAAGGGATAGCTGGGAGCTATAGAGTAGGAAATGTCACCAGGAACAAGAGAACAAAAAAGACAGTGGAGGACAGATTCAAGGAAAAACCTAGGGGCCAAATAGTTGCTAATGGAACTGAATGATGAAGGTTTGAAGTCTAAAGTCAAACATTTTAAGCAGTTCAGAACTAGTTGCAAGGTAGTGGTGTCTGCTGCTCTTGTTATCTGAACACTGAAAATGTGAGCCTGCATAATACACAGCCTGATAACAAGCAGCTTAATAAGTTGCACAGTCTTGCCTGGGGCCCTCTGATATTATACTCGGAGGGAAATAATAACTTGGGTAGAGATGTCATAAGCAATCCAGCTAAGATTTTGCTATAGTATGAATAAATGATGAGATATTATACTTAGCAAGCAACTAGAAGGAAGGATATTTTCATACCCATACCTTCGTCTATCTACAGAGTCAAGGATGTGTTGTGCAAATCATTCCTGATAGTTCTGCTTTCTGAAAGTGGTGTCTATAAGTATGATACAGAAAAAGCTCACTTCTATTATTATAGTATCCTTCCTGCAAGCTTCACCGAGCAGTTTTGTTATTTCTGTGAACCATGTTCCCATGCAGTATTTCAGTATTTCAATAGCTGTGGGTAGCTGTAGCTTTAATAAACACACAAAACTAATCTTGTGGTTAAATATATTTAAACAATATGCCTCATTAGATGACACATTTTGTGTAAGTTAAATAGAACACCAAACAAAATGCCTCTCTAAATAAACAAAGAAAATCAGTAATCATAAAAAAATATTCATTATATAATGTAACACATTTCTCAGATAATACTATGGAAAAAAGATATGTTACATTTGCCAGAAAATGGAACACTGTTCTGTTGACTCTCTGATTCCAGATGACCAGAGACAACAAATAGAGTATTATAAGACATCCAGGGGAAGAAATTATACTACCTTCCACTATGATTATCTTTGAAGGCACCTAAACTCATGCTACAATTAGTGCTGTACTTTACAAATTTCACAATGCTGGGAGCAAATCTAAAAGCCCTCAGCTAATGCTGAATAACAAAAATAAATGGGAAGACATTTAAGGGATGACAAGAAGTGGGTATTACATTAACATTACTAAAGCCATGTGGCTGGCAACCAAAATATCTGCTAAAAGACTCTGGGGGTTAATATTACTAGATATTATGACATCATGAATCTTTAAAAATGCTGAAAGTTTCCAGAGTTTTTAATATAGGGATATTTTATCTTTCCCAGGTGCCAAAAGTTTCCACTGACACGTCCTATGCAGTTACATAGTTATTTCTTATTTAAAATGTAGGGGAGAACTGTGGCAACTTTTAGCAAATGTTGACTAATGGTGAACACTCTACTTATCTTTAGATGTATTCACAGCGATAGGGGCCTGCTACCCCTCTTCCCAGAGCTTAGTAACTCCTTCCTCTTCCCTTGGTTTCAGAGGGGCCTACAATTCCCCATGGTCTTTGATATGCTGCCTGATAGGACTCCTGGTTATCCCAACCTTACAAAGGGGAATGGATTCTTCTTGGGGGTTATCAGGTGATGTCCTCCATTTGCTCATCATTCCTTTCTACAGTCACCAAGAGCAGTGGGACACACACACACACACACAAGAGCCCTGCTTTCACTGCAATAGCTCAAGACCTGACTAGAAACAGGTAGCAGCACTTGATAATCCTTAGTATTTAGGATTAGCTGGGCAGGCACCCCCGCTGAAGACATCTAAATGTGATTCGTTAAGTGTCAAACCCTGACATCTGACACCTATGTGTTCATATGGTCCCATCATTTAGTTAGAAGTGGGCTATTTCAGAGCTACCTGTGACTGATTTGTTATAAAACCATTATGCTCTAATATGATTATTCAGCCTCTGAATAATTGATAAGGATACTGATAACTGAGTTTCTATTTCCATTGGAAGATATCATTGAGTTTACGGTAAGACACAGAAAAGGACTAGATAGATATGTGATTAATGAAAATGTCTATATTTAAATCAGAGCAGATAAAATAGGTTTTAAAGTCATGTACAACCTTGTGCTTCAGGACATAAGCAAAGCCATGACTGACAGGGGTTAGGAACAAATTTCCCCTGCATTGCAGGTTATTGCATAGTTCTTGCTTAAGATATTTCCCACACTTCTTTTAATGAAACAGCTGGTAAAAGTCACTCTCAGAGACAGGATACTGGAATAGATGAACAAGTGGTCAGATCTAGTATGGCTTTTCCTATGTTCCTACGGCCTTGTATAGCTACATTCTAATTAAAAATTTTACCTTGTTTCAATACTAGTGTTCCATTTGCTGAGATGGGGACTGAATTGTTGCCTAGGAAAGGAAGACATTGGCGAGTGCACTAACTGGCACTGATGTGTTTTTGTTGTATTAAAGCGTTATAATAATACAAAGCAAAATGGTAATAGCCTATTTCTAAGATCACACCCTTCTATAACTGCATGTATAAACAAAAATGTTAACTAATGCAGGAAAACTATACCCAAGTAGTCATTTTTGCTTTTCAGTAGCTATCAGTGATGTGTTTCCAGCACTAATATAGTTCACATCACAGTGGAATTTAAAATTAGGCGTTTAAAGGCATAGTGCATGTAGATGACTTTTGATCTTACAAACTTATAACTAGAAATCAACACATCAGACAATCAAAGGCCAGTTGTTTAGGGCAATGTTTCTCAAACTCTTTGATACCAGGGACCTTCCTAAACTGTGTCAGGAAGATCTCAGGAACTGGCACCGATCCGTGGATTGGTCCTTGAGAAATACTGGTTTAGGGATTTGTTAATTGCAGGGGGAAGCTATTTTAACTAACACTTTTTTTTTTGCCTTTCTGTGAAATTCCCCCAATATGTTAAATCACAAACTCCTAGTATGCCTCACTGGGACAAAAGGTTAAGGAAAATTATTGACTTAATGACTTAATGTAACTGTGTTTCTGCACCTTCTTTTGACCTCACAATTCATGGTGAGCTGGTAAATAACCCTTGTTCTACTGTCCAGGCACTTTTAAGGTTTTTGCTATCGTATACTATTAAAAGAACATAGCACTGTGTTTTTCTTAGGACACTGTTAAAGATTAAAGGCATGGGCACAAACTGGAACACCTCCAAGCTTGTGGTGAAGGACATTTTAATATGATGCTGCAAATACCCAGGAATTTTCCAATAACCTTTGGTAAGCTGTAGAGTTGAAATGCCAGCTATCCTCTATGACATAATATAGCTATGGATAATACCTTGTTTATGCTTGTTCAAATTTATGAGTACTGAGCACCTATTGACCTTTTGTTTCTCTGTACCTTACATCTAACCCATCTTATAGGTAACAACCTGCTTCAGCTTTTTCAGCCTAATAGGGCATAGACTCTCGGCATTAGTTTCATGTTCTGGGTTATCTAGAATAATTTAAATATATTTATATGCTTTTCCAGGAACCAGTTCAGATTCTGTTGCTGCTTCTCTCACAAATCTTGACTTTATGGATTTGCATAACTCCTCTAAGCTGTTCTCTAAACTTGATGTACGATAGCTCTCATTTCCATGCTTTCACTTTTGAGGCAGTGTAACACAGGCACGGTGCTGTATCCTGTAATGAATTAACAGAACCCTGCCTCCCATCATGGCTGTTTGGGGCAGAAGTATGAAGGGAAGGGAAGCTGGCTCAAAGGTGAACTAAGGGGAGAATAACTCTCCTGGCTGATTAAAGCAGGAAAAAGCCACCTGGGGATTATTGCCCAATGATTTTCAATTTAGCTTTATTATTGTTTTGTGGACAATGAGATGAGCACTGAGGAAAGGATCTTGAAAGATGAATGTTTGAAGCGTTATTTTACTTCCCTGGTGGAGAAACTGCCCACTAGCTTGCAGGCAGCTATAGAGGTATATATTGTGTTCCTGTTTGCTTGTTTAAAATTTGAGGCCACAAGTAAAGTCAGAGGTTGCTGTAAGGTCATAAAGATACCATAAAACACCACACTAGCCGATCAGGGAGATAAGTTTTTGACAGTTTCCTAAGATACTTTTCTTTGTATTTTATGGGAGGTTGGACTATGTGGGTTCAATCTTGTGAGGTTTTAAGTGGCTTCAATTCCTATTGACTTCTGTGGGATTTTGATGTTCCACACCTCCCAGCATCTGTCCTTATGTTTCTGTATTAAACTGAGATTGGAGACACAATACAATTTCCAGCATTGCAAAAATGCAAGGTTATAGAGTTTTCTATTTTCACAAATGAGTTGAAAACATTAATATTTTCCATTGTTTCTTTCCTTGTAGAGCTAACAAATACCCTTTACTCAGTTGAAAAGTTCCAGAGGGATAGCCGTGTTAGTCTGTATACAGCAAAAACGAGAGTCCTGTAGCATCTTAAAGACTAACAAATTTCTGAAGCATAAGCTTTTTGTTAGTCTTTAAGGTGCTACAGGACTCTTGTTGGTTTTCCTTTACTCAGTTGCGTCCCAATATAGCAAATTTTCAGTCTGTCAAATGTATCCTGTCAAATGGGCTATATCGTTGCACCAAAAAATTAATTCCTGAATGTCTTCAAGGCTATCCTGGGCTTCTTGAATTACACGATCCAGCTTTTTACTGATATGAGATATACTGTATTGTGTTCTGGGATTTCTGTCCTTTATTTACCCAACCTCCTTTAGAAACATCCATATTTAAAATACTATAGCTGTTTTAGTGGCTATAGTGGCTATAGCATCACAAAGGGTAAAAACTCACTGGATTTAGTGCACTTCTCAATGAACAAGCAGAAGAAACAATAGCATTTTTTCTGACTATTTAGAACCTCACTGCAGATTCTTCAGGTATTTCAACAGTTATATTATCAACAATACATTTGACCAGCATAGCCTCTATACATAGCATTTGTCTCAAGTGTGTGGCTTGTCTCAGGAGTCATGATCTGCACTATTTGAACTACTATAGTTACTGGTTCCAGCCCTTTTGTTATTAGTCGTCAATGTTATAAACAGTAATTTCATTTATTCTTCTAGAGATCCAGGTTATAGCTCACTAAATATATTATCATACATCAAATAACTATTTGTTAAAAAATATTTATCATACATCAAAGTAACTTTCACATGTATTATCATCTTCTAAAAATATTAACGTAAAGACTTTTTGAGGAGCTGAAACTTTATACAAGATGGAGGTTGATGTATTTATGAACAGGATTATATGATGGGGATAATAGTGCTTGGAATAGCAAAGGACTGGACTTGGTGACCCAGGAGATCCTTTCCAGTCCTATGTTCCTATATGTTGAACCAATTATCTTAAAGGAGATATCATCCATAAACAAACAATATAAAAGAAACAATTAATTATAAAATAATAATAAATAATAAATAAATAATAAAATATGCTTTAATTATTATAACTTCATTATGCTTTAAAAGCTCCTTTATTGCAGTACACTGTGTTATACTAGTAACAAACTCAACCTCCTAACATTGTTTTAAGAGCAGATCATGTGTGTGTTTCATTCTTTGTTGTAAGCTGCCAGTGTATGAACCCTCCGGTTTTTGTCAAGGCTGATTTGGCTGAAGATTTCATCTATTTAAGGACTTTTCAAAGCCCCATAAAAATGTAAGTCCCAAAAAAGGTGACCAATGTCACTCTGCCAACCATACTGTAGCTAATCCATTTCTCAGGAAGAATTTCCTCACTACCATCCATCTTGATTTATTAGAAGTATGGCAAATCTCCCAATGACAATTTTAAAAGAGCTAATTATTATAAATGGTGTATTTTTTAATTTTTTGTGTAGCAGTTTTCAGTTCCTGCCACATATAAAGAGTTTGAAAGTCCATCTTCAAGAGGCATCCACTTCAAAATATTAGCAAGTTTTTCAGTGCAACTTACTTTTAGTTAGAGATTCACTCTGCTAAACAACCACAGCCGCAACTGAAATGTCAGAATACCTACAAGAAATAACCTCTTGGATGCGAAGGATCCGAATCAAAGTAATATCAGAACAAGCTTCAGACACTGGTGAGTAATGATTGTCAGAACTAGCTTTGAAGAATTAGCCAAGATGTTGTCTCCACCTTATATTGAAGGCATACAGTCAAAACAGTACAAAGCCTTAGGGTCCTGTTGACTCATTAAGCTTGGGTTAACAAGCCTAATATCTAAATAATGTATACCTTTTCTTCTCCAGCTCACTACAAAACTTTGAATCTTCCTCCTAGATGAGTCTTAACCCCCAAAAGGGAGATATACCAGAGACTTCATGAACACACTAGGGACTTCAATATTGCCCCTGATTTTATGTGGAAGGCACTCACATACTATAGTGATCAAAAACAGCATGAAACCCAAAAATAGACAGAAGTCATTTGAGCCCAATGTGATCTAGTATAAGAGCCATAACTGAGAAGGCCAAAGCTATTTGAGAGGATTTGGTCTGAAATAGTTGCTTGCTGTACTATTGCTAACTTTATAATACATAAAGCAAAGGAGAGGGAAAATAAAGAAATATATGGAAAACATTACTAAAAGAGTGCTCCATGAATACCTGGTGTAATCCAATTTTACAAACATTCAGTAAAAGCTTTCAGTTTAAAACAACTGTGCAGTAATCTGGTTTAAGGACATTAATAACTATTCAGTAAACTGCCCATTTATCTGCCAGAGAGACACGTTGGTACTGGTTGTCAGAGTTTGTGAATCATTTACAAATATGATAACTTAAAAAATAAAACAGAAACATTGTTTATGTGAGCACTCTCCTCCATGCAACAGTAGATTTCCCTTTCACCAACACAAGCACCTTCTTGATGACTATACAAGAATAACAGGGAATGGCTGTATCACAGTCCAATCTGAAATAAAGCCAAAGAGGCTCCATGAGTAAATTATCCCATCAACACATTTCGACTATGCAGAGGGGCACACTCTACTCGCCACCATAGGAAACATTTATAAGTTTATTGATGAATTGGTTCAATTTCCTGTATTTCTTGTAATAAGTGCCAGGTAGGTACTTTTCTTAGAAAGAATGATAGCAATACATTAATATAACTTGGCTTTGCAGACATTTTTCTCTAATAAAGCAAATATTACATTATAGATTTAACTTTCTGCCACTCAAAGCCAAAATTCTGAGCTCATATGAACAGTGAAGTCAGTGGGAACAAGCTCAGTTTTCAGTGGTTAGCCCGTCAGTTTATAAAGTTGCTATTTGAGAAAAGCCACATGATTTGAATATGATTTGTAAAGGTGAAATAGCTGCATTTCCTCTAGATCATCATGCCTTGTGGAATTCACGATGCTTCTATTTTGTCACTGTAGTGTTTGATCAGCCCTTTTAAAAAATATTTTAAAATGTTTGTTTGTAGGCATTCTGTTTGAATTCTGTCCTCACCCAGGGAACACTCCTGTTAAAAAGACATGACTTTCCTAAAAATTCACAGGCAAAAAGAGGAAAAGTCAGGTCTGTGGGCAGATATCTTGTACAGAGGTACAGAATGTCATACAACATTTGGATACTAGAGAGATGGATATGTAAAGGAAAACAGTTATTCAAGGCTTTTTTGGATATATAGCATTACCTGCATGACTTTCCACCTCTACATTGAGACACTATGTTACCTAGTGGATAGCTCACTGGAGTGGATCTCAGGACAGCTGGGTTCTGTTCCTAGCTGTCACTGGTCTGTAGGGTACTCTTCACTCCTCTATGCATCAGTTTCCCTGTCTCTAAAATGGGATAATGATACTACCTGTGTAAAGTGGTTTTAAGGTCTCAGGATGAAGACCTATATTTGAGCTAAGTATTACTACTTATCAGTCGTTTATTATTATCATATTTGGAAGTATTAAATCTGTTAATGAGCCCCATAAGTCAATGGAAGGACTCCCACGGACTTCAGAGGGCACTGGAATTAGGCCCATAGTTACTTCTGCATATAATTTTAAAATAAGAATATGCCTATGGCTTCCAGAATAGACCTTTTAAATTAGAGTATGTGGGGGTTTTTTTTGCCATTATCTTTAGAATCAAATCACTGATGTCTCTATCTCAAAATCATTTTCTAAGTTCCTGAAGTTTTCACCCTAATTTAGAAAACAGCATTTCTTATAACTTTGGACATTAGAGATTTCTCTTTTCTCACAAATATATATGCCATCATATAGGAGCAGTCCCTTGTCTTAATATAACTGATGTATTTGCTAGTATATTGCAGTTAACGAAGAATATAGCTCTTGAAAATGCCTGCAGCTGTTGTGATTTGAATATTAAGATGCTTTCCCCTACTTTTGCCCACAGTCCTTTGCATAATGTTTATTTCCTAATTTTGTAATGCATCTGTAATTTATAATCTGAAGTAATATAACATTCTTGATCTAACATGCATATGTACAGTTGTAATATGCTTAAAACTTGTGATTAAAAAAATGTAGACTTTTATGCTCCTTGAAAGTGAAAAATGTAATAGTACAAGCAAGAATCAGACACAATGTGCACACTCATATCCATAATCCTGACCAGTAAAACATCAAATATTCCAGTCACAAACTTTTCCTGAGAATAGATTGCTACCCATCCTTTACGTCCATTGTAGGGGTTGGGTGGGTGCTATAAGGTAAGAACAATCACATCACAAGATGAAAGTGGAATATAGTGGTTACAGTTGGGGACAGAGTCAGAACCCCTGGGTTCTGTTTCCAGTTTTGTAATTCACTCTGTTGTGACTTTGGCCAAGACACTTTTATGCCTCCCAGTTTACCCATCTGGGAACTCGGCCTCATAACACCTACATCACATAGGTGTTGAGAGTCTCAAAATGATTTGAAATATTTGGATGAAAATACCTTTTCCCTGAAGCACCTAGGTTGAAAGTCTCATGTATATTTCAGAAGACAGATTCACCTCTGGTGAAGGAGATGTGGTCACTAGAGTTGGTGAGCAAGGAGTAGAGATGAACATATAGGTGAGAGGAACAGGAAGTAACAGTGAGCAGGGGAGCCCTGTAGTAGCTCTGAGGTTAATATTTAGGGATGAAGAGGGAGAGAGTCAAGTGAACATGTTTTCCTATCCTTGCATTTGTACATTGTTTCTTGTTATTTTTCTCTCCCTTCCATTACTTTATTTTAGCCCCCTAAACACTTTTTTTTCCATATCACTTCCCCCCACTACTGCCCCTCTCACTTCTTCACCAGATACATGACCACACAGAGAACATTTTCAAGCCTTCAGCACCAGTCTGAAAAGACAGCTAGGTCTTCCAGACTTACTCCCAGCCCTTACTGGGTCTCAGAACCCCCTTCTTCCACTCCCATTTCCCTGAACTTCCCCATGATTGTTTGAGTCTTCTCTTCAGCCCCTTCCCTCATACTCTTGTGTAGAGCCTCTGATTCTTCCTTTTCTCCCTGCTATTGACCAGGATGTAGGTACTCTGCCTACCAATCAGAGCAGGAGACAGGTCTAATGGATATAGCAGGTTTCCAGACTGGGAAACAAAGCCAAGGGTCAGCACCACAGACAACTGCCAATTACCAGAGCCAGGAATCAAAGCTGAGGGTTAGAACCAGGATCAGATACCAAATGCCAGAGTCAAGGGTCATGTCAGAGTCAAAATTAGAGGCCAGGATCAGAGCCAGGACCACTAACTGCTTGTTGAAATTGAGGCATAAGAGCAGGAAGCAGAGGAGAGGCAAGGATAGAGCACAGTGGGAACAGGAGCAAAGGCAGGGGTGAGGCAGCAACAGCACTGCGCGAACGGTCCAATGAAGCCACAACAGAAAATCACCTAGTTGCTCAGACAACTGCTTGTATGTCCTTCTGGCTTAAAATGCATGGTTGGACAAATTGGTATAGCTGGGAAAGCCTCCAGTTAGGGCTCCTGGGGGTGGTGCCTTGATTCAGAATGCAGTCCTACTAGCTTCTCAGCCAACTAGCTTTTTGGAAGTATGGGGAGGAGGTGATAACTGTTGGGGCACGCCTAGGCCTAGGTTCAAGACCTAGGCCCTTACACTCCCAGTAGTGAATGAAATAGGATGGGAGGGGTTGGGAGAAGGGGGCGGGTCTCTGTATTTGTCCTCAGTGCCCCTATGGACTGTAGAAGAAAGCTTTACTGCATCAGCTCCCTCCTCAGCATGAACTGTGTCAGCTTTTTAGTTTTAGCAGCAGAGCCAGGAAAAGGTTGAGAGGCAAAGCAAAAGCTGAGGAGATTAGGGTAGCAGAAAGAACAGAGGAGCGGAAGAGACAGTAAAGAGGAGCACTCCAGCCAGGCAATTCCCTGGTTTGAAGGAGTTTGTGGTGGGAGATGGAATGAAAAGCATCACCTAGCTGAGAGCTGGTGAGAGGCAGATTCTCAACAAAAAGACAACACCTAACTTGGATGGGGATATTGCCTTCCTGCTGGAAATCTGCCCTTGACATAGCCTCTATTCTGAAGGCAGTGAGATTATACAACATAGTTTGGGTGGAGAAGATTATGTGGGGGTTGTTTCCACTCCCTTCTGTCACCTTTATGCCATTAGAAAGAGGCCACCACTAAAGGAAAAGTCTTTATTCATGCAGATTTGGGAAACTGAATTAGAGGAAGATCTTCAAAGGTACTTAAGGGATTTATGGAGCACACAAGTCCTACTGGTTTTCCCTCTCTAATACTACTATTCCATTTTCCAATGCGTAGATGTCCTGGTGGCAGGTATTCCATCAATGATGAGAATTAGAATTCACTTTTTAAAGTGCCTTTGCTTTTTGATAATTTACAAAGCACACTACTTTCTGACTCTACTAGTTCTATGAAAATTATCTTCACACTATGGAATAAGGGCTCTTGGCCTGGTCTTTGAATGTGAAAGAGAACGACCCAGTGAGACAGCTCCATTCAGGACACCGGCATCAGAGCTTAGCCACATCAGGTCTTTGAAATCCAGCTGGCTTGTTGGCAACAAGGCAGCAAACCTCTGTGAAGTTGAAAGATCATGCAGTGCTACCATGACCAGTCGCACCATCACTGCCATTCACCTTTTGACTTTGATGATAACTGACATTGCCCAGTATTAAAGGACAGCAGTAACTATTTGCATTACTGCCTCCATTTCTTTGCCCTTTAGAGAAAATGGAAAATACATTTTCCATAGTGCAAATGTAGGAAATAAGCAAATAGCTGATAAAGTAGCATGTTTTTTTGCTTTATACCTAACAAAAGTAAAATAATCTTTTGCCTCTATCATCCTTACCGTTATCCTGGGCTAAACAAAATCAAATCTGAGCTGTCTAGTTAACATTAAACAGTTAGCTGCCATTATTATAATGAACCTGTTTGACTATTGAATTCATTACATATGCAGGGCCAAAGTCTTTTGTACACGAGGGCAGAATTTGATCCACTGTGTCTATTGTTTTCCACTACTTCCTAATGACCCATATTCAGCTAGGTTTAGCCAAATTTCTTATAAGCAAGAGAACAAAGTGTAGCTCTTAAGTAACACCATTTGGCTCAGACATACAATACACCTCTACTAGAGAAATGTGTCCTTTCCAATATGAGCTATGCTAATTCAGTACTTGTCATCCTAGGCTTCTATTTGCCATAAAGTTGCTTAATCCATTGGATCTGCAAACCTTGTCCAGAACTACCAAATGACCAGACTGTGTCATTTTATTTTCCATACTCCCATCATCCAATCAGTTCAGAAGTACCAAGAGAGCAGCATTTGTTGAAGCATTACAGCACCTCTGCTTCTGGCCCCAGATGGAAATGAGACTAAAGTGTGATTTCAAAAATGGCAAAGAAAATGTGTGACAGATTGAAATGAAAAGGCTTTGTTGATAGTTGGTGATACAGTAAAGTGAAATACATTCCCATCGTCCCTAAACAATATGTGCAGTGCTAGAATACAATATTAGTTGAGCATATTCATTGAACTCAATTAGAGTCCAAGTCAGAAAAGACTAACATCATCTGTACATCTGCTGTAGTCCCCCAAGTTCTGAGACAACCACACACATGCTTCTTATTTTATATTTGATATGACTTTGGCAGCCGTGAATTTCAGAGGCCTAAAGGTAACAATATAAATGTTGTGACCAATGCCTTTCTTGCACAGTAGTGTTGTAATACTATGTTAGGCAATCCTTGCTCCATTCACCTTGTTTGTCTCAAAGAGAGACCCAGCACCTGTACTCAACAGGGCAGATTTAGTCAGGTGTTCCCTAAAGTTAGAATATATGGGACATCTCTGGTAAATCTAGTGCAGTACTTTGAAAATGTAATGGATTATGTCATCTAGTATTAACATTTTCAAAAGCTTTTCTATGTAATTTACTGACATTAAATAAACAATTTTGGTGACTTGTCAAACATTTCTGACATTGTCATCTTATTCGTATCAAGTGAAGAGTGCTGTCTTTATACAAAGGTGTTAAGAAGGGCAGATCATTTTATATTTTTACCTGGATTGAGTACACAATCATAGCATGGCCCTGTGTGCATGTTTTGAATATAGGTAGCCCATGTACACATGAATTCGCGCACACAATTATCATGATTATATGTGTACATGTCTAAGCATTTTAAGCTGGTTTGTACATGCAGTGGTAGTAACTGTGTGTGTAAACGTGGGAGCACACAGTGGTTTTTTGCATATAGGCGATGCTCTTTATCAAATGAAATTTTGGCTTATATCAGAAAGGAAAAAAAGAAGGAAAGATCAGCTATTACTCCCTTGCACAAGTATGTAAGGCAGCTTACATATAAACTCACAATGAATAGCAAAATATTCAAACAATCAGTTCTATAACTTTAAACTAATTAGTAATTACTTGATAACAATATCAACCTAGTGATCTCTGCTGCTGCAACAGAAGATCATGGCTTAAAAGCACTTGGTAAAACTATTTCTCTGGATAACCCAGCAAGTCACCTTCTGACCCAGGGACCCTTTGACTGCCTCACTTCGGAAAGAGACATGATGCTTTTACAAAAATAAAGGAAAATCCAACCTGTTACAAATGTGAATAGGACCTATATGTGATATGGTGAAGTGAAAAAGGTGGGAATAAAGATACTCCCACTCTGGCCATCTCCTGCTTGAAGATTCATCATAGATTCATGGATTCCAAGGCCAGAAGAAGGGACCACTGTGATAACCTAATCTGATATCCTGCATAACACAGGGCATAGAACTTCCCCAAAATAATTCCTAAAATAAATGTTTTAGAAAAACATCCAATCTTGATTTTTAAAATGTAATGGTGGAAAATCCACCATGGCACTTGGTAAATTGTTCTAATGGTTAATTACCCTTATTGCTAGCTTCATCTTCCAGCCACTGGATAGTGTTATATCTTTCTCTGATAGACTGAAGAGCCTATTATCAAATATTTGTTTCAAATGTAGGTTGTTATAGACTGTGATCAAGCCACCCCTTAACCTTCTCTTTGTTAAGCCAACTAGATTGAGATTTCTTGAGTCTATCACTATAAACCATGTCTTCTAATCCTTCAGTCATTCTCATGGCTCTTCTCTTCTCCCATTTATCAACTTCCTTTTTGAATTGTGGACACCAGAACTGGACACAGTATTTCAACAGTGGTCACGCCAGTGCCAAATACAAGAAATAAAATAAGCTCTTTATTCCTATTTACTAGCTGTAAATTACATTAAATCCTCCAATGAGCCAATGATCTTCTTTTTACCCTCAGTAGAAAAATCTGATACTCCTATCAGGACTGGTTCAAATTTATGTTAGTTTTATTGGCAAAAGGGTCAATTATCCCCTCCCAAAGCCACTGCTATCCGGCAATGTCCCATTCTCCCATTTTTCAATCCTCCCAATGGCCAACTGGCAAAATTTACAAAAGGGGAAAACTAATCTTTGTCATCTAATATATTAGGAATTTATATATCATGTACATACATATATTTAAAATTTCAAATACAACCCCCACCCCTGCCAACAAAACAAAAACAAAAAACTATGGGCAACCTCAGGAGGCCACACCATGTTTCAAAGGCCCAATCAATAGTGTTGTCTCCTGCAGCGTGTCTGATTTAATGACTTTGCATCTCACTGTGTCTATGTAATAAGTGCAAGCAAAGTGGAAAACTTTTTTTTTTACATTTAATTTCACTGGAGGCTGAAACAAAGGAGTTTCAAGAATTAGATTCTCATCCTCTAAGTATCTCTTGCTAAATCACTTTTCTCTTCAAAATGAACACCTGTGGATATTGCTGTTCTTGATAATTCTCACAGATGCACATTATTATTACATAATATTGGATAGCAGTGATATTGAATTGTCATATTAACTTCTTGTCTGTGCTTCTTTTTTAAATGTTTTTAAAAAGAAAAGCCTGGTAACTCTGTTTATTTTTGCTTCTTAACTTCTTATGTCACAGAGCCATGAAGACCTCTAAGTAGAGCTCTTTAAAAAAAAAATCTGAATTTCAGTTTTACAATTAAAATTGGTCCAAATTTTGAAGTTCAGTGAAAAAAAAATAGAACAGGTTGAAAATTTTCATATTTTAATTTCTTGATGAAAGAAAGAGGGAATAACATTGATCAAATGTTTAAAATATTTTTCCTCTTTATTTTGTCTTTACCAAGAGTTTATCTGAGTTGTATCAATAGGAATAAGAAAGATAGTCAAATTCTTAGAATCAAGTAGAAATATATGGACACTTTGCATTTTTTTTTTATTTAAGAAATCCAATGAATAAAATGCTACACTGATATACACTCTGAAGTTGGAATATTGTTACTGTATACAATGGCTCTTCTGTAAGCTCTGATTTATCATTTTTATAAATGTCTAAATCTTGTCAATAATTTCAAAAAAATGTAACCAGGAAACCTCAACAGATTGGTTAACAACCTGAAAATGTAATTCAAATTAAAATAATTACAAGCAATGTTTGGAGAAAAAGGAGTTGGACCTATTTCCTCTTTTCTTTTTGCCTTTAGACAAAGACATTTTTTTCAACATTTGATGTGTGAAGACAATCCAGCCTTTTGAAACAGATAACATTAACCATGAAAAATGGCTTTACCTGAGTTGAGGACCCAGTACGTTCAGTACATTTTGTGTGATATGGTATTCATTTGGATACATACAAATGTTTGAATATGGATAATTTATCCTCTCTCACTATGTTCACAACATACCCTGTATTTCACTAATAATCTAAACATGAATAACCCTATTCTTCTACCATTGAAATTAATGGATGTTTTGTCACTGACTACAATGACAGAAGGATCGAGTTCACAATGGCAGTATGTGCAGGAGAGGAAATCTGTATCTGCCAGATTTCAAAGTGTTTTTATGTTCATTAATATTTTTTTATTTGTATAGATACATTTTGTAGATAATCTTCATAGACAAGAGGCAAGAAATACTGCTGCCGCATAATACATAATTCAGAAAGTATGAAAAAAGCATTGTTCAACATATAAGGCCAAATTTGCAGACACTGGCTTCTGTTTTTCCAGATATAATTTTGTGCTAACAACTTAGTTAGTTTTGATGACGCAAGTCACTGATCAACATTTAGTTGATCTACCTTATAGTTTCAAATAATTCTGGGTTTACGACTGTACCAATAAAAAAGAGAGACCAATTAATGGCAGACAGATGAAAATTTGACCCATTATTAACGTCATACACTGTGCACAACAGTGTAGTGAGATAATGTCCTCCTAGTAGTCCCTTGCTCAATCCCATTCAGATTATGACTTTGGCCATAGGGAAGTAATCAGGGACTACACACCCATTACATCTCCCTAAGAACAAGTGAGTAGTTATGAGTAGTTAGGAGGCAGAAAGTTGGATGGAGTGGAAGGAGCCGTGTCTTCCCTTAGTCCCACTGGCCTGGTGCTCAGAAGGAGAATAAAGTACCATGACAAAGGGTGAGGTAATTTACTCTCTCCCCAAAACAAAGAGGCAGCATGGCTGGAATTGTGATTTAGGCCTGGTCTACCTTGGCTGCGGATTTCGGTGGCAGTCGACGGGAGATACGCAAGCTACATACAGTAACTTGTGTATCTCCTGTCAACTTCCAAACCTCTACATACCATGGCATCTCCACTGTGCTGTGCTGACGGGAAATGCCCTTTCGTCAACGCAGTGCTATGCTTTTTTCCGGGGTGGATTTACAGAGTCAACTTCCGGGTTCGATTGAGTGAGTCTTCATGGTGCTGCCGGCAGTGTAGACATAGCCTAAGTCACAAATCACAGTTTGGTTTGCTTCTTGTGCAATGCAACTCAATTTTCTTTCACTCAGATTGCAAAGGTTCAGTCTAGTCCAGATTAACTACATAATGAAAAAGAATATAATAGTGGTCATTAAAAGCTGTGTTAAGTTTGAATTTGCAAAGTATGTGAGGAAAAAAATACAAACACACATACACTCTATCACAGAGCACTAGAGCAACAATGACAGCCAAAGCATGCTGCAGTTCCCTTTTGAGAGAGCGACTGTTACCCACTGTAATACATTTTGCATTTTTTTAAATCTGTTATAGTTCTGTGAGTTTTAACCTATTTTTTGGTTGATCATGTTTCTCTTGAATAGGATTTACTTGATTGCATCTCATCTCCTACATTTGGACTTATGTGAGCAAGATATTAGCATCTAATTTGACACTGAAGAGACCATGGTACATGGTACATTTCAACCGTCAACTAGCAATAATTTTATTTGTTTACATTACATTATGGGAATAAGCTAAAACAACCATATTTTAATGACAAGCACTGATTATGTAACAACATGGTCAACATTTTGGAACCAGTAGGCTCATTGTACTATAACTTTGCTCAGCTCTTCTCAAGGACATCAAACAATTTCTAAGGCAACCACAGAAACTTTATAACACCCACAGTTACAGCAGTAGAAAGAGAAATCCTCCAAAATGAGTTTTGAAACCACAAGATATTCTTTTGGAATGGTGACAGCTAAAATTAATACTGAATCCACAGAAACTAAAAGATCTCACAAAATATTGCTCACCAAGAAAATTCAAGAGAACCAAAAAAATATGTTGTGCGGGATTTAAAGGAAAAGCGAAGGACCCTCAAAGAAAGAACCAGAAACAAAATTGTTACCAGCCAACTGATAGCCAGGTAGCAAGGAGTGCAGTAACAATAGGTTACAATAAACAACAATAGTAACGATAAAATTCATCCTTTCTGTAAGCAAATGCTACTCCTGTTGGCTTTATAAAAGCCTGACACCGCTAATATGAGAGTTGAATTTGGTCTAGCAAGTCCTGCAGGTGAGGGAGGATAAAAGCCAGTGGTTCAGAGAGAGTATCTGTCCTCATTCACATGTACCTATAAACTGCTAACAAATTAAATTGACAAAGTTTTACATTGATGAACAATACATTTTTAAATAATGCTTGTTGGAAGATGACAATTTAGAGAGGCTTTTCTATTACCTCAGCATCTATGTTTGGCAGACATGAGCACCCAACCATCCTTTAAGGAGGTAGCAAACCAATGAATGATTACAAAATCCGGCAAACACCATGTCTGGTTTATTCTGAGTATGATTTCCTTTTTTTTTTTTTTTAAGGCATCCTAATGATCTCTTCCCTGGTGAAAAACATTTTCATGCTAAGGTATTTCTTCATCAATAACAATAAAACAAAATGTTATCAGACTTATTAAAATGCTTCCTTCCTTTGTTGTGCTGATAGAAGCACAACAAATTTCAATCATATTTTATGGCACCAACCCAACTTTACCTTCTCACTGAGGCCTTGGAGGTCCCTGGTGGGGCAGAATTAGCGTGACTGCTTCATGGGAAAGAGGCAGGCTCTGTGGATTATGCATGCAGCAGACCTCAGCTCCACCAGGGCCCCATTCTTAAATGCATTGGGGAGGAATAAAGGTAGAACTGATGGTCATGCAGCCATTTTCCCTGGCAGAAAGGGTGTGCAGTGTCTGTGGTGCTAACTTCAACCATAAAGCTTCAGTAATAGCCACAGCAGGGCTCTGCAGCTACTCTACAGCCTCATGGGAGAATTTCTTTCTTCTAGACCTTAAGAGATGCGCACAGCTGAGGTACTCAAACTATTCACTGCTTATTGGATTTGACATTATGATGTTAACTACTGTATACTGTTCTCACAAGCTACAGGCAAGGAAGTAGCAGTTTTCTAGATGTAGAAATGGAACCACAGAATACATAAGTGACTTGCCCAAGGCTACACAGTGAGTCCTTGGCAGAGCTGGAATTTAAACACTCGAAAATAGGGAATTGTAATGGAAGTTCCTTCTCAGCCATAAGCAGATAGCATCATTAATGTTATACAATTCTTATAAGGTTTATAATGAAATCTGTTTTGTGACCTTTACTGTGGAGCTGTGACCAGCATTTCCATTGTGTTAAAAAGGTAAAATACAAGTATTTTGTATCTTTGTTTCAGGGGTAGGTGTCTTTTTAACAAAGAGGAGCTTGGGACCTGAATGCTTTTGTACATCCTTGTTTCTCCAGCTTTTATTGAAATGAATAGGTGTTAATTAAAGTATGCCCTGTTTGAGACCAAGTGTGACTTGTACATGCATGCTGACACAGCACAGGGCATAGATGTTCCCCTTAGGCATATCTGGTTCATTTACTAGTCTGTGCAGTTCTCAAAATTCTCTCATTTACAGGAGATCCACAGCTTTGTATTTGATTAAGGAGGGGGAAGCCAGGTAAAATGCTACCCAATGCTGCATGGTGTGAAGTTCCTCCCTCATGATCACAATCAATGTAGTTCCACTAGAAGTGATTTAAGGAGCCTTGAAGGAATGCAGCCTTTATGGAAGCTCAAAGTACAGCCCGGGGGACTCGCCTCACAGAAGTTCCCGGAGAGCCATATGAAGCAGCGAGGGAGAGGGTATGAGGATTCTCCACTCTGAGTGTTCCATGGTCTAAATGGAGAGGATTTCTCCTTCTTCTCCAGGGATCCCTCCTCATCGCCTCATTGAAATAATCCTGGAGGCCCCAGTCCAGCAACACACACCCACTGAGTTCAATGGAAACACTTAGTGCCTAAAGGTAAGAATGTACATAAGTGCTTTGCAGGATCATGGTTTGAATTTGTCCACTAAAATTCATTTCTCCATTTCTTGTGCACCAAAACTCAATGACATTTTTGGGTGTGCAGAGAATGCAGATTTGGCCACCACTGCCAGCTCAGTGAGCAAATTAACTGTGTGACAACCCACAGAAAGATCTGTGGTGAGAATTGGGCTTTTGGAAGGGGTCAGCATGGGCCTTAGCAGTGCTAAGTATTTTGCTTACTCACCAGTGAATTAAAATATTCACATTATTCCTTAAAACAAGCAGGCAAACATACAAACAAAAACACAGGGAAAAAACCTCAGAGACTTAGTTGGGTGAGTACCCTTCTAGAGAAATTGTGTTTGGCAACTCTCTTACTATACAACCCAGAACCACCACTATGAGATTAGAAATATTTAAATGGATAAATCTTAATTTAAATGAAAGTTTTAAGCAAACATTTAACTGACATCTTTCCTTTGCAGAGTCTGACTCATGTTCTGGCATTTTGTTTTAATTCACAATGTGACAACGTTTGTATTGTCAAATTAATATTTCTACTTTGCATATAAAACATTCCCAGAGATATTTATTCTAAAATTCACCAAGGCAAGCATATTTTATACACATTACTCTTGAATCATAATTGAAATATTCAAGCGAATGGTTCAAACTTAAACTATCACTTAGTGGAGTAGAAAAAAAAGGATAAATAGATTAGGATATGAAAAATTAATTTAAAGCAGAATTAAGAACGCTGGATTATAAAGAGACAAGAAATTACCTCTTAGTTTTCTTTGTAGAAAAAGACCACTGAAAACTGGATACCACCAAGAATATTAAATATATATTTCTTTTGGGACAGATTTACAGAACATATATTGTATTTCCACTCGTAGCTGATATGATGACCATTATCCATAGCTCCCTGAATACATAGCATTACAACCATCTACCCATTAACATTAGATATATACTGCATATGTGCACATTAAGGGCCTAAGGTTCTGTCACTCTTATTCACACTGAACAGTCACAATGGACTAGATTGTAACTCATCCTACGTGGCCACACAATGGCACAAGAAGGAGTAAGACACACACACAACTCCTGCATGACCTCCTTGCATTTCTCCTGCAGATACGGGGTGGGAAAAGGAAGTTAATCATGAGCAGTGCCCATGTACTCACTCTGCCACTGTTGTGCAAAATTAAGCACTCGGGACTTTTTCAAGGGGAAAAGGCAGTATGCCGCATTTATTGACAAAAACTAAAGTAATAACTAACTTAAACCTACACACACACACATACATACACGCGCCCAAACATACCAGAAAGCGTTCTATAGTTATATATAGCTACCAGTCCTGGTTGTGGCTTGAGATCGTAGCTAGGGTCCGTTGCTGGAGTTCGTGGCTCGTGGCAGCTACCTGGCCAGGGAAGCTGGGCACGAGGAGAGCAGGGTCCTTGTCGGGCGCGCACCGACGCTCTTCTTTAGATGATATGTAGAACGCTGTTTTTCCCCCCAAAGCCTTGAAATCTCACCCAGTCTTTTATAGGTTTTTCAGTTCTGCTGTGTCACGTCGCTTCTCTGTGACCCTTGATTGCTGGTACAATAGCAGACGTGACTTTCAGCTTGTTCTTTGATGTCTTGATTAAGTTTGATTAAGTTTGATTAAGTTTTTCTGGGGTGGATCCTTCTTTGCTTTTTGGGGCTATGTTCACACTCTTCAGCCTAGGATGGACTTCACACTTCATCAGGACAACTTCATCAGGACAAGCTGGCAGTTTGGGTCTGACTCACACACACATACAGCCTCCATTCATACCTTGTTCAGATAACTATCTTATTCATCTAAAGGTTTAGAAAGGGTTTGACACAAGATGGAGTACATAGGGTCAAAATGGGGTTTTTACACAAGATGGAGTACATAGGTCAAAATGGGGTTTTACATTCACAATATGGAGTATGACTGAGAGAAGTTCAAATGTTACATGATTTCAATAATAACCATATAGAGGTTGACACAAATAAGGATATGGATTAAAAGCTATGAATTAATCTACAGGGTTACAATTACAATTAAAAGCTCTGAATTAAGCTACAGGGTTACCATTACAATTTTATTCCTACATTATCCCCCTTTTGACCCTTCACCTCACGTGGTGAATGGGTCACATTTTACTGAAACAATATTTGTTAGCCAGGAGGGTGGCCACTGGAAGGGAGAAGACGTTCATTACAATTTATGTAATTGTTTTAAGGCAATATATTGAGATAGAATATGAGCTTGTGGTTTTAACCTTGAATACATTCTTTTCATCCAGCAACACATGAAACACATTACAATTAACATTACCAGTATTAAAGCAAAGAGAATAACAATGGGATGTAACATAATTTTTAAAAATGATGACCAGGAGGGGGACCATCCCCCAAAAATGTCATACCAATGATGTGTCATTATTTGTTTTGCTTGTGCAGAAATTCTTAGAATTTCTGCTCCCTGATGCAATATGGCTATACTGCGGGTTTCTACTTGGGTGCGTGTTGTGGTCAGGTGGCTAATTTGCTCATTCTTTTGCATTAATTTGTACAGAGTTGTCCAATTAATTCCCAATGAAAAATTAAAACATAGAACATTACTTGCTTCTAACCCATCGATTGTTTTATCTTCATGAGATGGAAAGTAATATGTTAGTCTTGGAGTTTTTAACATAGTTACATTGCACATACATTGTTGCACAGGGGGCTCTGAGATATATTTGTCTTGCCAAACAATTTTTTCTAACCCAATTACACAAACACAAGTTTTTTCATCATAGTACACCTTTACAGTATCATTATTTAACTCGTCCCAATAACAAGTTGCCAAACTCTTATGTTGTAATGAACAGGGTTCTTCTAATATTGATAAGGTAGGGCATATCCATTGTTGTGGGGTCCACCTTAAACATGAACGATGATCTATAATGTCTCCTTGGTTATTTAGATAGGTCCCTGCCAATCGAGGGACCCAGATATGTTTGCCCTGGAGAATTGGGAGGGCTTTGAATGGCCACAAGATAGCCCTGTGACTGTGGGGCTGTGCCCTGATTACTTGTATAGATATATGCCCTGTAAGAGTGGATGTATATACTTTGGAGTTTAGCACATTATACCATCCAGGAACATAGGATGACACCCACGGTTGTAATCTGTTACAGGTCCAATGTGGGTGCTTACTTCAAATACACAATCATGATCACTGGGTGTAATATTTACCCATACTTGTAATGTGATTAGCTGAATTGGTCCATGCAGTATGTTATTATATACAGGTATTATTTCAATTTGGTTCCACGTGGTGAAATTAAACCACTGGATTCCCCAATGCGCATTGGTTGTTTTTATAATGATTAATTGCACTAGTAGCCCCAGAAATGGTGTCCACATCTCTGCTGCTGACGTCCACCTAAAGAGAAAGAAACGCTTGCGCTGGAGAAATGTCTTTGTTAGTAGGTTACTGTACCGAGACTGTCCATAAGGATGTGTGGAGGGTGATCCAGGTATGAATGCTTAGCTTCCTGTAGCTACCGGAGATTTTATGAAATTCAGCTTCTTATGGGGATACCTGAAACATGCTCAAGTAAACATTGTATCTGACATGATGTATCTGACACGCATTATCATGATTCTGCCATACTGATGTCACCCAATATACAAAATGCCCCCCCACTCAAGCCAGCCTGTGTGACACCCCCAACGTGAGACTGGTGTAGAAAGGAGCAATCGGAGCTCCTGAATAAACCTCAGGTTCCCTCTTTATCCAGACAGCGTGACACCCCACCACGCAAAACTGATGCAGAAAGGGGTGCATCATAGGAACTTTCCCTCTTCAGTTTTTAACATGTTTCAAGGCTTTTACATAATATCAGGCACACGGCACATTTTTACATTTCTCGCACTAACAACAAACTAACTACAAGACTTAACAATGGCACACATATCATTAGCAAAATCATGTTTAGCTAAAACAGGCTTTTTCCTTGCAAGGTTCATCATGGAGGTAACAATGTTTTTTTTTTTTTGTTTTGTTTTTTTTTTACAAACAGTTATAATAGTTTAGTTAGCTCAATGGTGAAACATACTTCACCACTGGTTGTTCTGTTACCTTTACATTACCCTCCTGCTCAGACTAGGCTTTGGGCCCCCACTCTGGCCCCCTCCAAAGAAACATTTTTTTTGTTGAGCCCTAACAGACTCATTCCACATGTGGCTCCAATGCAGAGCCATCCAGGCACACCCAACTTACTTTCAGCTGGCCACACCTGAGAGGAATTCTTCTTGCAAACAGCTATGGGTGGATCTTTTCCCCCCCTGTCAGGCAGGTAGTATGCATCAACACCCCCACTAGTTAGTTCACTAGTTCCCAGATGCTTAACTGCTATCCCTTTCCAGTCTGGACTAGGTTTTAAAGAGATATCAACCATTTTCACTAGCATCTCATAAACAGGGTTCTCATGTTCTTCCATTGCTAATCTCTGACTCCACATAGCATCAGATGTACCTGAGTCCATTAAGAGACTACAAGATACATCCAAAGCATTCAGAGGGGAGAGTTTGTCTGCCACCCCCTGTTTTTCCCAGAGATCAACAGCACATCTGTTCTGCTGTGTAGCTTTAGGTGCCCAGTCTTTTTTCTGAAACTGAGGCACTATCTGTTCACCTACAGAGCTAACAGCCTGGAGACATTCAGGTTCCAACACCATTGTTTCCCCACTATAATGATTAAGCACAGCCACTTGGTTACAGGGCTGTTTAAGCTTTCTAATAATCTTCACCCCATCTGGAACCTTTTCCAAGGTATCCAAACTGGACTTTTTTATAACAGAGTCAGTGAATCCATCCACATTTGGAAAACTTTGGCAGTTAGAAACTGAACCACTTTTCCCAACATCTAAGCTGTTGCTTGCTACAGGCAATGACTCATCCTGAGCTGGCTTAATCAATTCACTTTCACACCCTTTAGTTGCAGAAAACTGCTTGCAAAAGCCAGCAGGAGGTTTTATTCCCTCAGGAGCAGTTTTAGACAACAAATCATTTTTCACAGAAATTCCTCCCCTACCCTTTTCATCCAGGGCCTGCTCCAAAGAAACATTTCCCTGATCCCCAACAGACTCTTTCTGGGTTTCTGTTAAGTCCAGGACCAGATCTGATACCACTGGCACCCCCTTAACTTGCATAAACTGAGAAGCACACCCTGTCTGCTCTTTAGACAGATGATTGGAGCTAAACTCTCTCTCTGCAGACAAACTGCTATTCTTAACCTTCCAACTATTTGAAATTTCCCCCTTTTTGTCCCAGTCCATATGGCTGTTCCCAGCCAAACTTTTGGAGACCGGGGTGGCTTTCCCCATGGGCAAGCTATTGCCCTCAACAGACACGGGCTTAGGAACCTTTCCTTCCTGGATCTCAGTTGAATCCAGACCCACAACTGATAAATCTTTCACCAGCATAAGTTGAACAGTACTTTCTGCCTCCTCCACAGACAGTACTCTGGGGATTACTTCCCCCCAGCAGATACACTGCTACTTGTAACACTCAAACAATTTGAGGTTTCTTTTTCTAAATGCTCATTTTCCTCTGAGAGGTTATTTTTCTCTTTTCCTTGAGTTCTAGATTCTCTCAACATGTTTTTAAGAATTTCCAATTGGTTCTGTAAGCCTGCAGCCAAGGCTTTCCATTTTTCAGTTTCCTGGCCAGATTTCTGGACTTCTTTTTGGAGGGAAGCAATATCTTCCTGAAAATCAGTCAGGCGAATGTAGGCATCATTACAGGCTTCCCATAAAAGCCAGATTGCTGCTGCATCTTTTTTGTGGGACTTGTGGGTTTATATACTAGGAGGTATTTAGCCAATTTATCCTCCAGATCAGCTATAGTATGGACATCAGACAAAACTTGCTGAGTCCAGGGACTGTGTCCAAATTTTTCTAAAGTAGTGTGGAACGGGGTTATTTCTTTTACAAAGTTTAATTTTTGGATCTCTTCTTTAGAAGAGTCCTTAGGGGTTTGCCTACGCTTAAACATAGTGCTATCACTAAATATAATGCTCTCAATAGAACCGGGGTCCTAAACCTGGTCCTAAATCCGGCTATTCTACAACCGGTGGTGTGTAAACCAATATTTTATTTCACAACTTTCTGCCCAGTGGCAATAAATTTTTCAATAAAGCTGGTATACTAAACCAGGCTTTAATTCCGGCTATTCTACAACCGGTGGTAACACACCAAATATCAAATAGTTATTTTCTCAATAGAGCAGGTATTCTAAACCTGGCTCTAACTCCGGCTATCCCTACAACCGGTGGTGGCACACCAAGTATCAAGCGCTTATCTTATACTTTTAATAACTGCAGCAATACTTCACTCACTCTCAATCTCTCTCACTTTCCCCCCTTCGCATTCTCCACCAATAATGTTGTGCAAAATTAAGCACTCGGGACTTTTTCAAGGGGAAAAGGCAGTATGCCGCATTTATTGACAGAAACTAAAGTAATAACTAACTTAAACCTACACATACACACACACACACACACATACACGCGCCCAAACATACCAGAAAGCGTTCTATAGTTATATATAGCTACCAGTCCTGATTGTGGCTTGAGATCGTAGCTAGGGTTCGTTGCTGGAGTTCGTGGCTCGTGGCAGCTACCTGGCCAGGGAAGCTGGGCACGAGGAGAGCAGGGTCCTTGTCGGGCGCGCACCGACGCTCTTCTTTAGATGATGTGTAGAACGCTGTTTTTCCCCCCAAAGCCTTGAAATCTCACCCAGTCTTTTATAGGTTTTTCAGTTCTGCTGTGTCACGTCGCTTCTCTGTGACCCTTGATTGCTGGTACAATAGCAGACGTGACTTTCAGCTTGTTCTTTGATGTCTTTGATTAAGTTTGATTAAGTTTTTCTGGGGTGGATCCTTCTTTGCTTTTTGGGGCTATGTTCACACTCTTCAGCCTAGGATGGACTTCACACTTCATCAGGACAACTTCATCAAGACAAGCTGGCAGTTTGGGTCTGACTCACACACACATACACCCTCCATTCATACCTTGTTCAGATAACTATCTTATTCATCTAAAGGTTTAGAAAGGGTTTGACACAAGATGGAGTACATAGGGTCAAAATGGGGTTTTTACATTCAAAATGGGGTTTTACATTCACAATATGGAGTATGACTGAGAGAAGTTCAAATGTTACATGATTTCAATAATAACCATATAGAGGTTGACACAAATAAGGGTATGAATTAAAAGCTATGAATTAATCTACAGAGTTACAATTACAATTAAAAGCTATGAATTAAGCTACAGGG